>NW_006159849.1:7872356-7874228 GCF_000334495.1 Tupaia belangeri chinensis
GGGGGGGAAAAAAAACCCTATGGAAAAAAAAAAAAAAAAAAAAAAAAAATAGATAAAGAGGAGAACCAGGGTCAATTTTTAAAAGCCCTAATTGTAAAACATTTTAAAATATGTACAGCAATATTACAGAAGATTGTTTTACTATAGCAAGTGCCTACTAAAATATAGCCAATAGCTAATATTAACAATGAGTTAGCCTATTAATGTTTCAGATCTGTATTACATATTACTTCAAATGCCCAACTTATCTCCAACTCTTCAATTTTGAATGACCCAAATGTTTACTAATAATTATAAATTATATATTGATAGAAAATATATTAATGTGATTTCATGGTAAAAAAAATATAAGGGAAGGACTCCTTTCATGAGTTTTGAAAAATGTGATCCTGAAGAACTGGGACATGCTCCAAGTTGCAATCTGTCAACTTGCCAAGCCAATGAACCCTCAATCTCAATTTCTCCAAATATCAAATAATGATGCTCTTTTAGCCTACTTCAAAGAACAAAAACTAAGATGACTGCTTTAATTTTTTTACTAGACTTCAACCTTCTGCTAAAATTTCTTCTAGAAAAATACACTAATGATGAGAAAATGGGCCTCTCAATCGTTTTTTTTTTTTTTTTTTTTTAAGGATGTCTTCTATTTGCACTTAGGCCTCCATTCTCAAAAAGGGACTGAAAGACTTACATACAAAGCATCAAAGCATTCTTTAAAAGGCCGGGCAACCACTATGGTTACTGCCGGGAAATCATTCCAAACGCTCTTATTTTGAAAAAGGCAGCAGTCATAAGGGAAAGGGAAGCAGACACTGTCAGAGGTGCCAGGTGTGTTCTGTCTTTAATGAGGCCCAGTTGTAGGGCTTCCACTGTGTGCCACAAGGAAGCAAGACATCTGAGGGCTTCTTAACTTTTTCACAAGCATCCCTCTGGAAAAAAAGGACATTTTGTTAAGACTCAGGTTTGGCATCTGTTTTAGGCACAAAAGCTGAAGAGGTTAGAAGGCTTGAAAAGAATAAATCATGTGTTTCAGCTCAAAGAATAAAATATTTAGAATGAACTCCATAAGCCACTAGGTAAAAGTGAAAATAATGCAAAACTAGATTCCGTGTTACTTCCTTTAGGAGAGGAGCAGGGATGCAAAAGAGGCGACACTTGCTTCTTCCTTACGCCTTTGTATAATGCTGTGGATAGCTAATAGCTTCCTTTTCATTCGTTACATAAAAGCAAAAGTGTCAGAAAGAGTGCAGTCTCGTATCTTCCCCGAGTACTCTGAGTGAAACAGACAGGAAGGAGGAGGAGGCAAACCCAAGTGTCAGCTCTGTAGTGTCCTGCAGAAGAGGGCAGCAGTGCTGGGATAAACTTAAGCTAATACGCTCCCTGGAACTATGAATCAGCTTAAGCTAAAAAGGGTCAAGATGTCATGTTTTATGCCAGACGCACACTGAGCCCACAGGAGCCACTCTTGAGAACGCTCTGTTCACCTTAGAAACACGCAGAGTGATTTTGGAGTTACTTTACAACCTTGACAAGTGGTGAGAAACTCGAAACCAGCGCCCAACCGCCTCTAGTTAGTAAACCGAGGGGTTTGAGCTCATTAAGAGTAAGAAGACCCACAGGGAGCCCCCTCTTAGCAACGTCCGGAACGAACCTCGAAAGAGTTGTTTGCAAAGCACACCGAGACGCACGCTGTCGCGGGTGCGTGTGCGCCCACACGGACGTCGGATGTGCACCTATGGGCGAAGTCATTCGAGTTTTCGAACTCCTGGGAAAAGGTGGGGAAGGAGAGCGAAAGAAAGTGGTCCCTTTCGGATTTCCCGAGGTCACTTCTCGGAACTCGCCGGAGAGCTTGTCCCGGCAGGGAGAGCCGGC
>NW_006159849.1:7874437-7896574 GCF_000334495.1 Tupaia belangeri chinensis
GCGCGTGTGCGCCGGTTTGGCCGCGCCCCCGCCGCCGCCGCGGCCGCCGAGCACTTCCGGGTCAGCCTGCTGGTGTTTGGGCGTGGTGCGCGCGGGGGCTGCGGAGACCTGGCGGGTCTTAGCGGTCGCCTGGGTTCCCAGTACAGAGTTTGTTACGGTCCAGGAGGGCGTTGCCGATTCGTTTGCAGGGTTAACTCGGGCCGCCTATTTTATTATTTTTAACTTTTAGTTTACTCGGACTCAAGGAGAGAAGGGCCCTGAAGATGCTCCCGAAGGCCGGAGGCTTGCGGGGAGCTCCCGAAGGCAAGTTCAGCTGAGAGAGCGGATTTAACAGTCCTAGGGCGTTCTGAGAGCTGGTTCGCGTCATTGTCACAGCGGGAGGGACGAGGAGGTCCTGAGACGTCGCGCCGAGCGTGTCCCTGTTTGACCGCGTTGCTGACCTTTCGTGTCGCGTGCCAATTTCGGCCACCGACGTTGGAAGCGACCCTTTTTAAAACAATTAAAAATTTTTAATGAATACGTTAAAAAGGGAAAAATGAAAGAATAAAAGTTATTTACCACCTGGATATAGGGAATAGAAGTCAAGATTTTTTTAGATTTTCTACTTCGAGTGTTCTTCATTTTGCAGTGATTGGTGGCCTTTGAACGCTTTGTCGATTTTACAGTTTTTTAAAAAAATAATAAATCAAGGCCCTGACGGAATTTGCTCATAATAGCTATTTATTTTGCTACGAATTTTTTCTTGTAAGCCTTTAAGTCCATTTGGATTTTGAAATGTCATACGAGATTTTCTCTTGCCCCTCTGTGGTAGGAAAGACTGGCTACCGTTGGTTCAGTTCATTTTTCTTTGACCCTTGCATTTTATTTTAAAAACTATTTTAATTTAAAAAAATCAAGTTCATGTGGTGCATTTAATGTGAAGATATAGAATACTTGAACTAGGGTTTATTATTGCAAAAGTAAACACTTGCCATTGGGTATAAAATAAATGAGAAAAAAAAATCACTACATCTTGTGGTCAGTATTTGCTGTATGTTTATAAAAGCTAGACCTGGTTTTTAAAAAAAGTGAGAAGTTAAATAAAATTGTAGAAAGCAAAAAGAGGGCTTACAAAGAATTCATAAAGTCAAACTAACTTCTGCCAATTTCTGGAGTAAAGCAGTGAAATGAATGGAATGTGTGTGTTTAGATTCCAAGACCAAGAACAACTTCAAATAGCCTGGTTACGCTTAATGTCATAGCAGTTGTCAAATGGTTTGAGTTAACTGATAAGTCTGCATTTTATCTTTTTTTTTTTTTTTGGAGAGATTTTCACTGTAGGGCGCGTGCGCTGGCCAGACAGACAGAGACATAGAGACAGAAAGCGAGAAATCACCCCCCAGGGGGGATGGTCACGCCGCAATCCCTTCTCCTCCATTCTCCTCTCGGGATCTTGGGCACGCACGCACACACACCCAGCGTGAGTTTTAAGCCACTGGGTCCGGGACATGAACCGCGGTCGATGACGTGGGAGTCCAGCGACATAGCCATTACGCTAACTGCTGGTTCCCAGTCTTCATTTTATCTTAATCAGAACCTTGCATCCCCTCCCAGTGGCAATGGGAAATAATCCCTGTCTTCAGTGGGTGAAGTTCAAAGCACCACAAGCAGAAATACGATTTTTTCCAAAATGCTTTCTTTTTCATCTTAAAAAATTAGTGGATCTTTTTTTGGATTTTACTCACTCTGTATTTAACAGACAAAAACAAAAACACTTGTCTCCCAAATCTTTAAGTAAGATGATTCCACTATATAGTTCTGTATATGCCCTCTTCCCACACAACACACACACACACACACACACACACACACACACACACCCTCTTTGTATTCATTTCAAAGACATGATTATGTGTCACATCTCTTCCAAGAGTTCAAAAATTGTTTCACCCAATTATTAAGGATCTACTGAGTTTACAATTCACATTTTTTAGAATTGGAGTGTATTTGAGCTGTGATCCAACCCCCTAAATTTATATATAGGGAAACTGAGGTCCAAAGACATTAAGAACTGAAATTCATAAGCTTTTAATATGTATTTAAGACTAGACTATAATAAATTTAGCATAAAATATAATTTTTTTTCAATTTGCCAGAAGGCGTGTATACTCACCAGAGAGAGACAGAGGAAAAATGAGAAAGCCTCTATCTTGGGGAAGGGTCACACTGCAATCCCCTCTCAATCTCTTAATCTTTTCAGATTTGGGGCAGATGCACACATGCAGGCAGCATGTTTTCAGACCACTGAACCTGGAACTCAAACTGTAGAGTTGGCCATGTGGGATCCAGCTACCTTCACCACCACATCAATAACCCAAATTTAGCATGATTTTGTTAAAGAACTAAAAGATTTATGTTCAGAGATTTGTAAGACACATTTATAAATAGTAATGAAATACAGTAAATAGCTTAAATGCCCAGTAATAGGGAATTATTTAAATTATAAATGTATATGACTAAATATTTAAACCTTAACATCACATTATAACTAGAAAAGTATATACCAAAGAATTAAGGGGAAGTATATTCATAGTAAAATTTTGCAAAGAGTAAAATATAATTTAAGAAAAAAAAAGTCAAAGTATATATTAATAGAGATGGATATATTTATTTGCTTGTCTACTATCTCTAATGCTAGTTTTCTTAGAGACGTATTTTTTTTTTAAAGGTTTTTGCTGTAGGGGGTGTGCGCTTGCCAGAAAGACAAGAGAGAGACAGAGAGACAGAAAGCAAGAAATCACCTCTCTTGGGGGATGGCCACACTGCAATCCCTTCTCCTTCATTATCCTCTCAGGATCTTAGGCATGCACACACATACGCCTGGTGTGAGTTTAAGCCACCAGGTCTGGGACTCAAACCATGACTGACTACCTGGGAGTCCAGTGACATAGCCATTATGCCAGCTGCTGGTCCCAAGATGTATTGATTTTTTAAGTGATTATGCTTATCATTACTGTTTACATGGCTATAAGTATGTTTTTAAGCCCTCCTCAAATCACAACTTTCATATTTTGGAAGACCATTTCACCATGAGAAAAAAGGTAGATACATAATGACAAAAACAGGTACCAAAATAGTATAGTCATAATTTCATATATATATAATATGACTTTACATAATGTAAATATAATTTTATATATATAATATGCGGGGAAGATATAAATAAAAGTATTAATAATGGGGGCCAGCAGATGGCATAACAGTTATATCGCTGGACTCCCACATGGCCACACGTGGTTTGAGTGCCAGACCCAGAGGCTTGAAACTCATGCCAGGCGCATGTGTGTGCGTGCCCAAAATCCTGACAGGAGAATGGAGAAAGGACTGCGACATAACTGTCCCCCCTGGGGAGTGATTTCTCTCTTTCTGTATCTCTGTCTCTCAGTGAGCACACGCACCCTATAGCAAAGAGCTTTCAAAAATAAAAGTATTAACACTGGTCATTGCTGTATGATAATAGAATTACTAGTGATAATTAAGACCCCTAAATATATGTCTTTTACACTTTTCTAGACCTTCCAAAATTTCTACAATGAAAAAACAAATGTATGTGTTGAGAGGCCTAGAAGGAAGAAGGACACCAGGGGGTTTAAGGACTTTAGTAAAAAGGTAGAGATTGGGACCAGCAGTTGGCACAATGGCTATGTCATTGGACTCCCATGTAGGCGACCGCAGTTTGAGTCCTGGACTCGGTGTCCAAACTCACGCTGGGCACAGGTGCATGCGTGCCCAAGATCCCCAGAGGAGAATGGAGGAGAAGGGATTGCCGCATGGCCATCCCTCCGGGGGGGAGGGGATTTCTTGCCTTCTGTCTCTTTCTGTCGAGCGCATGCACCCTATAGCAAAAACCTCTCCAAAAAAAAAAGAAGGTGGAGATGACCTTGTAATCTGCTACCTTTTCATCTTCACTTTTTTTTTTTTGTTTTTTTTTGAGAGATTTTCACTACAGGGCGTGTGCGCTCGCCAGACAGACAGAGAGAGAGAAATAGAGACAGAAAGCGAGAAGTCACCCCCCCAGGAGGGATGGTCACACCACAATCCCTTCTCCTCCATTCTCCTCTCAGGATCTTGGGCATGCACGCACATGCGCCCAGCGTGAGTTTTAAGCCACCGGGTCCAGGACGCGAACCGCGGTTGACTACGTGGGAGTCCAGCGATATAGTCATTATGCTAACTGCTGGTTCCCCCATCTTCACTTTTTACTATTCTACTTACATCACTGAGATGTGCCGTTTACGTAGTTTTATTTAAAGTCCATTTTCTATTAACTTTATGCAAGATGCAATACAAATATTCCTAAAAGTATGTTCTTACCACAAACTAGCTTTTATTACAAAAACAATAAGCTGATTTCCTGCACTAAACAAAATTAAATGCCAGGGCCAGTAGGTGGCATGGTGGTTAAGGCGGTGGATTCCATATGACTGACAGCAAGGTTCAAGTACTGGGTACAAATGGCTTGAAAAACTTGGAGGGCATGTGCGTGCATGCCCAGATTCCTGAGGGGAGAATGGAGAAGGGATTGTGGTTGTGGACATCCCCACTGGGGGTAGATTTCTCACTTTTACTCTCTGACTCTCCACCAAATGCAAGTACACTATAGCAAAAAACCTTTAAAAAAATGCCCAATTTTGATTATTGTAATACTGCTATTGTAACCAACTATATCTTACCAATGACATGCCCAAACCTCAGTCCTATGCATTATCTTAAAATCTTAACATCTTACTAGCAAAGAAATAGGAGAATGGTAACATGATATTAGTCAAGAAGTCATATCAATGTCTTTTTACGAATTCTTAAGAAAATTCATCAGGAATAATGGTCATCTTTAAGGTTTTCCTTAAAGACTATTTCAAGAAAAGAAACACAATTTAATAAATATATTTAAAATACTATTATATTTCAATTGCTAGAATTAAATGAGAAAATACATTGTCATAGCATCTTTAAACGGAAGCATGTTAAACTTATTTCTATCATTGTTAGTAACTCAGTATTCAACACATAATAGTAAACTAAAACTAGGCCAAATACTTTCAGTATAAAACTTAACACTTCTAAGGAGAATTATTATCTGCAACTGCAATTAATCTCCTAGTTAAAGCACGTACTTTTTTTTTTAGTGTGACCAAATAGATAAATGTTATCGAGATGATGATAATGATGACTGAATAACCATGCTGATGTTAAAATCCACCAAGATACTAGTTACATACATGTTTGTGGCTGAGTAAGTGATATTTTCCTAGACATTTGGTAGTTCCAAAATATCATCCTTTTGGCCTGTTCTTCCTACAATGGAGGCCCAGGAGACCAATGATGTAATCTTTGGGAAAAACAAAGCAAGAGAAAATGTCTAGAGATAAAAAGAGCCAATCCGTAACCTGCTTATGGAAACAGCTAGGGAAATGAGTATCCCTCCATGACGCAATGCATGTTTCTTGTGTAATGAAGATGTTAAACTGTCACAGGAATGTTCTTAATAATACACCTTTTAAATAGATGACTAAATAAAAGTGTCCAAATACAAGTACATCCTTATGGTTTTGTTATGCCTTATGTTTTTCTTATTTTTCAGTGTAACTATGACAAGGATAAAATTCATAGACTTAGGTTTAAAAATCGTAAAATTTTAAAAATTAAAAAGGTGTCAGGAACTTCATTTGACTACAGAGAGGTTCACTCTGAGACCTCTTCAGTAACTGTCTAAAAGTAAGACAGAGCTATGTAGATTCTGTTTTTTCATATCCCTTCTAAGGCCAATTTTTCAATTCAGAAATTGTGTAATAATTTCTCAGTTTCTCAGTTTCTTCCTGTTTCCGTGTTTTAAGACACCTCTGAGACCCATTAAAATTAACCCCAATCCAAAATTACCTTTAGGAAATTAACTCTTGGTTAAATGTTTAATTATGCTCTTAACTTGCAGTATAATATTTATAGAGACTGAATAAGTTTTAGGAAAGAATGCCAAGAGTAACTCCCCAGTTGACATCTTCTGACTTTAGGCATTTCATTTCTGTGATAAGTCTCCCAAATTATAAATGTACAAAAAAAGTGCAAAAGTGATGCTTTGGGATTTATAGGAGGACAAGATTCTACACAATTTTATTTATTTATTCCATTAAGGTTTTGTTTTTTGTTTTGTTTCGTTTTTTAGATTTTTGCCATAGGGCACATTTGCTCACTAGAGAGAGACAGAGAGAAGGAAAGTGAGAAATCCCAGGGGCAATGGCCACACCATAATCCCTTCTTCATTCTCCTGTCGGGATTTTGGTCACACATGCGCACATGCATACCAGCATGATTTTCAAGTTGCTGGGTCTGTGACTGGAAACACAGCCATGGGGAAGTCCAGTGCCTTACCACATCACCGGCTGGCCCCCCCATGAGTTCTAATGAGCGTATTGTGCTAGCTGCTGGGTAGCCAATGGTGAGAAAAGCAGACATGATTTGTGTTCTCCTGTGAGACTTACAGTCTGATGGGAGAGAGGCAGCATTCAAGTAAACAGCCAAATATCTAATGAAAAATTATAACACAAGGGACAAAAGGAAAAAGCAGGATACCATGACAGGTGGTAACACTGTGAGGATACGGACATTAATTCAGACCATGTGGTCAGGAAAGTCTACTTTGAGTGGTGATATTCAAGCTGAGATCCATAAGATGAGAAGGAATCAGCTCTGTGGAAAGTAGGGGGGGAAAACAGTGGTGCAAACATCATGTGTGATCTTACTTAGCATGTCTTAGGAATTGAAAGAAGGCCCAACTAAGAACTTCTACTGACCTTACAGTGTAAAGTGATTTGAGATTAAGACTGGCTGTCATATGAATGTCAACCATGAGTATGATTACCTAGCTCCATTTCTCCCCCCTTTTCTATATCCTCGATGTTCTTCATTGTGCTACACTGAATGTTAGATATATTTGCAGAATAAAAAATTAATGTGTTATGCAGTTTATCAATTAAGGTCCTTTGAGAAAATAGAAGTCATACACTATTTTAAGTAAAAGAAGTTTAATACAGGTCATTTGAGGCTTCCATACCCATAGGAAGGGAGAGGTAGTGAAAGTCAGGGAACCTGTCCCCAGCTCTCCCAGCCTTTAGCAGTGAAAGGGGTGACTGTACCTTGTCTAGAAGCTACTGCAAATCTCAAGAACCTCCGTGAAGCTTCTACCAATTCATTCTGTAGCACCTACTTAAGTGCTTCTCGAGACAGGCACCCAGAAGTTATGTGAGACCTGATGTTGGCTCTCTGTACACACTTGTTCTTGCAACTAGGTCGACAATAATTGCCTCTCTTTCTTTCTGCCTTTTGAATCTTGGGCTCTAGCTACCATAGTGTATACCAGAATTATATAAGGAAAAGATTCTGTAGTTCTCAGTTTCTCTGTGTCACAGGGGAGAATTTAGAAAGGGATTATAGTGGGACCAGCAGTTAGCGTAATGGCTATGTCGTTGGACTCCCACATAGTCGACCGTGGTTCGTGTCCTGGACCCGGTGGCTTAGAACTCACGCCAGGCGTGTGTGCGTGCGTGCCCAAGATCCCGAGAGGAGAATGGAGGGGAAGGGATTGCGGCGTGGCCATCCCCCCTGGGGGGTGGTTTCTCGCTTTCTGTCTCTCTGTCTCTCTCTGTCTGTCTGGCGAGCGCACGCACCCTATAGCAAAAACCTCTCAAAAAAAAAAAAAAAAGAAAAAAAGAAAGGGATTATAGTAATGCCTGGGAATTGGAGATCCCAAGTAAACAGAAAATTGAGTTACAGTTGACCCCTTTTGCTTTGGTAAGCAAAAAAAACTTTGCAAGTTATCCATTAGGGACAATGGTAAGAGAACCACTCCCTCTCAATCTCTACATGTATTCTGGTTGTGGAAAATACAACTTCATGCATTGGATGATACTTCAGGTTATCTATCTTGTAGCACATCTATCTTGTAGTATAGCACCAAAACCCACAGTGCCATCTAGCACTGGAACTGAGCCTCCAGTAGATCATAACATTGCTTTATTAAGCAAGCTGCTTCAAAATGGTAGGGTATCCCATGGATATAAATCCTATTCCCCTACTCCTTTTGTTGTAAAATGAGTTCCTTGGCCAGAAATTACATGTACGGGGTACATATGCTGTGTAATGAATGGACCTCAGATTTACCTGCTTAAAGCATTATTGTTTTTCATAATAATGATTAAGATCAACTGGGTGGTTTTTAGTTAGGGTCTTGCCATTTCAGTCAGATAATGACTGAGTCTGAAGTCATCTGAAGGCTTGACAAGGCCTACATGACCTAGATTGTTTCTTTTCTCACATGGCTGGTGTCTGGGTGCTTCTTGTCCTCTCCTTACTTGACATCTCATCCTCTAGGGCTTTTCACTGCATGGTGATTGAAGAAAGTCATATGTGACAACTGGTTTCCAAGAGGTGGGAATTAAAAGCCCAGGACAGTTAAGTGTATAGCATCATTTTGCAATATTTAAAGGGTCAAAACAGTCAAAGCATTTGCCCAGATTCAAGGGGATAGAGAAACTCCCATAGGAGAAAGTGAAGGTCACATGCAGAAGAGAATGTGTAAGATACTATTTTGCTTATCTTTAGTAAATAAAATCTTACCATATGTGTTAAATAGAGTATCATAATTGTAAATAGCGTGTTCAGTTAGTCTATGGGTAGTGATGCTGGAAGAAATTGTTGGGGCATGAAAAGATCAAATTGCTGTCCCTACCTACTGTCAGAAAGCTTGATAGTCCCCCTTGTCTCTGCTGTTGAAAGCTTGGGTACCTAGCAGTAACTCCAACCAGATAAGCTTCTGGGAGAGAGGGGTAAAACCTGTATTTTTTAACATAGGTACAGTCTCTATGGCCACTTTCTTCATGAGTTCATTGAGTAAACATTGTCATGGCTAGGAAAAGAGGGTCACTATTAGCTATAGAATGGAACATTGAAATCTTGCGATTATTGAGAAACATCTGCAGTGGATACCTTTGGTTTTCATTCATATGGAACATAAATAACACCGGAATCTATGCCTATTCAGAGGCCTTTTCTTTTTCTTTCTTTCTTTTTTTTTTTTTTTTTTTGGGGGTTTTTTGCTATAGGGCGCATGCGCGCGCCAGACAGACAGAGAGAGACATAGAGACAGAAAGCGAGAAATCACCCCCCAGGGGGTATGGTCACGCCGCAATCCCTTCTGCATTCTCCTCTCGGGATCTTGGACACGCGCACACACGCACCCGGCATGAGTTTTAAGCCACCAGGTCCGGGAAGCAAACTGCGGTCGACTACATGGGAGTCCAACGACATAGCCATTATGCTAACTGCTGGCTCCCCAGAGGCTTTTTCTTATAACTTTTCCCTATACTTCACTGATTTCTAAATTTTGCTAATTCCTGTATAATTTGTTCATTTCTGTACTGAGATCTCTAATTATCTGTCTTAGTTTGCTATTGGATTGCTCCTGAAAATACCTTATGAATCACTGGGTGAAGTTCATTCAGCTCGTGGTTTGGAGTGCCAAGGGCTAGGGACCAACTTCTAGGGGAAGCCACATGGCAGAGGGGAGGATTTTGAGCAGAAAAAGTTTCTGCTTGTTCTGATCTCCTTTCCCCTCTTATAAATTTACCAGAACTGAATCATAGGGCCCCCACCCTAACAGGCCTATTATACCCAGAGGCCCCACCCTGGGACACAATGAAGGGATTAAGCCTTCACTTAATCCGTTTATGATGCAGGTCCCAACACATGAATTTTAGGGGCACATCCAAAGTATAGTACTATCTAACCAAACTATTTTCCATTGCGCATGAATCAGTGTAGATCCACTTCTCTAGTTATGCCTCCTTCCAGTCTAAGTAGACAACTAGATAAATAATCTGATGTTCTGCCCACTTGGAGAATTTCTCTTCTCAATCCTTTAAGACTATTCCCGAGTAAAAGTGTAATGCTAAAGTCATCCACTTTGGAGTAGAACCAACATATTTTTAAAAAATACCTAGAAACCAGGTCTAAATTTTCTCTTCCTCAGTTACATATCATAAGGAATAAGACCTAAGGCCTTCGGTGGGGATTAAGGGAGAGAGATCAGTGCAGCAGGAGTAAGGACAACGGGTGTCTAAATCACTTACTCATGCAACTTGTGCCTTACTGATGTAACTTGTGCCTTCAGGAAATAATTGAACCTGATCTTATATATCCTACTTACAACACTTGTGGTCATATGACTCAGATAACACCTTAGTTGACCCTGGACAGTGCATGTGACATCATTACTTGGTGTCTCATAATCAGATGCCCAGTAACAAGCCAAATGGAAAATGTTTATCAACAGAAGTGACTTGGCGTTTTCCCAAAAACCCTAAAGGTATTGCCATGACATTTCTTATTTGCTATTGTGAAAATGTGGCAATCCACTGTCTTAAGCATTTGCTTGATCTGCTGAGTCATATGGTCCAGGATCAGCTTACACGGAAACTTAGACCTGCTACACAACCTCCTATTTCTCTGGAATCCATTAAAACTACGAGTTATGGATACTTAGTAAATGACTCAGAGTAGAACATTCAACTAGGATATATGTCAACTCCTGAATCCAAAGTAGTTTGTGCATCTTTCTCAGGTAGATTGTATAAGATGAAGCAACTTACCTTTCACTTTGGTAGAAATATTGTGCCATACCTCAGGCTAATAGAATCCCAAGGTGCGTCCTGAATGTTTTCATCAGTTGGAAGAGTTACTCTTCCATCCTCTATCATGCATGAATCTTAGCAGAGCATCTGAGATATTTATTACTTCCTACATATGAAGTTGAATCTCTCAGAGGAATAAAAGGACTAAACCCCTCATTATATACACATAGACTCCTGCATTCATATCAAATGTAATTAAATAGTTGTCTAATTACTTTAATATATTTATCTTTCTAGAGAATGTAAACAAGGGCTGGATTCCTATTTGTCCTATGTAATGCTGAGTACCTGTACCTTGCCTTGCATATATATATTTATATATTGAGAATGGATAAATAGGTCAGTGAAAGAATGGCAAAGAATAGAAATAATATTGATCAGGTTTTAGACCCATTCTTCTCCCTCCAGTAGCTGACAGGCTATTGTTTTCACCATTCTTACCAAGATTTACTTGCTTGTCTTAAAGAAATGTTCCCTGGATTTTTTAATGCATATAGTTAATTTTCAGAATTCTGGAAAACTCAGAATTTCTGCCATTTTTTGCCCCATTACTTTTATGTAGAAAAAGAGGTCCTTACTCTGAAACTTTCATTTTTGCTGTGTTCTTACTTCATCTTTATTCTTGAAAGTTTTTTGAAGAATTAGTTAATTTTATTTATTGTTATTATTATTATTTAATTTGCTATAGGGCACATGTGCTCACCAGAAAGAGAAAGAGACAGAGAGAGAGAAGGAAAGTAAGAAAGCAAGCTGCCAGGTCCAAGACTCGAACTACTTTTGGCCATGTGGGAGTCTACTGCCTTAAACCACCACATCACCTGCTGGGCCCATTGAAAGATATTTTAACTGGGTATAGAATTCTGTAATAGTTTGACAATTTTTTTCTTTCTATTGGGTTGTTGGATAAGTCACGCCATTTTTTTTTCTGTTTTTCTATGCAAAAATGCATTATGACTTTTCTAACAACCTAATACATATTTTTTTTTTTTTGGAGAGATTTTCACTGTAGGGCGCGTGCACTCGCCAGAGAGAGAGAGACATAGAGACAGAAAGCGAGAAATCACCCCCCAGGGGGGATGGTCACGCCGCAATCCCTTCTCCTCCACTCTCCTCTCGGGATCTTGGGCACGCACGCACACGCGCCCGGCGTGAGTTTAAAGCCACCGGGTCCGGGACGCGAACCGCGGTCGACTACATGGGAGTCCAGCGACATAGCCATTACGCTTCTCATAATCAGATGCCCAGTAACAAGCCAAATGGAAAATGTTTATCAACAGAAGTGACTTGGCGTTTTCCCAAAAACCCTAAAGGTATTGCCATGACATTTCTTATTTGCTATTGTGAAAATGTGGCAATCCACTGTCTTAAGCATTTGCTTGATCTGCTGAGTCATATGGTCCAGGATCAGCTTACACGGAAACTTAGACCTGCTACACAACCTCCTATTTCTCTGGAATCCATTAAAACTACGAGTTATGGATACTTAGTAAATGACTCAGAGTAGAACATTCAACTAGGATATATGTCAACTCCTGAATCCAAAGTAGTTTGTGCATCTTTCTCAGGTAGATTGTATAAGATGAAGCAACTTACCTTTCACTTTGGTAGAAATATTGTGCCATACCTCAGGCTAATAGAATCCCAAGGTGCGTCCTGAATGTTTTCATCAGTTGGAAGAGTTACTCTTCCATCCTCTATCATGCATGAATCTTAGCAGAGCATCTGAGATATTTATTACTTCCTACATATGAAGTTGAATCTCTCAGAGGAATAAAAGGACTAAACCCCTCATTATATACACATAGACTCCTGCATTCATATCAAATGTAATTAAATAGTTGTCTAATTACTTTAATATATTTATCTTTCTAGAGAATGTAAACAAGGGCTGGATTCCTATTTGTCCTATGTAATGCTGAGTACCTGTACCTTGCCTTGCATATATATATTTATATATTGAGAATGGATAAATAGGTCAGTGAAAGAATGGCAAAGAATAGAAATAATATTGATCAGGTTTTAGACCCATTCTTCTCCCTCCAGTAGCTGACAGGCTATTGTTTTCACCATTCTTACCAAGATTTACTTGCTTGTCTTAAAGAAATGTTCCCTGGATTTTTTAATGCATATAGTTAATTTTCAGAATTCTGGAAAACTCAGAATTTCTGCCATTTTTTGCCCCATTACTTTTATGTAGAAAAAGAGGTCCTTACTCTGAAACTTTCATTTTTGCTGTGTTCTTACTTCATCTTTATTCTTGAAAGTTTTTTGAAGAATTAGTTAATTTTATTTATTGTTATTATTATTATTTAATTTGCTATAGGGCACATGTGCTCACCAGAAAGAGAAAGAGACAGAGAGAGAGAAGGAAAGTAAGAAAGCAAGCTGCCAGGTCCAAGACTCGAACTACTTTTGGCCATGTGGGAGTCTACTGCCTTAAACCACCACATCACCTGCTGGGCCCATTGAAAGATATTTTAACTGGGTATAGAATTCTGTAATAGTTTGACAATTTTTTTCTTTCTATTGGGTTGTTGGATAAGTCACGCCATTTTTTTTTCTGTTTTTCTATGCAAAAATGCATTATGACTTTTCTAACAACCTAATACATATTTTTTTTTTTTTGGAGAGATTTTCACTGTAGGGCGCGTGCACTCGCCAGAGAGAGAGAGACATAGAGACAGAAAGCGAGAAATCACCCCCCAGGGGGGATGGTCACGCCGCAATCCCTTCTCCTCCACTCTCCTCTCGGGATCTTGGGCACGCACGCACACGCGCCCGGCGTGAGTTTAAAGCCACCGGGTCCGGGACGCGAACCGCGGTCGACTACATGGGAGTCCAGCGACATAGCCATTACGCTAACTGCTGGTTCCCACAACCTAATACATATTGAAGATATTCCACTGTCATTTTGACTCATATTTTCTTAGTTCTCAATCTATTACTCCTTTGGAATTTATCTGCCAGGTTTCATGTTGTTGTTGCTATTGTTTTCTGGGCAGTTTTTCACATTTTTCCATTTGTTTTGGTAACCTGTAATTTCTTCCTTTTTTTTTTTTTTCTTAGAGAGGCTTTTGTTATAGGGCACATGCGCTTGCCAGAAAGACAAAGAGAGACAGAGAGACAGAAAGTGAGAAAGCATCCCCCAGAGGGGATGGCCTGCACACATAATTTTTTTAATGATAAGTGATAAAAATTTAAAAAGGTTGTCTGGACCAGCAGATGGCATAGCACTTAAGTCATTATACTCCCACATGGCCAACTGCAGTTTAAATTATGGACCTGGTGGTTTCAAAATCACCAGGTCCATATCATGTGAGTGCATATCTAAGATCCTGGGAGGAAAACCCCTTCTCCTCCATTCTCCTCTCGAAATCTTGGGCATGCATGCACACATGCCTGGTGTGAGCTTAGCCATCAGGTCTGGGACTTGTACTGCAGTCGACTACATGGAAGTCCAGTGACATAGTCATTATACCAACTGCTGGTTCTGGTAACCTGTAATTTCGACATGGTAGTTTTTAAGTTATGGTTTTATTTTTATTTGCCTTGCTTGGGAGTTGCTGGGCTTTTTTTAAATGAAATGACTGGCATATTTAATCAGTTCTGGTATGCACTCAGACTGCATATTTTGAAATATTATCTCTGTACTTTCTGCTTTTTCTTTTTATTCTGGAAATATAATTAAAAGAATGAGACTTTTTTCGCCCTTTCTCCATGTCTCCATTTATATCTGTGTCAGAGTGAGTTAGGTATTTGGTTGCCATTGCTGACATAAATTTGAGCCATCAGATCATACCCCATTAATAGAACTGATATAAGCTGCTTTATGGTCATTTTTTTCATTGTTAGAATCCTTAAAGAAGTCCATAAGTCAGTGACAGCTCAATATTGATAACAAGAAATGATTTTTTTTTCTGGCTATGTCTAAAGAGCTGACAACTCTTCTATTTTAACAAGAAACGTAGTTTCATTTGTTTTTTGCTATAGTGTGCATGCACTCATCCAGGGAGAGAGACACAGAGAGGGAAAGAGAGAAAAAGTGAGAAAGCACCTCTCCAGGGGGTTATGGCCACACTACAATCTCTTCTCCCATCTCCTGGGATTTGGGGAATGTGAGTACATATACTTAATGTATTTTTCAAGCCAAGTCTGGGACTTGAACACTTAGTCACCCATATGGGATCCAGCCACCTTTACCACCACACCACCAGCTGGCCCAAGTAGTGTTATTTCATACATATTTTTTCCCCAAAAGAATGAATATAATCATTTTAAAAATCAATTTGACACCCTTCTCTTTCTTTAGAATTTTTCCTTAGGGTACATGCATTCTCTAGAGAGACAGAGACAGTGAGAAGGAAAGTTAAAAAAAATCACCCTTCTGGGGGGGATGGGCACGTCACAATCCCTTCTCCATTTTCTTCCCAGGATCTTAGGCATGTACTCACACGCACCTGGTATGATTTTGAAAGCACCGGATCCATACTGAACTGCAGTTGGCCATGTAGGAGTAGAATGACTTAAGTGCTATGCCATCTGCTGGTCCAAACAACCTTTTTAAATTTTTATCTTTTAAGGAGAGAGTCTGACTAGTGGTAAGCCTAAACTGTAGTATTCATTTCAATGTGAAATTTCTTTCAAGTAGTCTATATTTGGCAGTTCAAACTATTAAGTAAATATTTTTAGTTTGATGTAAAAAAAAAATGAAGTTCATTTATGGCTAGCAGCAACTACCTTCATATAAATAATCTATTTGAAGTATGTTAACTAAGCAAACATTTATTGGGTATCTGTTACAGGGATCACATGTCTATAGGGGTAACAATGAAGGCCAAAACCTAGACTCTGCCCCCAAGAAGCTCATTTTCTAAAGCAGATTAACTTTATCCACTTACAATGTTATTTGGATACAGATCTAATTTACATATCAAGATTTCCTTTTGAGATAGAACAAATGAAAATTCCATTGACTGCAAGATCAAAAGCACTGAATCATTACCATCCTAATAAAAGATGTAACTCGTTTAAACAAAATATATTTCAGATTTTTATCCTGGAAATTATATTTAGAAAAATCTAAACTGAATCTAAATGTGTTCCCTGACACATTTGTGATTGTGTAACTAAGACTTTTTCATTTTAAATTATAAACCAGAATGGGAACTCAACACCATACAATTTAATTCCTTTGTCCTTAAGAATAGTTAATTGTATGAGAAGCCAAATGCAGATTTTAAAGTTAGGATGTCTTTAAAAAAAAAATCTAGATTTGTCCTTTTAAACTCTAGCATAGGGTTTTAGAAGCAAGCTCATGGTCTATTCTTGTACACTGACTTTAAGATAAGAACTTAATGTTTTTATTGTAGGATAAGTAATTTTCTTTCCTTGGATCTTTTGAACTTCTAAGAATAGAGGAGAAAGTTTCAAAAACAAATTTGCATTATTCTATTAGCGATTTGCTAGTAGCTATGACATTGGAAATTCATAAATTACCTGGATTTCTTGAATTTTTATTCTTCCCTTTCCTACCAGTGTTGAGATGCATTCTGCAACAAGAAAAAGACAGGAACTTGCAGCTCCATGTAGTTTTCTTGAGGCATCATTGTGTGTGTGTGTGTGTGTGTGTGTGTGTGTGTGTGTATTTTAAGATAATTTATATAGGTCTGTTTCATGCCATTGGCCTTCTATCTTCTACAGCTAAATATGGAGAAAAAAATAAAGAGGGAAATTAGAGTTGAAAGTGTATGTCCTATTTCTTTCATTTTTTTTTATGTTTCTAAAGGTTTCACATGAAGCAGGCTATGCAAACCTTAAGCACTGAAACAAAAACACAACATGAAGGCACAGAAACATTAAATGGACTATTTTGAATAATAAACTTTGCTTACTTTTTCTAGTAGATGACTCATTAATTTGGCTCTTGCTGTTAGATGATAGTACACATTAGGTTGCTGTGTTTTTAATTTTTTAATTTAGGCATTTATCCAACAAAGATTTGTTGAAAACTCACTTGTGATCAAGCCACCATTGTTGGGATTGGGGACACAGTTCTCACCTAAGAATTTATTATTCTATTAAATCTTACGTGCACACACACATCCCTGCCCCTGCCACATTGTTTCCGTTCATTTGACTAGGTTTGTCCATGTTAGGATCAACATAATTTTGTAGACAACATATAGCTTGGTCTGTATATTTATCCTCTCTAACAGAAATTGTCTTTTAATTGCTGTATTTAGACTACTGATGTTTAAAGTTAAACCATCGATGTTTAAAGTGATAATTGATATAGCTGGGTTACTATCTATCATTTTTGTTTTGCTTTCTATTTCCTGCCCTTGTTCTTTGCTTTGTGTGTGTGTGTGTGTGTGTGTGTGTGTGTGTGTGTATGTGTCTTTTACCCTTTTTTTTTGTTGTTTTGCCTTTCCTTAATTTTATTTTTATTTTTAGCTTTTTTGCTTCCAGAGGGTACATGCACTCACTAGGGAGAGACAGACAGACATAGAAAGCACCCCTCATTGGGGTGTGGTCACCACATTCCTTTTCCCTCCATTTCTCCATCCTGTCAGGACCTTGGACATGCATGCATGCAAAGAAGGGTGGGACTTCCACATATGAATTTAGTGGAGAGACAGTCCAGACTAGAACACATATGCTTCGTACTTCTTTTTAAACTTTTTAAAACTTGTTGTCCTTGAGTGTATATCCATTTATCTAATCAAAGTTCACTTCTAAATAATATTATACTACTTCAAGGGTAGTGTGAGTGACTTATCACTATATTCTCAATTCCTTCCTCCAGTCCCACATAACACTGTCATGATTAATTTCCTTTATCCATAAGTGATTAGTGAACATAATATATAGCAATATTACTATAATAGTATGATGTTTTTAGAGTTTTGTTTTGTTTTGTTTTGTTTTGTTTTTGCCTTTGGGTTTGTGTGCTAGCCCAGGCAAAGAGAGAGAGACAGAGACAGTGAGAGGGAAAGTGGGAAATCACCCTCTGGGGGACGGCCATGCCACATTCCCTTCTCCTCATTCTCCTCTTGGGATCTTGGGCATGCACGCACATGCACCCAACCTGGTGTTTTAAGCCACTAGGTCCAATACTTGAACTAGCCATGTGGGAGTTCACCAATGTAACTGCTATGCTATCTTCTGGCCCAAGTATTATGATTTTGAACAAACATTTTAGCTCAATAAATAAGAAAAATAAAAGACTATTTTACTTTCATTTATCCTCTGAGGCTCTCTGCATAGATCCAAGTTTCTGACCTATATCATCTTTCTACTCTCTGAAGAACCTCTTGTAACATGACCAATTTTCTCAATTTCTATTTGTCTAAGAAAGTCTCTATTTCTTCTTCAGTTTTGAAGGATAATTTCACTGAACAAAGAATTCTAGGTTGGTGGGTCTTTTCTTTCAATATTTTATTTCACTGTCTACTTCCTTGCATGTTTTATGAAGATATGTCTAAAGTACTTCTTATCCTTAGTCCTCTATGCATAAGGTAATTTTCCTCCCTATCTAACTTCTTTCAAGATTTTCTCTGTCTTTGATTTCCTAAAATTTCAATAATAAATATCTAGGTAAATATCTTTTGGTATTTATCTTGATTGCTGTTGTCTAAACTTTTTGGATCAATGGTTTTGTGTTTGTTATCAGTTGGAAAATTCTGTTATTATTATGTCAAACTTTTCCTCTGTTCCCTCTCTCTTCTCTTTCTGGTATTCCCACTATGCATATGTTATACCTTTTTATAATTGTTCCAGAGACCAACATAACATTCTAACATTTTGAAATGTCTAAGCAATATATCTTCTCAAAAATGAAGAAAAATCAAAAGTTGAATTTAGGAAACTTGTTCTATTTAATTTCTTCATTCATTTTTTTATTCATTCAAAATGTATTTTTATTGAATGCCTACTTTGTATCAGTTCTCTAAGTGCATTTACTTAATTACATGGTTTTCTACACATTATGTTCCTTGAGCATATCTCAGAATTGACAACTTCATTACTTTAGTAATGAACCAAGAATTAATAATTCAGTCTTCTGTTATTTTTTTTCCCCAGGATTTAACAGAAATCAGTTGAAAGAGAAATCCATGTGAAATTCTGTAATGACATTTTAAGCCTTTATATGGAAAGAAATATAGAATTGATGATGTGTTATTTACCCTTAGTGCATTTTCCTTTTGAAGGAGAAACAACTATGTGGTCAAGAAAATTCATCAAAAAGTACCACAAAAAATGTGATGACACAACTTTTGCAGATTATCTACTTTTTTAAAGATAAAGGCATCAAATGAATGAGAATCTGATGTATTTTGGTGATTCACCATTAAAAGGACAGTTTAAAAGAAGAAAATTAATACCATCACAGATGGCTTAATTTTACCCCTTGAACATAGTTCTTCTTTGCCATATGGAGTCATGCATGAACAGCAGTTCATTCTTCAGTCTGTCATCCTACTAAAAGGAAAGTCTTAACAGGAACAATAATGAACACAAACACAGGATTGCTAAATATTTTGACTTATGTTCTTGGCTCCAAATTGCTATACTGAGGGAACTTTTAATATCTATGAATATCCCTTCGTTCTGTGGGGTTAAGAAACAGTATGCTAAGGATAGCTGTTTCTGTAAGCAGGAAAAGATAGCTTAATCTTCTAGTGCACTGTAAACGAACAGCTGTACAAATTTAGGGGTATTTCATTTAATGTGACAGGATATCTCTGAAAAGCCAGGTTGCATACAACTCATTCATTACAAGTTGAAATGCATCTTAAATGTACTATCGGAAACTCAAAAATAGTCTGTAATGAGTCCTTTTGAGGTCTATGGAATCACTAATAATTCCTCGCTCTAGTGGGCTTTGATTTTTAAAATTATTGATGCTATGTGCAAAACATCATATTCTATTCCAAGACCAAGAGCTCCGTATAACTAGACTTATTTTATATGACTAAAGTTTGCATTTCTAATACTTCTCAATGATGTTAAGACAACTAAATTTATTGTTTGAAGAATGTAGACTCTGGAGGTAGACTCCTTGGTTTTAAAATTCAGGATCTACAACTTACTAACTGTGACATCTTCTATAAAATATCTGCCTTGGGACCAGCAGTTGGCGTAATGGCTATTTCACTGGACTCCCACGTAGTCGACCATGGTTCGCGTCCTGGACCTGGTGGCTTAAAACTCACGCCGGGCGCGTGTGAGTGCATGTCCAAGATCCCGAGAGGAGAATGGAGGAGAAAGGATCGTGGCGTGGCCATCCCCCCCTCAGGGTGATTTCTCGCTTTCTTTCTGTCTGTCTGTCTCTCTGTCTGGCGAGCGCACGCGCCCTATAGCAAAAATCTCTCCAAAAAAAAAAAAATCTGCCTCAATTTCCTCTTTATAAAATGAGTAGGATAGTTCAGAGATTTATTGTACATATTAACTAAGACGGTGATGCAATGGCAGCATCAGCACCATGCTGGGTACAACGCCTGATTTAAAATACGTGGTTACTTGCCAGGCGCGTGTGCGTGCGTGCCCCAGATCCCTAGAGGAGAATGGAAGAGAAGGGATTGCGGCGTGGCCATCCCACCTGGGGGGTGATTTCTTGTTTTCTGTCTCTGTTTTTCTCTGTATTTCTGGTGAGTGCATGTGCCCTATAGGAAAAAAATCTCTCCAGAAAAATAAATAAAAATATATATACGTGGTTACTCTCATTTGCCATGTAATGTAGTTTGGTGTGAAAAATACAGATTGTAGAACATATTATCTCATTGGTACTTGACAATATGCATAAATTATATTTTTATACTCTAATTTTTTAGATTATAAAAGCAACAAATGGCAATGGTACAATACAAAGTCAAGTTATACTTTTCTACTCTTAAGTTTTGAGATTTTAAAAGCAATAAATGCCAATGGTACAAAGTCAAGTAAATTAGTACAGGAAAGTATAAATTAAAAGCAAAGTCTCATGCTACAATACAGATGAATCTTGAAAACATTTTGCTAAGTGAAAAATCAGTTACAAAGGACCACACACTGTGTGAATCTATTTATTTGAATATGCACATCTATTTAGACAGAAAGTAGGTTAGAGTTTGCCTAGGATTGGGAGGAAGATGTGGGCCATCGAAGGGTGATGGCTAATGTGGGTGAGGTTTATTTTGGGGGTAATGAAAATGTTTTAAGATTAATTGTAGTGATAGATGTACAAGTGTATGAATATACTAAAAGCCTTTGATTTATATACTTTAATAGGGTGAATTATATGGCATATGACTTATATATCAATCTTTTTTTTTTTTAATAAAAAGTCTGCCAATCCATACTCTACTTCTACTCACAGGCCCACTGTTCATAGGATCCACTTTTACTTCTTCTGGATATTCTTAACAGCTATGGACTGTATCTGCTTACCTTCTACGAGATTATTCTGCATATGTGTACCTCTATTTCTGGCTTCTGCTTTTCTTTTCTTTTTTTTTGGTGTGTGTGTGTGTGTTTATTTGTTTATTTCTCTTTCTCCTTCCCTCCCCTTCTTTCTCTCCATACATATAACACACATTATTATGATAAAAAGCCTGAAAACTACATGTACTTTAAAATGTAAATAGTATTTATCTCTGAGAAGCATAATGTGAATAATTAGTTTATTCCCTTTTATTTATCTGTATTTTAATAATTATTAGTTGTTAGTTATATAATCGAACATAACTATTATAAATAAAACACTAAGGGTATTGACAAAAATATTTAAAAGATGATTTTTAAATACTTGCTTTCCTCATTAGGCAGAATTCTTAGCTTATTTTCACTTTTCTTGCTGATGTTGATTATTCAGGTCATACCCCTGGACCAAGCCTCTTCTCAACCTCTACACAACTTCCAGAGTGACTTCTCTAATATACAAAAATGATCGTGTCAATCCTACTCTTAGAAGTTTTCAGTTGCTCGTCATCATCCAGGAGAGAAAGAATCAGATTCTTGCTATGACAAGAATCTTGATTCTCGCTTTATAGCCCAACCCAATCTACCATTTTCAGTGTTAATTCTTTTTTTTTTTTTTGCCATAGCGTGCATTTGCTACCCAGAGAGAGACAGAGAGACAAAGGGAAAGTGAGATCGCCGCCATGCTGCAAACCCTTCTCCATTCTCCTTTTGAGATTTGAGGTGTGCATGCACACATGCCTGGTGTGTCTTTCAGGACTCAAACTGTGGAGTCATCCATGTGAGATCCAGCATCTTTACCGCCATGCTGCCTGCTTGCCCTCCAGTATTAATTTTTAATGCTAGACTCTATGCTAGAGTTGTAAATAATAATAATAGTAAGTGAGAAATGAATTTATAACTTGGAGAGTTCACGGATCGTGAACTGGTGCTCCTGCTTAGTAGTTAGCACACAGCA
>NW_006159849.1:7896605-7906670 GCF_000334495.1 Tupaia belangeri chinensis
TGGCATTTCAGAATCCTGGGAAATTGTATCCAGTGAACAAATCAAGGCTCATCATTTGTTTCTTATTTTGATCAAAATAAGGAATCCTAGAATTGCCCTGGAGGAAATGGATATCAGGAAAATGAACCTGAAAAAACCATAGTATAAGAGGAGGCTCTGCTGACAGGAATGACATGCCTATGTTTGCAAGTGGAATAATGAGTAATTATAAGCCATATTGTATGGAGCTTTGGAGTCTATAGAGGTTTTTATGCAAAAATACCACCTCTTCCCATCTGTTTTATTTAGCACTCAGAATAATTCTGTGACTTCCTACTGGTATCCTCAATTCCCAGATGACTAAACTCGGAGATTGCACAACAAATGAAGTCAGACATCCTCTCCAAAGTCAGTGATCATCACGGATGAACATAGGGGCTACTCTCTGACTTAAAAGCAAAGAGGGAACAAATGAAATTCCAGTTTCTGGATCTGGAGGTCGCAATGAAGAAGTCTCTTGGATCCATCTGTGTTCCTTACTGTGACAAAAACCACAGCAAGAGGCCCATATTCTGTTAAACTTGTGACCAGCCCTGTGCTAAATGCTTTGTATGTATTATTGAATTCTATCCTCAGCAACTCTACGAGAAGTTGCTTTGATTTTCTTCGCTGTCTATGAATAGATGAGGAAAGAAAGGCTGAGACATGTGGCTTAGCCCAAAGTCACGTGATAATCAAGTTGCAGAGCTGGTCTTGAACCCATGACAGAGCCCACATGTTCTGTCAAGCTATGCAACCCAGAGCATGCCTTTATTTTTAAAATTTTTTTTCTGGAGAGGTTTTTGCTATAGGGTGCATGCACTTGCCAGAAAGACAGAGAGAGACAGAGAGACAGAAAGCGAGAAATCACCCCCCAGTGGGGATGGCCACGCCGCAATCCCCTTTTCCTCCACTTTCCTCTTGGGATCTTGGGCACGCGCGCCTAGCATGGGTTTAAGCTGCCGGGTCCGGGACTGGAACTGCAACCCATTACATGGGAGTCCAGCTGCATAGCTATTATGCCAACTGCTGGTCCCAAGCATGCCTTTCTTTAAGAGAATTTTCTTTTCTTTTAAAAATCTAACATAGTTATTTCTAGAACACTGTGTCACACATCAGTGTTGTACGGTGTCCTCCTTCCCACTTAGGCTCAAAGCCGTCCTGATTAAAGGGATGGGTATGATGATAACTTGTTCTTTCTGTGATTTTCCTTGTCTCCTGAACCTTATCTTCTTAGTACTGTAATATGACCAAGCTATTGCAATTGTTGTAATCAGCTTATAAAATCCTACAAAATGAGAAATTTATAGTCAAAGGACTAGAAGGAACACCATAATTAGAATCTGAAACCTCATTTCCAGTCCAAATTCTGCCCTTGCCAGCTGCATGTCTTCAGTCAAGACTTCAATGTTTTTGAGGTGTCTATTTTCTTAACTTTAAATGATCAATAACGGTTGCCATTTTGTTTTACCTCACAGTACACATGTTCAGCTCTAAACCAATTTGTTCAGAGAGTAATTCATTAAAAATAAAATAGGGCTGGCCCCATATCCTATCAGTTAAGAGGTCCAGATCTGACATGGCTGATTGTGGCTTAAATCCAGGCAGAGTCTTGAGAAACATGTCAGACATGTGTGTTAAGTCGGCCCCAAATCCGGACTGGATGGAGAAGTGGAGGAGAAGGACACCAGCGTGACTATGCCCCACCGGGGGTTGCTTTCTCCCTCCACCTCTCTCTGGCTAGTACACGCACACTCTGGAAACATAAAAAACAAAACAAAACAAAACAAAACTCAAAAACCTGTTATCTTGAATTCTCTCACTTTTCAATCAACTGTTAAGAAAACCTTCAGAGTACTGTGCAAGAGTATTTTAAGGGACAACAGGTGGCAAGGTGATTAAGGTGCTGGATTCCCACAAGGTTGACTGCAGTTCAAGTCCCAGACCCTGTGACTTGAAATCATGCTGGGTGCATGTGTGTGAGTGCCCGAAATTCTGAGAGGAGTATGAAAGAGAAGGGATTGAGATGTGGCCATTCCCTAAGGGTGACTTCTCACTTTTCCTTTTCCTCTCTGTCTTTCTCTGGTGAATGCACACAGCTTATTGGCAAAATAAAATAAATAAACTTTATTAAATTTAAAATTTTTATCGATATATTTCTGAAAAATTGAGATGAACTGATCTCTCATTTTTCGATGTGCAGTCTTTGACTTTTTTCTTTTTAAAAAAAATATTAGAATTATTAATTTAATTTATTATTATCATTTTTTTTCACATGTATTCACCAGAAAGAGAGAGAGAGGGAAAACAAGCTGCCAGGTTGGGATTTGAACCATGGTTGGCCATGTGGGAAATCCAGCACCTTAACCACCATACCACCTGTTGGCCTAAGGCTTTGACTTTTGAATAGAAGACAGTTTTTATTTAAATTGTGGCAAGCACACCACTTGCTTGATGTAAAAAGTGGATATTTAAGATATATTCAGAGCAGAGGGATTTGACACTTGAACACCTTTCCCTCCCTTTCATTCAAGAACTGTAATTATGACACTTAAGTAGGTGCATATGCTTATATTCTTTAGTTGGTATGGGAGTCCTGATTGCAGATTTTCCTGTTAAAACACTTTCAAAAGGAAAAAAAAAAAAAAAGAGCCACCAGGTCTAGGACTCAAACCACAGTCAGCCATGTGGGAGTTCAGCATCCCAACCACACCACCTGCCAGTCCCCAGATATAATTTTAAATAATAGTTCTTTAGCAAACAAATTGCCAAGATTTTTTTTTTAATGTTAAAACTTGGTGTTATCAGATACTGTTAATTGTCAAGATCTAGCCCACCCCAACTTCTCCCTTACCAACAGATTTCCGTATGACTTAGCCGTATTGTAAAAATGAGAATGGTTTAAGGTTTAATTGTAAACAATTCCTGGTAGTACTGGTCCCCTTGTTAGTGACTGATTTTGGAGAGAGCCTTTTATCAATTTCCAGCCAATGAGGCCTAAGGGAAGTCTGAGAAATATTTCCTTATTTTAGGAAAGAGACACTAGAAGATAGGATTTATTTTTACCTCTGTCTGTGGTCTTGCCCCAAGTGGCTTCGGCTATGTTGTAAACCTGAGGAGAGTCAACCTCAAGACAAAATAGAGAGAAGAAAAATGACATGAATCAAGTTCTGAAAACTGCTTTACCATTAGTGCTTTGTTAAATGAATGTTTTCCCTATTATCCAGTCATCACTAGGGTTTTCTGTTCCTTTTAGCTGAGTGAAATCTGATATAAAGCATATAGATAAGAACTTCAGTTCACTACAGATGGAGAATCAATTATTTTAATTTCTGCAGCAAAATTTGATGAAAGTGATAGAAGGGTTTTTGATCTGGCAAAGCCACTTTAGCAATTTTAATAATTATACATTAGCTTTAAGTATACATATGGTAATATTGCTTATACTAATAAAAATGGTAAAAACTAGATTTCTACTATAAAGGGATGATGATTAAATAGATTTTGGAATACTCAAACAGTTCCATACTCCTTTCCACTATCAATCAAATTAAAAATTATTTTAAAATTAAGTAATCTCGAGGCCAGTGGATGGCATAATGGTTATGTCACTGCATTTTCACATAGTTAACCGTGGTTCAAGTCCTGGACTCAGTGGCTTAAAACCCATGCCGGGCTTGTGTGCGTGTGTGCCCAAAATCCTAAGAGGAGAATGGAAGAGAAGGGATTGTGGCATGGCCATCTCCCCCTTGGGGGTGATTTCTCACTTTCTGTCTCTCTCTCTCTCTCTGGTGAGCACACACAACCCTGTAGCAAACATTTCTTTAAAAAAAAAAAGTAAGTCAGTGGACACACAGGCCACATTCTAGAGTGGAAGATAATGGCCAACTAGGCAAGGAACTAAACAAGGAAGTTGCGATTTTCTCACAAAGGGGAAAAATAGGATTGTGCCATAGAGAGTTAATGGGTGGATGAGTCAGGTGACTTTAGGTAGGGTAGTAAGGAGGCCCTTTCTTGGATGATACATGGTAAACGAGAAGAGCTGCCCATGCAAAAATGAGATGGAAAGTAGTGAAGGAAGGGTAACAGTAAAACCAAAAGTTCTAATATAAAAAAGAACCCAGCATATTATACGCACAGAAATGCTGCCAGTCTGGCTGGTGTAGAATCATAGAATGGGGTAGTCATGCTGAATGGAGTTGGAGAGAGGCAGGTCCCATTCATGTGGAAGGGCTTGCAAGCGGCACAGTAAGTTGGGATCTTATTCACAGAGCTATCGTGAGCCAGGGATTATTTTAAGCTGGATGATGGCATAATGTGACTGTCACTCTCTGGCTGCCGAGAGAAGGATAGATGGTAGCAGAAGCAGAGAGAATGACTAAAAGTTTATTACCAGATGGGAGAGAGCAATAATTGTAGTCATTTGGAGAATAAAGATGTGTTTTAGAGGTAGAAGGAATAGATTTTTTTTTTTCTGACTGTATGATGGTGGTATGAAAGATATTTGTTTAGCTAAACAAAATATAATAGACAGTTATATATCTAATTCTAGAGTTCAGAAATAAAGTCTAGGCTGGACATAATATCCAGAAAATAGTCCAAAGCATTGATTTACTTCTACTGAGTCACCTGTTGTTCTACATAGTCTTGCTCTGATGAACATCTAAGGGTCAATTTTCATTTTCTACATTGTCCTCTGTCCAGGACTTTTTCTATTAGCCTGTGTTTTCACCAAGGCCCTGATCTATGCCAAAGACCTGCGTCATGTACTTCAGATCTGTGTATTACTAGTCCTTTGGATACTTTTTTTTTTTTTGAGAGGTTTTTGCTGTAGGGCGCGTGTGCTCGCCAGACAGACAGAGAGAGACAGAGAGACAGAAAGCAGGAAATCACCCCCCGGAGGGGTGGCCACGCCGCAATCCCTTCTCCTCCATTCTCCTCTCGGGATCTTGGGCACGCACGCACACGCGCCCGGTGTGAGTTTAAGCCACTGGGTCCGGGACTCGAACTGCGGTCGACTACGTGGGAGTCCAGCAACATAGCCATTACGCTAACAGCTGGTCCCTCCTTTGGATACTTTTTGCTGACATGTTTATAAGACAACCAAACCTTCTTTCTAGAAAAAAAAAAATTACAATAGGCAAGAGGTAGAATGGAAAGAAGAGAGAAAGAGGGAGGAAAAGACCTTAAATATAATGCTGCTAACCAAAAGAATATGGGGAAATTAGTATTCATTGATACTGCTAGAAACAGTATAACTTCTTACCACCTTTCTGAAGGGCCATTTGGTAGAGATCAAAAGTCATAATGATGGGGGCCAGTAGGTGGCATGGTGGTTAAAGCTCTGGACTCCCGCAGTTTGAGTCCCAGATCTGGCAACTTGCTTTCTCACTTTCACTCTCTCTCTTTGGTGAGAGAGAGTAATAATAATAAATAAAATTAAATAAATAATCTAAAAAAAGGTCATAATGATGTGCTTAGCTTTTGATCATAAATTGAATCTCTACCTGATTTTACATAGAAAGCATCATACATGTTTGAAAATATTTGGTTACAAGGATATTAATGGCAGTATTTATTATAATACCAATGAATAGGAAACAATATATATTTAACAATAGGGGACATTTTATGGACTATCCAAACAAAGAAATATTCTCCTGTCATCAGTTACTACATTCTGGAATATTTTCTTTCTTTTTTCTTTTCTTTTCTTCTTTTCTTTTCTTTTCTTTTCTTTTCTTTTCTTTTCTTTTCTTTTCTTTTCTTTTCTTTTCTTTTCTTTAGAGACAGAGAGAAAGAAAGTGAGAAATCACCCCCTAGGGGGGATGGCTACACCACAATCCCTTCCCCTCCATTCTCCTCTCGGGATCTTGGGCACGCATGCACACACAGTGTGAGTTTAAGCCACCGAGTCCAAGACTCGAACTGTGGTTGACTACATGGAGGTCCAGTGACATAGCCATTATGCCAACTGCTGGTCACCTTTCTTCTTTCTTTCCTTCCTTCCTTCCTTCTCTTTCTTTCTCTCTCTTTTAAATAATTATTTGTTTATTTAATTCCATTTTCTATTATTATTATATTATTATTTTAATTTGACCAGAAAGAGAAAGGGAAAGCAAGAAAACAAATGGCCAGGTCTGGGACTCAAACTGCGGTCGGCCATGTGGAACTCCAGCGCCTTTAACCACCACACCACCTGCTAGTACCACATTCTGGAATGTTTAATGACTGGGAAAGATCATTATATAATAGTATGTCTATTGTTCTATTATTATTATATTATTATTTTAATTTGACCAGAAAGAGAAAGGGAAAGCAAGAAAACAAATGGCCAGGTCTGGGACTCAAACTGCGGTCGGCCATGTGGAACTCCAGCGCCTTTAACCACCACACCACCTGCTAGTACCACATTCTGGAATGTTTAATGACTGGGAAAGATCATTATATAATAGTATGTCTATTGTGATTACATAACAATAAGATTGGCATGTTTCACATCAAAATATGAGGATTTTTTAAAAAGTTCATGGAAAATGTTTATTACAGAAAAAACTGCATGGATTTCGATTATTTTGCAGCAAAATAAGCTCATATTTGAATTTGATTTTTCCAAGAACTTTTCAAAGTCCTTTTGTAGTAACAAAGATGCTGATATGGTCATCTTCATGCCTTCTTTGTCTTTTATTTCTTACAATCCACATTGGCATGTTTTGTGTCCCTCCAAAATTCATATGTTAAGGTTTGGTTGTATTAAAAGGAAAACAACATCTTTATGGTACTAAAAGGTGGGGCTTTTGGAGGAGTGATTAAGTGATTAGAGCAGGGCCCCAGTGATGGATTCCTAGTGGGCTTAGAAGGGGAAGGAAGGAGACAAAGAGACACACATAGAAGACAGACCACGTTCTCCGGCCTTCCGCCATGTTGTGGTCCAGCCAGGAAACTATCAGAGTTGGCCCCTGTACCTTGAACTTCCAAACCAAGAGCTGAATAAACCTCTATTTTTATAAATTTCCCAGTTTCAGATATTTTTGTTATTAGTAAAGGAATGGAATAGACCCCACATGTATAAGATAAAAATATCTTAAGAAAAAAAGCAGTGCTGCTATTGAATGATGTGCTTGAAATTTGTGGTACTGGGAGCTTTATTACAGATAATAACATAAACATTAGCAATTGCAATTAATACTAAAGAGGTAGTTAGTAATACAGAGGGAGTAGACATCCATATTTAGCAAATAATTGTTTTACCTAATGAAAATGTTTATTTATATATTTAGGTAATCAGATACTTAGAAATGGATATCTTGACTATGGTGAGGTCCCACTTAGAGCCAGTTGTGGCTTCATTCCTTGTTCGTGGAGAACACCCAGATAGGACGTTCTGGGGGCTAAGTCAAGCCTTTATAGATGGTGCTTGTCCTGCTAGTATAAGAGAACCCAGAAATCGGTGATTTTTTTTTTTCTGATATTTTTCCACAGGGTGTGTATGCTCACTAGCTTGTTTCTCAAGCTGCCATTTCTGGGACTCGAACAACAGAGCCAGCCATTTGAGAATCTAGCACCTTAACCACCATGCCACCTGCCGGCCTGATAAATAGTCTTAGAAAAGACTTCTCTTAGGGCAAATGTGATTGCTTCTTAGTCTTTCCCGCCACGAATCCCTCTGCCCATAGAAGCTGAAAGCCTGCATTTGAAATTAGCTATAAACCATATGGCATACGAATCAGGGGGCTTTGTGTGTTTATGCCTCCTAACCTCTCTTACACTGCTCTCTGCTAGCATTGCCCAGGCCCCAGGTTAAGAGATGCTACTATAAGCAGCCATCTATTTATAAATGCTAGCTTTTGACAGTATTTATATATACTTATCCCCCAAGCATATACCCCCTACCTACCTAATCTGAGAAAGGGGACGTGCAAGACCATCATAGTGGCAGGGTCAGTTGTAAGCTCACAGTGATAGAAGCCCAGACACATGCTTCTTGGGTAGATCAAATAGGATTTAATCATCTAAAAAAATAAAAGAAAGCATGATCATTTATCTCAGAGATCAGTCACCTCACTGAGGGTAGATGGAGGTTCAGTCTTCTGAAATCCTCACCATGGGGCACACGGTTACAGATAATAGCATCTAAGTACAGGTCATTATCGGTTCCTTCCTCAGACTAAATGATCTTTCATCTTCTCTTTACATCTAGACTTAGACACGTAACACTGGATCAGTTCTCAAAGCAGGCTAGTCGGAAAATGTGATAGGGACCACTTCACCAGACTCAGGAGCACTTTATACTGTTCAGTCTAATGCCGGGAAAGTAAGTGAAGACTGGGACCAGCAGTTATTGTAATGGCTATGTCACTGGACTCCCATGTAGTCGACTGGGGTTTGAGGCCCAGACTCGGTGGCTTAAACTCACTCCAGGTGCATGTGCGTGCGTGCCCAAGATCCTGAGAGAATGGAGGAGAAAGGATTGCGGTGTGGCCATCCTCCCTGGGGGGTAATTTTTCGCTTTCTGTCTTTCTGGCGAGTGCACATGCCCTATAGCAAAAATATTTCAAGAAAAAAAAAAAAGAAAAAGAAAAAGAAAAGAAGTGATATTTATTCAGAGGCTGCCACAGCAAGAGTAGTCACCCATCATTTGCATTTTGACAGAGATTCAGAGGCAGGTGAAAGAGTGGAAAAAAAAGGTGGCCTCAAGTATATCCCAAATGCTGTGGGCATGGAGAAACTATAGACAGGCTGGGGACAAAACTTAGGGAAGCTTTCAGTTCATAATTAAGTTCTGGGGGCCAGTAAGTGGCGTGGTGGTTAAAGGTGTAGAATTCCCACATGGCCGACCATGGTTTGAATCCTGGACCTGGCAGCTTGCTTTCTCACTTTCCCTTTATCTCTCTGTCTCTCTCTGGTTGAATTAATAATAGTAATAATAATAATAACAAATGGAAATAAATAAATAAATAGATAAATATTTTTTAAATGATTAAGTTCTGGTCATTTGGGGGCCTACTGTTATGAAGGTCATTGTCTAGCTTCCTGGGCTGTCATTAGAGACAGCAGTCTGACTTCCTACAAGTCTGACTTACAGCAGGTTGGCTTCCCGTGCTGGTTGATTTCCTGAACAAATCATTATAGGCTGTGGGTAAGAGTTGTATTCATTATTATTTTTCATTCTTTAAGGTTTATTTCCTTCATGGATGAGAGACAGAGAAAGAGAACAGTGTTTTATTTTTACTTGTGGTATGGCCATTATTCGTTTGTGTATTTGGTTTCTATACATAACACATGTTGTGGTTACAGGAGGAAATGTAAAACCTGGGCTCGCAAGTCCCCACTGTCACTCTTGGTCTCTCCAGTCGGTTTCATCTGGATCTAACCATACTCTTAAATTTAGTTCTGCAGAGCCAGAATAGGGGTCAGTTTCCCAGAAGCCTCTGAGCCTCATGCTAACAAACCCTTAGAGGAGCTAGAAAGCTTATCCTGCAGTTGGAAATGTAATATGGGCAGGAACTGGAAGGCTAACAGAAGTGACGAACTGGTTTTTTTCCTCCCAAACTGTCTGCATGACCATCATGTTTTATCCATAAACCTTAGTGTAACTGTGGTGTAAGTGTTTGAAACGGCTTTCCTCTACTCTCAGATTTAAGTAATTTAGGACAGTGCTAACCAAATAAAGCTATTCATGGTGTTGTAGCAATAAGCTGGGCAACTTGTTGAAGGGCTTGACGATGATATATCCTGACAGTCAAATTGCCCTTGTCCAGGGTGCCACATGCAGGTGCTCAAGAGATTCTTTCCAAGAATTGTGGAGTTGCTGCCGCATTTCGGGCATGGAAGTTTGCAGTGGAAAGAAGCAAATAACACTTGAAAGTAAATGAACCAATGAACCTCCCTCGGGTTTTGTCTGACTAGGAAGAGAGATTGATTGTCAACTACTGAACTGACTTTTAGGCACACATTTTAAAATATAGCACTTTGGCTCTCAGCCACGGGTAGTAAGTAACAATAACAAACTTTGGCAATGCTTCCTGAGCATTCATTTATAAACAT
>NW_006159849.1:7906701-7918001 GCF_000334495.1 Tupaia belangeri chinensis
TTACCAAAGACAGACAGAGGGCCTTCTCGGCCTCCATAATTGCATGAACCAATTCCCATAATAAATCTCCTCCTATTTACCTGTACTATTGGTTCTGAGGAACCTCGACTAAAACAACACCCCACATAGTTTTTGTGAGAGCCAAAATAAGAGCATATGTGTAAAGTATTTTATAAAGTGATATAGATGGGATGTCTTATTACTGCTATCTATAGGGGATATCTGTTGTTTTTGCCTATCAGGCATGCTTTCCCCTTATTTTGAAAATTGTAAACTATTTTTTATTTCATTCTCATCTTATGCTTTTAATCTAGATTGTTCAGAATGGGTGGACATCATCCCTGAGGGGGGGAGTCTGCAATACAGACCTAGAAGGACTGAGGGAACAATGTAAGTCGGAGGTCTTCTTGGAGGGTGTGGCTGAGAATACGCTTACACAAGGAAAGCAGAATAAAGAATTAGAATCACGGCATCCTAAACACATTAACCCCTGCAATTTAGATGAGCTTAAACCAGATGTATCCCTAAAATGCCCAGTAGTATGAGTCCCCAAATTCCCCTTTCTCTCATTTACCATCAGGAAGGTACCAGCTGAGACACAACAATGAGAGAAATGTTAACTAGAAATCTTGAATATTACTTGGAAAATCTCTGGACCCTAATTTTTATCTTTTTTTTGGTAAAGTTTTTATCATAGGGTGTGTGAGCTCACTGGAGAGACAGAGAGCGAGATCGTGAGAGGAATAGTGGGAAATCATCCTCTACTCCCCAGGGAGGATGGCCACACTGCAATCCCCTTCCCTCTAGTCTCCTCCTGGGACTTTGGGCACACATGCACATGCTTCTGGCATTAGTTTTAAGCTGCCAAGTCTGGGACTCAAACCATGGTCAACCATGTGAGAGTCCAACACCTTAACCACCATGCTATCTGCTGGCCCCTGGACCTAATTTTTATAAAGCAATTAGATGATCACCTCAAAGTCAACCTTAAAAACACAGGAACTTGGGAACCAGCAGTTAGCGTAATGGCTATGTCACTGGACTCCCACGTAGTCGACCACGGTTCACGTCCCGGACCCGGTGGCTTAAAACTCACGCCGGGCGCGTGTGCGTGCGTGCCCAAGATCCCGAGAGGAGAATGGAGGAGAAGGGATTGCGGTGTGACCATCCCCCCTGGGGGGTGATTTCTCGCTTTCTGTCTCTATGTCTCTCTCTGTCTGTCTGGCGAGTGCACGCGCCCTATAGCAAAAATCTCTCCAAAAAAAAAAAACAGGAACTTTCATTTCCTTCTGCACTTTTTTCTTTCTCAGAGAGAATCAGAAGCTTTTCCACCTTCTTCCCTGGGCCCCCTACCCTTACCCCAGTCCAGTGTGCTCAGCCTTGTGCTTGGCTTACTCAACAACCAGAAAGAACCTACACGCATCTGGTTTTCTGAAGGCCAGACGAAGCCTTTCCTCCAACCCCTTACCAATCTGCTCACCCTGCAGTTGTGGGTGAGGCTTGTGAGGAAGTAATAAAATGTCTTCCACTACCAGGAGTACAAAGGAGCCCAAGCCCCACCTCTTCCCTCTAAGTCTCATAGTCTTTATTCTGGAGAGGGAACCGCCTCTCAATAGCAAGGAGAGAGGAGGTGCCTTCATCCAGATTAAAGACTGAGGAACAAAGAAAGCCCCTACAATAATGAATTTAATTTCAAGGACCATTTTGTTCATGAGAAGTGTTCACTGGTAGCTAAATCGTCTTGATTTTCCTGCTAATAAACAGTGAAGATGCTCAAAAGTAAAGCAGCACTGGGGAGAAATCAAGGGCTTAGGCCATTTATGAAAATAGATAGTCAGCCTTTGAATAATTAAGGATGTTCAATTTGTAGGATATTAAAGAAGATCTGAATTTCCATTTATGTTATAGCATGTCATTACTAATCCTGGACATTAAAATTTTACCATAAGGTACAGACAATTCTGCCAAAGAATTTCACTTATTGGCTGGATTAGATATTAAAATATGGGAAATACTGAATTATAGAATACTATATGTTGAATATTTAATCAAGTAATCCCCCATGCTGATAAGTAGGGGTTCCAGAAATAATGCCTGTTGCATGTTGGCACTTAATCAATACCTGTTAATGACAGTCACTGGAAAGCAAGTAGATGCCCATTTGACTTACAATCCAAATTTGAAGCACTCAGGTTAAAATCATTCTATGAAAGACTGTTGGTAGTTATAAATAGTTAAAGGGAAGGTAAGAAGATCGAAGCTGTTGCCAGAGTTGACGCCTTTGGGAGTTCCTAGGTCATAATGCATGAGCTTATTATTCATATAAAATTTGGCCCTCGTTTCTAGGTCTGATTCTCTTTTTTTTTCATTTTTAAAACATATGTATATAATTTTTAATTGTACCAGATTCTCTTGGGAGACCAGCAGAAGATTCTGACTACAAAATCCCTACTACTTGTCAAAGGAGGAAGAACAGAAGAAGAAAGCAGAAGGAGAAAGAAAAGAAGATAAATAAGGGGAAGGAAGAAGAAGAGAAAGAAGGAAGGGGAGGGTGTTGGGAAAGGGGAAAGGAGGGAGAGAGAGAGGAGGAAAAAAATGAGGTGATGTGGGTTTGTGGAGAGGAAATAAAATGAATAAGAACCTCTTATTCTAAAAGAAACAAAAAACAAACAAAACTATGCAATCATTGCTTAGGACATCATGTCTAGTTTTTCACTTCTGAGTACTACACAGTTTAAATGCAATTTTTTTTTTTTTTGGAGAGGTTTTCGCTATAGGGCACGTGCGCTCGCCAGACAGAGAGAGACATAGAGACAGAAAGCGAGAAATTACCCCCCAAGGGGGGATGGTCATGCCACAATCCCTTCTCCTCCATTCTCCGCTTGGGATCTTGGGCACGCATGCACACACACCCAGTGTGAGTTTAAGCCACAGGGTCTGGGACACAAACCGCTGTCGACTACGTGGGAGTCCAGCAACATAGCCATTACGCTAACTGCTGGTTCTCTAAATGCAACTTTAAAAACACATTTAAGCTCAATTAGACATAGAGATGATACAATTAGTTTTCTTAAGATTTTTTTTTTAATTTTCCAGAGGACATGTGCACGTGCCACAGAGAGACAGCGAGACACAGAGAGAGAAAGCTTTCCCCAATGCGACATGGTCATGCCGCAATTCCATTTCTTCTCCTCCATTTCTCCTTCTTGTTGGAATTTGGGGCATGTACACATGTGCCAGGCGTGTTTTCCAACTGCCAGCGCCAGAATTTGAACCGTGGTGGGTCATGTGGGGCCTGGCTTCCTTAAACACCAGGCCATGGGGCCAGTCCTCTTAAGTAATATTAAAGTCTTGTTTCTTAGATTAATTAAAAGACATGAGGTAGGGAGAAGTAATTTTAATAATTGGCTGGAGAACATGCTGCCAGTGACTTTGGGAGGCCTTGAGGAGGGACTTTTCCAGGAATTGAGCAGATGATCCTTACGATGAAAGAAAGGAGATGGTGAAGAGGCTCGTCCCTAGGAGCTGCTTACATCTGATTGGTTTATCTCTGTTTTAGGTTCGCTGTCCTGCTCAGTTCTTAGCAACCTCTTCAGGGATTTGATTTATTAGTGTAAGCTCGGATGACGATGACTTCCTACTGTGGCATCGGTCTGTTTGCACTTAGGCTACAGAAAAGCCTGTTTCAACCCCTGAGTTCTAGGTTTCTCACCCCCCAGAAATTATGGTGAAAAGAGAGAATTATAAATAGACGTTACTTTCTATAGGGTGCATACACTCACCAGAGAAACAAAAAGTGAGAAAACACCCCCTAGGGGGATGGCCACACCACAATCCCTTCTCCTCCATTCTCCTCTCGGGATTTTGGGCCCTCACACACACACGTGCGCAGGGTGTTTCAAACCGCCAGGCCCAGGTCTTGAACTGCATTGGGAATCCAGCAATGTAACCATTATGTCATCTGCTTGTCCCAGTCATGACACATTTTTACATAGAAAAGAATGGCATGACTTTCCCAACAACTTAATATATACATTTAATGTATGTTAATATGTGGAGGGCATTGCATATGGAAGCCATCCTGGGAGCTTCTTGAGAACTGTCTGCCATCTTAGAAATCTTAGGCTTCACTTCCTCATTGAGCAAACCATGTCTCAGAAATTATGTGACCAACTGTTGCTAGGCAATGGGAGATCCACCCACATCAATGATTGGCTCATACTGTTGTATTTCATTTTCAAGCAACCAATTGGTGCCCACCAGCCTGTATATAACACACAGTTTGCTCTGCAATAAACGAAGACTTGATCAGCATCTCATCTTGTCTCCACTCTGTGTTGTGTGAAAGTTTTATGTGAGTCCCCTTTTTCACCGACCTCACCCAGGTACCCATTCGACTGTCCTGCGGGTCAGGGCAAGTGGCGCTCGGACGTGGAGCCCTGGAGTAGAGGGTCAGAGTGAAGTGCACAGTGAAGAAAGCCAGGCCTGGTAAGAGAGGAAGGGTAAGTAGTAATACAGAGATTGCTTAAAGTAATACAGAGATTACTAACTAACTTCCTAGTGTGCAGTTATGGGACAGCAAATGAGTAAGCATGAATTATTTGTTCAGGGGCTTAATGATGCTCTTAGAACATGCAGAGTTAAAATTAGAATTAAACAGTTACTTTCCTTTTTTGATTTTCTAAAAGATGTGTGTCCCTGGTTTCCTCAAGAAGGTACTATAGGTGAAGTAAGGTGGAAGAGGGTAGGTGATGCTCTGAAAGACTACTATGTCGCATGTGGCCTGGAAAAAGTCCCAGTAATAGCCTTTTCTTATTGGAGTTTAATAAATGAAATTATTGGGTTCCGGCCAACAGACCCCAGAATTGCAGCAGTAGTTGAGGAAGGGGAACAAATTATGCAAAAAGAAAAATTTCGGGAATTAATTAGTGATGACATTATGGAAACTACAAAAAACCCAGAAACAAAAAAAGATGATCTACTTTCTTTAGATAGTGAGGAAGAAACAACAAATTTTAATAAACAATCAGATGTTAGACCAAAACAATTTAAAAAATCTAGAGTAAATGAGGAGACTATAAATCCTACAAAACCTCAGAAAAAATTATATCCATCCCTTACCAACCTTAAAGTTAATTCGGATGGTCAATTGGCTGATCCTGAGGAAGAAATTTTAGAAACAAAGACAAAATGGCCGCTTGAAAAAGAATCCTTAGAAACAAAAACAACCAAACACAATGATACAAATCCAAAATGGCCACCTCCCGAGCCCCAAATGGCCACCTGAGAGAGAAACTTCAGAAATGGAGACTGTTGAGTACAACAATTCAAAATGGCCACTTTTCAAAAAACGACCACCATCTTATGACTCTGTTGTATCTGTGCTATCTTTGACATGTAATCATCCTTGCCATGAAAAGACTACTCCGCCATCTTTGGTGATGCCTGTTATTGATCACAGGGCAGAGGTTCAGGCCAAGATTGAACAACTCAAAGATCATATTCAGTTAGAAGAAGAACATCAAGAATTGATATCATGATTAGAAAAATTGAAAGTGGGTAAATCTAAAAGCACAGCTTTCTCATCCTTGCAAAATAGCTGTCAGCCCACTTTTATTCCTAGTGCAAAATTTAAACTAGCTCAGAAATTACAACCACTGATAGATCTTGATGAACAGGAAGCCTTTCCAGTGACAGAAAACACAGATGCACAAGGACAAGCATAGCATCATGTACGTGGCTTTGATTTTAACATCATAAAAGAAATTAAAACAGCAGTTGCTCAATATGGAGCTATAGCTCCATATACCTTAGCCATAGTTGATTCAGTGGCAGAAAACTGGCTTACACCAATAGATTGGCACACAGTGGCCCGTGCTGCACTCTCTGGAGGAGACTACTTGCTTTGGAAATCAGAGTATGTAGAACAGTGCAAGGATACTGCACACCGTAATGCCCAGGCCAATAATGGCTGGACAATAGATAAGTTGTTGGGAGAAGGTAATTTTGCTACTACTGATGCTCAGATGCAATATGATCCAGGACTCTTTAGTCAAATTAATACGGCAGCCATGAGAGCTTGGAGGAAACTTCCTACTAAAGGAGATTTAAGTACCTCCCTTACAACAATAAAACAAGGACCTGATGAACCTTTTTCTGAATTTGTTCTGATTACAACTGCAGGCAGAATATTTGGCAGTGCTGATGCAGGTACAGAATTTGTTAAACAACTGGCATATGAAAATGCTAATGCTGCCTGTCAAGCAGCAATTAGACCATATAGAAAAAAGACAGACTTATCAGGATATATTCGTCTGTGTTCTGATATTGGGTCAGCATATCAGCAAGGAATGGCTATAGCTGCCGCCCTTCAAGGTTATAATAGTGTCCGCCAATTCCTTACTCGTAATGATAATGCCAACAAAACAAATAACAAATTCACTTGCTATAATTGTGGTCGGCCTCGCCATACAATGAGAAATTGTAGAATGAAAAATAATGGTAATCAACAACAACTAAACCAACTTCCTGACTTGTGTAATAAATGTATGAAGTGATGTCACCCTCCTAATGAATGTAGATCCAGATTTGATGTCAATGGTAGGCCAATTAATCGAGATCAGGGAAATGGGAACAGGGGGCTGCTCCAAGCCCCCAAACCCAAACAAGCTTTTGGGGCACTAGAGTTTTTTTCAGCAACCAACACCAATCCATTTCAGACCTCTCCAGAGCAACCCCAGGAAGCTCAGGACTGGACCTCTGTTCCACCACCCACACAGTATCAACTCCGGAAATGGGGGTTCAGGCTTTACCTACCGGAGTCTTTGGTCCTCTGCCACCAAAAACCTTTGCAATACTCTTGGGACGCAGTAGTGCCACTATGGAGGGACTTCAAGTCTTTCCAGGAGTGATAGATAATGATTATAAAGGAGAAATTAAAATTATGGCTTCTTCTCCAAGGTTGATTACGACCATTCCCGCTAACAAACACATAGCTCAGCTCTTACTTCTTCCATTGCTTTCAACTCAAAACAATGTTCAAGCCTCTTCATGGGGTGAAAAAGGCTTTGGTTCCTCAGATGCCTGTTGGATACAACAAATTTCTCCAACTAAACCAATGCTTACTTTATGGTTGGATGGAAAACAATTTTCTGGACTGATAGACACTGGAGCTGATGTTACAATTATTAAAAAAAGACAATTGGCCTCTTCTTGGCCTCTGGTGCCAACCTTGACTAACTTAAAGGTTATCGGGCAAAGTCAAAATCCTGAAAGTTCAAAAATGTTACAATGGAAAGACAGGGAAGACAATCAGGGACACATTCAACCTTTCGTAATACAAGGCCTTCCGATTAACTTGTGGGGACGAGACTTGTTATCACAAATGAGTCTCTTGATGTTCAGCCCAAATGATACAGTAACTGCACAAATGCTGGCTCAAGGTTATGCACCAGGGAAAGGCTTGGGAAAAAATGAATCAGGCATTGTTCAACCTCTATTGCCTGAACCTAAACTTGATAGAGCCGGACTGGGAAATTTATCCTAGTGGCCATTGACATCCTGTACTCCACACAGATCGGATCACCAGGAAAGATAAGACACCAGTGTGGGTTGATCAATGGCATCTACCTTCTGAAAAATTACGAGCTGCTCAATTGTTAGTACAGAAAAAAATTAAAGCAGGACATATTGTAGAAAGTACTGTTAACGGATGGAAAAGTGTTGAGCTGCATTGTGAAATCCTTGGTTCTTTGGGTTCAGATCACTAAAATTAGAGATCTGTCCCTAAGTGCAAAATGAAATTGCAACCACGAATGAAGCAGAAAAGAAAGTTTAATAGAAAAGAAAGGAAAGGAAAGAAAGGAAGTACACCCTTCCTTGTTGTTGGGCGGGCAGATTGCCAAGTAGCAACTGCGTTTGATACTGGTCAACCATTATTTTTATTACTAGAGGTCATGAATATTCATTAGTGGATGGCCCCCTTACGCTGCCTAGGTTCTTCCTTTAAATTTGAATCCACACATTCTCTCCTGCACGGAACACTTGTCTACCCGAGGGTTAAAGATTGCCCCAGAAAAAGTACAACTTAAAGATCCCTATACTTATTTAGGATATCATCTTTTGGGTCCAAAAATTACTACTCCTAAAATACAGTTCAGACTTGACAATTTGAAAACTTTAAATGACTTCCAAAAAATTATTAGGTGATATCAATTGGATCTGTCCTTATTTAAAACTAACTACAGGTCAGCTTAAACCTTTACTTAATATTTTACAGAGAGACTCTGATCCTAGGTCTCCTCCAGTGCTTACGGAGGAAGGCCGTCAGGCACTGTCTATAGTAGAAAAAGCCATTGCCTCTCAATTCGTTACAGCCATTGATTACAGTCAACTGTTACTCCTTGTCATTTGTGGTACTACATTTACACCAACGGCAGTGTTCTGGCAATCGGCACCAATTATGTGGGTTCGCCTTCCATCTTCTCCTTTGAAGGTTATATATCCTTATTATCAAGCTGTGGCTGATATAATTAGTATGGCACGAAATTTAAGTGTTACCTACTTTGGCAAAGATCCTGATGTGATCATTCAGCCAATACTAAAAATCAGATAAATTGGCTATTCCAACAAACAGATTTTTGGCCTATTGCATGTGCTTCCTTTACTGGAACTATTGATAACCATCTTCCTCCAGATAAATTCTTACATTTTTTATATACCCATGATTTTGTTTTCCCTGTACAAACTTTGCTTCATCCTGTTAAAAATGGTTTACTGGTTTTTACTGATGGTTCCTCCACTGGAACTGCTTCTTATTCATTTTCTGATCAAACAGTTACGTTCACCACTTCCTCTACATCAGCTCAATTGGTTGAACTGCAAGCAGTTATGGCAGTCTTCTCTGCTTTTCCTGATGCACCTTTGAACTTATGCACAAATAGTGCTTACATTGCTATGTCTGTACCACTTCTGGAAACTGCCGCACAAATTAAACAAGTTTCTCAGGCCACACAGTTTTTCCTCCAATTACAGTCTCTCATTAGAAATCGGAAGTTACCTTTTTATATTGGCTATTTGCGCACACATACAGACTTGCCTGGCCCTTTAACTGAGGGTAATCATCGCACTGATCTGGCCACAAAACATTCTCTTTTGGTTCGTACTCAAACTGACACAAATCTTTCAGATGCTGTTGCTGCCCATGGATTACATCATTTGAATTCTCACACCCTTCGTCTCATGTTTAAAATTACTCGAGAACAGGCTCGACAAATTGTAAAACAATGTCCGGCCTGTCTTACTCTTTTGCCTACACCACACTTGGGTATTAACCCTAGAGGCCTTATGCCTAATGCTTTATGGCAAATGGATGTCACTCATGTTGCAGAATTGGATACACTTAAATACGTACATGTCACTGTTGACACCTTTAGTGGTTTCATTTTTGCTACGGCACAAACCGGAGAGGCTGGTAAACATGTTATTTCTCATGTTCTTGCCTCACTCTCTGTTCTGGGTAAGCCTCAACAAATTAAAACAGATAATGGCCCAGGATATACCGGAAACAATTTTAGTTCTTTTTGTAAACAACTCCATATTAAACATGTCACGGGAATTCCATACAATCCCCAGGGACAAGGTATTGTTGAACGTGCTCATCTTTCCTTGAAAAATACTTTCCAAAAATTAAAAAAGGGAGAAGTTTTACAAATTAAAGGTTCACCAAAAAACCTTCTAGCACATACACTTTTTGTCCTAAATTTTCTAACACTTGATAAAGATGGACACTCAGCTGCTGAGTGCTTCTGGCATTCAACTACTAAGACAAAATTTGCCACAGTTTTGTGGGAAGATCCACTAGACAATATGTGGAATGGCCCAGACCCTGTCCTCATATGGGGCAGAGGGTCTGTTTGCGTTTATTCCCAAAAAATGGATGCTGCTCGTTGGCTACCAGAAAGATTGGTTAAACAAATCAATTCAAATGATAATAATTCATCCAGGGATGATAAAACCCTGAGATACCTCTCTCTCCTTCCACAGATCAACAAAATGAAGATTCTTCTTAAATACTTGGTCCTGTTTTACCTCTTCAACACTATCTCTGCTGGTTTTAACCCTGGCCCAATTCTGACAACCTCTGATCACCACATTCCTTGTATATGAGTGGTAAGATCACTCAACTTTCTTTACACCACTCACAACAGGTATATGCTCCGGACAAACCACATATCTACACAGTTGGTATTGCATTAATAAACCCACTACCTACTCGTTTACACCTCCTCCATGCACCTGTACAATTTTCAAATCCACACTTCACATCTCTTGCTACAATCACGCACCACACACATTCACAATAACAAAACTTATTTCACGGCCACACAGATTAAAACCTTTTCAGATCGGCAGGAACTTCAGGCATCTCGAGCCGCCGTGAAGAACCCTGCATACTTGATAATCAAAGAAAAACCCTTTGTTGGAACTTAACTGCTCCTCCCCACATCTCTGATGGGGGTGGACCTCAAGACTAATTAGACTCCCTTACAAAAGTAGTACTCCAAAATAAACGTGGATTAGACCTCCTCATGGCAGAACAGGGGGTCTCTATCTTGCCTTGCAGGAACGCTGCTGCTTTTACGCCAACAAATCTGGCATTGTTCGAGACAAGCTCAATCAACTGCAAGAAAGTCTTCTGGAACGAAGAAAACAACTCACCGATAACCCTTTCTTTACTGCCTGGAATGGACTTCTCCCATATTTTCTCCCCTTGCTTGGTCCAATTCTGGGTTTATTGATTGTTTGCTCTTTGGGACCTGTTCTCTTTAATAAGCTCGTGGCTTTCCTTAAACGCCAAATTGATGACTCCATAAAAATGCAGCCTATCCAAGTCCACTACCACAACCTGGAGATGGAGTATCGCGGAGCCTAAACATTGCTCCTGCCTGAGGCGCTGAATTGGTTAGCCAAAGACGGGTAAGAGAGTCTGAGCCTATAACAGCTGTATAAGTCCTCCCACCTAAGACAGGAAACCCATCATAGCTATGGGATTCTCCAATGATGGGTAAGAATGGACGTGTGGCTCGATAAATGACTCCAACTTAAGACAGGCATGATTCCCCCAGGCTTTTCTCCTCTCTTTGAAAAAGTAAAAAAGGGGGATATGTGGAGGGCATTGCATATGGAAGCCATCTTGGGAGCTTCTTGAGAGCTGTCTGCCATCTTAGAAATCTTAGGCTTCACTTCCTCATTGAGCAAACCATGTCTCAGAAATTATGTGACCAACTGTTGCTAGGCAA
>NW_006159849.1:7918142-7920023 GCF_000334495.1 Tupaia belangeri chinensis
TGTGTGTGTGTGTGTGTGTGTGTGTGTGTGTGTGTGTAAAAGTTTTATGTGAGTCCTCTTTTTCACCGACCTCACCCAGGTACCCGTTCGACTGTCTTGTGGGTCAGGGCATTAATAACATATTTTTATTAAAGCATATTCACAGTCCCAAATAGGTGCTCAGCTTGGCTTAAAGATCTCTTAAAATAACAAGCAATGCTAGTTTTGCTTGTTTTCTTATGTGTGATACGTCACTACTACTTACAGCAGAAATAAAACAAACAGATGATGGTCATGATGGTAATATTTTTGGAGCAACAGCAATATGCTATGTTTTGATTGGACAGAATTGAATTTGACATAGGTCTTATTTACCATTTTAAAGTTAATGTCTATTCTTTTTTTGATTCCTTAGAGAAGGAAGAGGTTAAAATGGCAGTAAGCACTCTGCTAGCACTTAGCTGGTAACTCAACTATTTATATATATGGTCTTAATAGCACCAGTTGACCATGGTGGGTAGTAAAATAGGGAACTTAGCACAGCACAGGGGCCCACACTATGCCCCACAGACCACAGACAAGCACTGAGTAGTTGTGTATAATCAAATTTGTGAAATCTCATCCAGAAGAGCACCTCCATGTTTATAAGACTATAATAAATCTTTTGTAAAACAGAGACTCTATTTGTAATGTGAATCATCTCTTGTCAATTTTTTCTACATTTACTTTATTCATGATAGAGAGCATGTAGGGGCCGGGGGCACCCTCAACAGGCATGGTCACAATGCGAGCCCCTTCCTCCAGTCCTCCAACTTGTCAGCATCTTGGTCAGTAATGCAGCTCCAGGGATACTCAAACCATAAAAGGGTCATGTGGCCCCAGCACTGCAGCCCAGTAAGCTAAGGACTGTGCCCTTAGGCTGGACCAATGTGTCTATGTTTAAGTTTGGATTTTTGTGTACATATGGCCTTCTTACGTGAGACATTTCTGGAACTTATGGAAGCCCATAAATTCTAAGGTGTAAATCTAAGGTAATCACACATAATATTTATTTGCTCTGTCAACACTCGGGAAAGGTATCGTATACGGATCTCTGTGCTGGGTAAGTGTCATGGCGATGTACAAGTTCACTGATACCCTCAAGGTGCTCAATGGCTTTTGGGGAAGAAAGTTCTGAAGCATTAAATATTTTTCTTGGAAAGTAAAAAATGAGTCTTTCCATCTGTAATACAGCTATCTGATGACCTATTGAAGCAATGCCATAATATCCTTGATAGTTCCTTTCCACACATAACTCAGAACACAGTGATGTAGTGTTTTTGTTGTCCCCAGACATCAAAAGTTACAAAGGGGAGAACAGGGCAAGATTCCGGGAAGTGAACGCCCAGGTCTTAAACTGTACCTATAGGTACCGGCTTTAAGTATCATATCCTAAAGAAACTCTCAGATTCTTGTGTTCCTCCATCACTCCCCACCCCACAGTTCCATCCCCTCCATTTTTCAGAGAAAGAAACTAGAGCTCAGAAAGGTAGAGCCACAGACATTTGGCTTTCTTTTTTCTTTAAGAATTAATTTAATTTCTTCTTCTTTTTTACTTGACGAGAGAGAGAGCGAGCGAACAAGAGACAGATCCAGGATCTCGAACCATGGTCAGCCATGAGGGGGGTCCAGCACCTTAACTACCACGCTACCTTCTGGCCCGACACTTGGCTTTTGATCCTCAAACGTGTGCGCTGATTTCCTGGATGCTTCTGCTCCTCTTTCACAAATAGGAAAACTGTCTAGAAATGATAAAATTTAGGACCTGAGGGGGTATTCTCTTGCTCCCATTTAGTCAAACTTAAATAACTTGTAAACAGAGTATGGTGGCAACAGATGATAACGGTAAAAAGACTTCAGCAG
>NW_006159849.1:7920042-7946492 GCF_000334495.1 Tupaia belangeri chinensis
AGGACAGCCCCAAGACACAGGCTCCAGGCGCTCAGTCCTTCAGCCTTCTCAGTAACTCCGCCTAGTCGGTTCCAGGATTTGGCTGCAGGGCTAGCAAAACCACAGATCCCGGGATGCAGTTCGCCCTCCTCACGTCTATGTACGTTTCACTCTGGGAAACGTAGTTTCTTACCAGTCAGTAACTGTACTGTCTGGGAAACTAGAGCTCTTAGGTGGGGAGGCTCCGCCCCCACCGCCCCCGCCCCCATTGACTCCGCCCCAGGTTGCCTAGGAGACGAGAGACGCCAAGTCTTGGCAGTAGCTGCGCATGGCAGAGCAGGTGCAGGGAACTCCTCTGTGGTGCGTACCTCCGATCGCAGCTATGGAGAATACAGACAGCTCCTGCCGGGCGCGGTGCGACCCTGGGAAGTACTGGTTTGAACTCGGACCTATGGATTTGCTGGAGCGCAAGGGCTCCCTGACCCTCCGCTCCTATCACAAGAAATACTCTAGGCCGGTGCTGGTGTACTCCTGGTGAGTGAGCTCTCCGCAGTGCCAGGCCCCTGGGTGAGAGAGGATGGGGAAGGGAAGGGATGGGACAGGAAAAGAAATGGGAGAGGAAATTGAAGAAGAGAATGAGACAAGCAGAGGAGGACAGGAGAAAAGGAAAAAGACTAAAGAGGCAAGAAAGAAAAAGTAAGTCGAGAGAGAAGTGGGACAATGGAGGAGAGGAAAAGAGGGCAAACAGAGGCATTTCAAGAAGAGATGAGAGGATGGGAATGAGGGCTGGTCAGCCAGCAGGAGATCGGAGAGCCCTCCAGGAAGGAGCGGCTCGCACTGCCCGGCACCAACTCTCAGGCCTAGGTTTGGATGGGACACACGGGAAGGAGTATGTATAGGCTGCGGGGTGGGACAGTGGCGAAAGGGGGTGAGGGGCGGGGCAGTTTTCAGAGGCCTTAAAAATCACATTTCTGAAATAAGCACTCACTCCTAAAAGAACAGGATCAAATAAGTGGCCTGGGGCACAACAGGAGAGAGATGTCTGTTAAGAGGCCCAGCCACCAGGGCTGCCATTCTTGGGGAAAAGGGAGTACCCCAAGTGGTTTGAAGGAGATCCCTAAATATCTCTTAGGCTACTTACTAGGATTCTTCTGGCCAGAGATCATCAACTGGGATCTCCGATCCGGTAAGGTCCAACAGACATAGTTTGCTTGGCGTGCTTATGTTGACATGTTTTCTTTTTAATTTGTTGGCCACATTTAAAACTAGGAGAGTCACAGAAAAATTCAGGGTTGTGTCTTCTCTGAGAAGTGGAAAGGCCTGGTAAGGGAGGAATTTATTCCTCCTGGGAGTCAAGAATGTGCAGGAGCTGATCACTGGCTACTCCATAAGATGGGCCCTGTTCTCCCTGTAGTAACTCCACTCACATTGGTCTTGCCTGGCCCCAAGAGGCATTTGATTGACTTCCTGTGCTTTAGGCTTTGGCTTGGAATTCACTTAAGGAGTCTCTTCTTTTATTAAATATCACAGTGACAAATACAACACCATGACATGTAACTGGTAGGAAACCGGAGACTTTCAGAACAATTAGGATTCTTTCCTTTGGGTGAACTTTCCTGGCTATTCTGTTGACAATCATTACTTTCAGTGCATTTGGAATAGTTTGTGGGAAGCAGACTGAAAGAAAAAAATGAGAAGTCATAAATTTTATCTATTTCGTATTTTTACCTTTGAAAAGAGATGAATTATTTTGACTCTAGCCCTAAGCCTAAGCCCTACTTGATCCCATTCATTCATGTAATGTATGTGAGACCTACGGTTTCTATCTTACAGATACCTACAGCTACTAAAGTTTATTCTCTGCTTTCCCCACAAGCTTACTCCCCTGCTTTTACTTCTCATCCCTAAAACTGACTCTGATTACTTTGAACTCAGTTTAAGAGGCTAGACAGAATGGAAATCCAAAGCTACACTGGGAAACAAAATCCTCTTTTAGACTCATATCGGGCTTACCTCCTGGCCTTTAAGCGCAAACTCATAGCTCTTCTGTGGCTGTGTTACTCCATAAGGATTTCGGTCACAATATAAATCACCCCTAGAAGTGACTGTTAAAGAAAAAGATCTTTTGCAAAGAGACAACATTTCTGCTCACCTCTGCCGCACCATTGCTTTGACAAGTTGCCTTGCGAATGCCACAGACATCAGTAGAAAACCACAGAAGGACATAAATGAGAAGAAGGTGAGGAACCAGGTAAATGGAGAAGGATAGCGAACAGTGTTATTTCCAGCTGAGCCAAAAATGTAGAGTATGCTCATGCTGTTGGTTTAGAAAGAAGGTTTGAAAGCAGGAAGACTTAAATTCAACTCGGTAAACATTTATGTGTCATATACTTTGCTGCGTGTTGGGGACACAGAGATGGAAAAACTAATTGAATGAGATAATATGTGTAAAGCATTTAGCATCATGCCTCAAACATGGTAAGCGGTCAATAATATATAGTAGCTACTACTCTGTTTTTAGTACACCATAATGGCTAAAAGTTTGGACTCTATGTTTGAATGCCAACTTTGCTGCTACGCAATGTGTTAGGTGTCCTAACTTCTATATATCTGTTTCTGCAGCCATAAAAATGGGGATGATAAGATTATTGTAAGACTAAATGAGGTGTAGTATGGAAAACACCCTTTAACCTGGCACAAAGAAAGCACGATAAAGGTTATTTGTATGTATTAGGACACAGTCATTGACCTCAAGGCATTTTCATAGGCCAGTAAAAGAGCAATGTCAATAAACTCATTCTAACACAATTTGTGCAAAATAAAGATGAGAATAAGAAGACAAGGCAGCAGTTTGAATTGTGTGTGTATGTAGTTTCCTGAGCAGGGCTTTGAAGGGAGAATCATGCTCCATAGCACCACTGGTGGACAAAGGAGAACAGGGACGTGCAGTGGAATATAGGTGTGCCTTGTTTTTATTGCCATTCATTTTTATCATGCTTCACAGGTATTGTGGTTTTTACACATCGAAGGTTTGTGGCAATTCTGTGTGGAGCAAGTCTGTTGGCGCCATTTTTCAACTGCATGTGCCCATTTTCTGTGGCTGTGCCACATTTTGGTAATTCTCACAATTTTGCAAACTCTTGTATTATTTTATCTGTTATGGTGATCTGTGACCTGTGATATTTGGTGTTACTATGGTAAGTGTTTTGAGGTACCCGAACTGCACCCATATAAAACGTGATTTAGTTGATAAATGCATTCAGACTGCTCCATCTACTGGTTGTCCCTCCTTCTCCCATCCTCTCCTAGGGCCTCCCTGTTTCCTGAGACACTACTGTACTGAACTTAGTCCAATCAACAACCCTGCAAAGGCCTCTAAGTGTTCCAGTATAAGGAAGAGTCAGTCACACGTCCCTCACTTTAAACCAAAAGCTAGAAATTTTTAAGCTTAGTGAGGAAAGTATGTTGAAAGCTGAGATAGGCCAAAAAAGTTTATGTCAAACAGTTAGCCAGGTTGCAAATGCAAAGAAAAAGTTCTTGAAGGAACATAAAGTGCTACCCCAGTGAACACATGGATGGCAAGAAAGCGAAACTGCTTTATTGCTGATAATGGAGAAAGTTTGAGTGGTCTGGATAGAAGATCGAACCAGTCACATTTCCTTAAACCAAAGCCTAATCTAGGATGAGGCCCTTTTCAGTTTTATGAAAGCTGAGAAAAGTGAGAAAACTGCAGAAGCCTGAAGTCAGCAGATGTTGGATCATGAGGTTAAAGGAAAGAAACTGTCTCCATAACATAAAAGTGCAAGGTGTGGGCCTCTCCTAGTGCCCCATGGCAGGGCAAGCTGGCTTTGAACCATTGCCTGGTTTCTTCTTGTGGACTGCTGGCACTGAAGTGGGTTGCACAGTGGGAAAAAATAAAAAAAGATTAAGAAAAAAGAAAGAAAAAAGAAAAGCACAACTTGAAGCAGCAAGTGCTAAGGTAGAAGCTGCAGCAAGTTATCCAGAAGATCTAGATAATGCAATTGATGAAGTGGCTTCGCTTGAAAACAGATTTTTGGGACCAACAGACAGTGTAATGCTTACATCGCTGGACTCCCATGTAACTGACTAAGTTTTAAATTTTGGACTCAGTGGCTTTACACTCACGCTGGGCACATGTATGTGCATGCCCAAAATTCCAAGAAGAAAATGGAGAAGGGATCACGATGTAGCCATCCTTCTGGGGCGGGGGGAAGGGGGTGATTTCTCACTTTCTATCTCTCTATCTCTCTGGCAAGCACATGTGCCCGATAGCAAAAATCTCTCTCTAAACAAACAAACAAACACAGAGAACTCAGATTTTCAATGTAGACAAAACAGTCTTATATTGAAAGAAAGTGCCATCTATGACTTTCATAGCTTAAGAGAAGTCTTGCATGGCTTCAAAGCTTCAAAGTACAACCTGACTTCTTTGTTAGGGTCAATGCAACTGATGGCTTTACATTGCTAATGCACATGTACCATTCTAAAGCTTCTAGGGCCTTTAAGAATTATGTGAAATCTACTCTGCCTTGCTCTATAAATGAAACGGCAAAGCCTAGATGATGGCAAATCTGTTTACAATTTAGTTTACTGAATATTTTAAGCACACTGTTGATACCTACTGCTTACAAGAAAAGAATTCTCTCAAAATATTAATGCTCGTTGACCATGCACCTAGTCACCCAAGAGCTCTGATGGGGATGTAGAAGGAGATTAATGTTGTTTTCATGTTCTCAGAGCACCCATCCTGTAGTCCATGGATCAAGGAGTAATTTTGACTTTAAAGTCAACCTTCTTGGAGACTTTGAGAGGCTCAATACTTCAACGAAGGAAATAACTGCAGATGTGGAGGAAACAGAAAAAGACCTGAATTAGAAGTGGAGCTTGAGGATGGGACTGAATTGTTGTAATCTCATGAAGAACTTTAACAGATGAGCTGCTTCTTATAGATGATCAAAAACGTGTTTTTTTGAGATGGAATCTACTTCATGGCTTCATGAAGAAGCCATGATCGTTGTTGAAATGACAAGAGAAGATATAGTATATTACATCTACCTTGTTGATAAAGCAGAGCTAGTGTTTGAGAGGAGAGTTCAATTTTGAAAGAAGTTCTGCTGTGGATAAAATGCTATCAAACAGCATTGCATGCTACAGAGAAATCTTTTGTGAAAGGAAGAGTCAGTCAATGTGGTGAACTTACTTTGAGAAATTGCTACAGTCATCCCAACCTTCACAACCACCTCTCCCTGATTGGTCAGCAGCCATCGACCTCCAAGAAAGGCCCTCTACCAGCAAAAGGTTACAATCACTGAAGGTTCAGGTGATTGTGAGCAGTTTTTAGCAATAAGATACTTTTAAATTAAGATAAATACTTTTTTTTAAGACAACACTATTGTTTATTCACTTAATTGTAGTAGTCTGGAACAGAGCCTGCAATATATCCAAGGTATGACTGAGGTAAGAAATAGCATCACAGGAAACAGTAGTCCTTCACAGTTAATTCTATGTGTGGATTCTGTATTTGTAAATTTACCTACTTGTTCAAATTTATAACTCAAAGTCAATACTTCAGGCACTTTATGGGCATTCACAGACATGTGTAGAGTGGCAAAATGGAAGAAAAAACGCAAAAAACTTAGGTTACTCAAGGCGCGTGCCTCTCGTTGAGGTCAAAATGACACTTTGCCTTTTTGTTTCAGCTCTCATACTGTAAACAAATATCTATCTATCTACTTATTTATTTATTTTATTTTAATTTGACAAGACAGGGACAGAGTGAGAGAGAGCTAGAGAGAGGGAAAGTGAGAAAGCAAGCCACCAGGTCCAGACTTGAACCCCGGTCGGTAATGAGGAGTCCAGCATCCTTAACCACCACGCCATCTGCTGACTCAACAAGGATCTTTTTTTACAGTCTATTTAATACAACAGTTTTTGCATATGTGTGCTTTGCATTGGTGATATTGATATTGTTGTTAAAATGACCCCCCAAGCACCATGTTTTTTTGGAGAGGTTTTTTTCGCTATAGGGCGCGTGCTCTCTCCAGAGAGAGACATAGAGACATAGAGACAGAAAGCAAGAAATCACCCCCCAGGGGGGATGGTCACACCGCAATCCCTTCTCCTCCATTTTCCTCTTGGGATCTTGGGCACGCATGCACATGCGCCTGGCGTGAGTTTTAAGCCACCGGGTCTGGGACGCGAACCACGGTCGACTATGTGGGAGTCCAGCGACATAGCCATTATGCGAACTGCTGGTTTCCCCAAGCACCATGTTGACAGGCCATGTACTATACCTAGTGCAAAAGGCCCACGATATGCCTTAGGAAGAAATTACATGTGTTAGAGAAGGTTTGTTCAGGTATGACTTAGTGCTGCTGGCAGTGAGTTCAGTGTTAATGAACCAATAATATATTTTCAATGTCTCTAAACAAAAACAGGCATAAAACAAGGTTATCATCTGTTGATCAGCTGGTGGAAATACTGTGTCTGGAGACTCACAGGACCAAATCTTGTAATTCCTCTAAGAGCAATTGTCCAGTATTTGCTGATAGTGTGTGTGCGGCAGCTTTATAGAACATATCAATAAAGAAAAGTGACTGTGAAGTGTGAGAAACACTGACTTTTTCTGAGTTATCTGGACTGCTGGCTTCTTGCTTTCTTTCCTTCCATATTCAACCAGCCGTCAAAGTCTGCCTTAAAAAAGCTGCATAAGGTTCAGATTACATACACTCCTAAATGGATAATATCGTTGATCATTTTGTTTTTGTGCATTTTGCTCCTAATTCTTAACTTTCTATATCATATTTTAGGATATATTAAAACTTTCATTGGATTTCAATATCTTTTATTAGAAACTTTTAATGTAATTGATTAACATCTAGTATCTATGATACATCATGTGGATGGCCTCTCAACAGAGTATCTGATCACTGAAGTGGCTGTCTCTGTAGGTGCACAGTAAAACCGGTAACTAGGAGAAATCGGACGTACCTCTGGTTCCACGGTTTAAACACTGGGACTTTCCCTGTATCTAGCATGTAATTACAGATCTGTTTGACCTCATTCCATGTATTGAAAACAATTGTGTCTAACAGACATGCTAAAGTGATATACCCAGAATGGTTGTTAGAAGATATTTCTGGTCTATTACTGGGATAAGACATTGCCAAAGAGTCGTCTCTTCCTCGCAGCCGCAGTGGTAGAAAGGTACGCCACATACCCTCATCACCTTTTGATGCTTCTGAGTGAGTGATGCCCTTTCTAAATCTTTACTGAGGTGGATAAAAAGCTTACCATGCCCCAGGGCCAGCAGGTGGCGTGATGGTTAAAGCACTGAGTCCCATATGTTGGATCATGGTTCCAGATCCAGTGACTTGAAAATTATGCCAGGAGCAGGTGTAGCCAAAATCCCTGGAGAAGGGATTGGGGTGTGGCCATCCTCCCTGAGGGTAAGTTCTCACTTTCTCTCTGTCTCTCTGCAATAAGCACACATGCCCTATAGAAAAAATTTAAAATAAATTTGAAAAACAACAAGCAAACTTACAACATGTCCTCAGAACCTTACATTGGAGGAACCTGACCTTAGGGGAGAATGAGGTATACCTGCTTTATTCTGACTAATAAAATGTCCGTTGTTTCATATTTATTTTCTTATTCATATCTTTCAACTTTTCAATGATAGATATACATTGCATTTGCATAAAACAGATCTTTTCCTACTCACTCCTGTAGCATTTATGGAACCATATTGTCAGATGATTCCATTAGAAATTCTGAGTTGAGGGGAAATTTTCTGTTAGTGTCTTCCTACTTACTGGAATTACGGAATACTGAGAACCAGAACCATTTTAACCTGTCCTTAATAAATCCTTTCATGTCAGGGGAGTTCTTACATTCGCTCACTCATTCATTCATTTATTTTCGTCTTTTCCTTGGCCAGACAGACATCCGGTAACAAGTGATAATAATTCAAAGCAAAAAACTTCATCCAGATCTCCATGGAGACAGTTCCTGCTCTGGTCTCCATGGTGACACTTAGTTTTAAGGACTCAGGTTAATTTTGTGGATTTATAATTTCAATTACTTTTCTTTCCTACCTAAGCCCCAAATTAAAGAGCCTGGCATTCCCTGCCCTTGCTGCCCTTGGTAATAGGAGGAAAACAGAAAGAGAAAGAAGAACAAAAAGAAGAAAAGTAAAATGTAATTGTGGGACAGGAAACTTCATAGTTTTAACAATTCCTATTTGGGTGGGGGTAATAAATTAGAATTAAAGGGAAAACTACTCTTTCTGTGAGAATCTCTAGGCTTTCACACTATTGTGCTGTTTGAACAGAGAGTGCATAAATAATCTAAGGTTACCCATGTTCAGATGAGAACAGCATAAAAAGGCACCAAAATTAGTGTACTTAAATAGGAAATATGGTATCTGGGCAGGCCCCACAGCCTAGTGCTTAAAGGAACCAGATCCCACATGACCAGCTATGCTTCAAATTCTGGCCCTAGCAACTTGAAAAACATGCTGCGACCAGAAGGTGGCATAATGGCTATGTTGCTGGACTCCCACCCAGTCGACTATAGTTCAAGTCCTGGATCCAGCAGCTTAAAACTCAGGCTGGGCGTGTGCGTGTGTGTGTCCAAAATTCCAAGAGAATGGAAGAGAAGGAATTGTGGCATGGTCATCCCCTCTGAGGGTGGGGGGGTTGTGATTTCTCACTTTCTGTCTCTCTAGCGAGTGCATGTGCTCTATTACAAAAATCTCTCTAAAAACAAAACAAAACAAAACAAGAAAACATACTAAGTGCATGTGTGTATATTTGTGCCAAAATTCTGATGGGATAGAGAAATGGAGAAGGGATTGTGGTATGACCATGCCCTAATGGGTGGGGAGGAGGGGGTGCTTTCTCCCTCCCCTTCTCTCCCTTTTACTCTCTCTTTCTGTCTTTCTTGTGAGTGCTTATACCATCTGGCAATTTTCTAAAAATTGAAAAAAAATACATCATTCAAATGTTCTAAATTGCTGTATCATTCTTCCTGTGGTTTAATTAGTTGTTTCCTTGAATACTAACATGGAAGTAGTTGGAATCACCCATATCACTGAGGGCCATGCTATGCAGATCTTTCTTAGCTAGCAATGAACAAAGCAAACAAACAAATAAAGCCCCTTAGTAATTGCATGCTGTAACCTACTTATCTGCTGAAATCCATAAAGACTTCCTCTCTGTCATCTTTAACATAGATTCAGGCCCTCAATAGAAAATTTGTTAGCTCTTATTTTATGCACATTTAGAACAAATTTGGTAATATGCTTTCCATACACACAGCATGTAGTTTGAACTGGAGAAAGAAGAAGCTTTAAGGGGGCTTTATGGTCAGTGGTGAGAAGAGAGAAAAGTAAGCCTTAGGACAAGGAATAAGGATATAGCGGGTGCTCAATATTGATAAAATAAAGGAATGAATGTGCTGGTAGAAGGAACACAGACAAATGCAAAGGCACAGTGGGCTGGGCCCTGTATTATATGCTCTAATAAGACCATGTGGTGAAAGACTACAGTATAGCACAAAATCATAGTAAGCCTAAAGCTGATTTTGACAGCCATGATCTCGATGCAACAGAACAACACTAAACATATTTAGTTACCTGTGAATAGTGAGCTTGGAAGTGTGTAATGCATTAGACTTCCATTTAGAATGGGACCCGCAGTTGGCGTAATGGCTATGTCGCTGGACTCCCATGTAGTTGACCGTGGTTTGAGTCCTGGACCTGGTGGCTTAAACTCATGCCGGGCATGTGTGCGTACATGCCCAAGATCCCAAGAGGAGCATGGAGGAGAAGGGATTGCAGTGTGTCCATCCCCCCGGGGGGTGATTTCTCATTTTCTGTCTCCCTCTGTCTTTCTGGGGAGTGCATGCACCCTACAGCAATTAAAAACAAAACAAAACAAAACAAAAAAAACTCTCCAGAAAAAGAATGGTAGATAGAGACTGTAAAAGTTGGAGCTAAATTTATGCCATTTTTAGTTGCAGTTCATGACGTATCATCAGAGGAAGACAAGTGTAAGGAGATTTTTGAGTTAGTGTAGGGACAAATGATACCTACCCTTTAAAGAGATAACATTTTTTGACTTCTCTTTTTAAAAATTCCAGATTATAATATCATGGCAGCCTCTTAAGATGGTATTAATAGTGGACTAAGGACATGGAAATATATTTACTATTTAGTGGAATTAGAAATTTGTATTCAACACATGTATATTTTTATTTCCTAAAACTCATCTCATAACTTTTCAACTGTTGGTCCTAGAGAGAAATTCAGACATGCCAATGAAAGCTTATCTCTGTCTCCTCAAGTTTAACAGCTTGTTTTCAGTTATAACAGTCTCTTTCAGAATAATGCCCACTTTCGCTGAGTCCTTCCTGCTCATCTTCTCCTTTGCCCAGTGCCGTCTATATCCGTGTAAGGGACTGAAGTTATGGGATATTTATGTGGTAGGGGACTGAGTCCTTGAGCAAGAACCTTGTGGGTCCTTGTTCTTGCTCACCTCATCCTGGTCTGAGTACTGTGCCTGCTGCCGGGAAATGTGTAACTAATCCCTTTGGTTTGTTGAGGACTTGGTATCTGTGCTTACAGACCAGTTCTACTTTAGCTCTTGCTAGGTCAATATGTCAATCTCATCCTCTCTCATCTTCTAACAGGCTGGTCACCCCAGCCACTGTGGTAGCAGCACCTCACCCTTCAATATGGTGGTCCACAGCTAGTTGGCCCAAAGACACTCAACTCAGCTTCCATCAAAATGCCCTATGCAGGGGTGAGTGCTTAGTGTGGTTTGATTTAGATGGGATAGTTTACTCCTGTTGGCAATGAGACATATCAAAATCCCCTCTTTACTTCTATTTAATATTTTATGTCTTCCATGACAGAAAAAGAGAGAAAAAGAAGGAGAGAGGTACCCCATCAGGGTCTTCACACCACAATCCACCCCCAGTCTCTGCCAGCCTGGATCACTGGCATGTATGTGCATACCCGGTCTATAGAGGGAGACCTTGGGACATGAACCCACGACCCTTCATGTGAGTCCAACATCCCAAAGTGCTGCATTGCTGCTGTGCCACCCTGCTGGTCCTGCCCTCTTCTACTTTTTTTTTTTTTTTTTTGGGGAGGTTTTTGCTATAGGGCACATGCACTCGCCAGCCAGCCAGAGAGAGACAGAGAGACAGAAAGTGAGAAATCACCCTTCAGGGAGGATGGCCACGCCGCAATCCGTTTTCCTCCATTCTCCTCTCGGGATCTTGGGCACGCACACACAAGTGCCCAGCGTGAGTTTTAGGCCACCGGGTCCGGGATGCGAACTGCGGTCAACTACATGGGAGTCCAGCGACATAGCCATTACGCTAACTGCTGGTCCCCCTCTTCTACTTTCTAAAGTGCCCTTCTTCTTTGGAAGATAAATGATAAGGTTACCTTACCTGTGGTGTATTTTGGAGCATCTGGTTCTTATTGTTAATAGACTAAAGGAATTTAGGAGCTTTAAGTGCTCACCGATACTTGACTGTCAAGAAAAATATATCTCACTCCGAGCTTCAAAATTTCATTTTGCCAGTCAGCGACTAATCAGTTACACTTTCTTTTCCTTAATATTTCTGGTGAAGCCTCCACAAAAACTCCATAAACAATGGGGTTCAGAATTTCCATATTGAATAAATTGGAAGTTCCGGGAGGGTGGCATACCTAGAGACACCATGAAGGCTTCATGCTACTTATCCCCCCAACACCTGGTCCAGTGCATCTCTTCCATTTGATTGCTTCTTAGTTGTATCCTTTATAATAAAGCTGTAATCATAAGTGTTTAAAAAAAAATTTCTGGTGAATAGTCCTAACTCTTCCCAAGGCAAATGTGGATGCCTCTGATTTATTAGCACAAAGGTTATTTTAAGGGGAATTCAGAAAAGTGCAAAGATAATATTTGAAAACATAAACACGTTGTAATTTTAAAAAGCAGTATGTACTAGATTCTCTTCTGATTAAACGTATGTGTTTAGGGGACCAGCAGTTAGCGTAATGGCTATGTCGCTGGACTCCCATGTAGTCAACTGCGGTTCGCGGCCCGAACCTGGTGGCTTAAAACTCATGCAGGGCGCGTGTGCGTGCGTGCCCAAGATCCCGAGAGGAGAATGGAGGAGAAGGGATTGCGGTGTGGCCATGCCCTCCTGGGGGGTGATTTCTTGCTTTCTGTCTCTCTGTCTCTCTCTCTCTCTGTCTGGCGAGCGCACGTGCCCTATAGCAAAAACCTCTCCAAAAAAAAAAAAAGTATGTTTAAATGCATTGGAAAAAGATGGAAAGGACATTCATCATACAACACAATTTTTACTACTGAGTGATGGAATTATAGATTATTTATCCTTTCCTCTTTTTTCCTTCTTTGTTACTTATACATTTTCCAAAATGAACATGTATTATTTTCATAATAAGAATAAAGGAAATTACTTTAAAAATTGAGTATCATTTTCTACAGCTTTTTCCCGGAAGCAAACATTCCCTAAATGATCAAAATTTAGACACAATGCTTCATCTCTCTGAGAGGTTGACTCACTCTTTGTGGTTTATTATGACTCTTTTTAAAATATCTTTTTAATTGCTAGTTTATGTTGGGTAAAAAGGATGATGCTATTCACGTTCACTTGGTTTAACTACCCTTTCATTCTCGTCTGTGTTCCATAATGGTAGATCCTACGCCACGGTTATTTTTAATTTAGTTCTACATTCTTATCTCTCAATATATGCACAGTACCCACGAATGCTTTTGAATGTAGTAGTTTTTTGGGGGAAGTACTTTATTCCCTATTTTTCAAGATGAAATGCATGAGACTCTGCCTCCTTTTGCCCTGACTGCTTTTTCATTTTTTTATGCTATTCTCTTTTATGAAATTCCAGTCAAATGCTTTTTCTGAAAACAGATGATTATAGAATTGTGCCATGACCTTGTAGTGAAGGTTTGCTCAACTTGACTGGCATTTGCAAAAATAAAACAGTTTTGTGTGCAAGATGAACGCTTGTAAGGCAGAGGTGACAAGGCAGGCATTTCCTCACCGGGCACACTGGGTTAGGAAAGATCACTGCTGTGTCCAAGTGCCTCTGCCTCGAGCCGGCTTCCTCCCCTTGTGACCATCTCCTAACCAGGCAGTGGGGACCACAGGAGGCCCCTTCCTCACCGTATTGTGCTGTAGTCCTTCAGCCCACAGAGAATACTTTTTCACCAAGATTTCTTTCTTTTACTTCATTGACCATTTCTTTCTAGGTAGAGGTGTCAGGTTGAGGGAGAGGCTGAGAAAAACCTGGGGTTAGTGACATTTGGATAAGGAGAGATTCATTCTGGGGACACAGAGATATCCAGGTTCAGGGCTCAGGGTTTTACGAGCACTAGGACTAGTATGTTAAATGAGCTTTTCTGAGCTTCCCTAGGAACCCACACTCGTTGGTACCATTTTCTGCGTGTGCTAGTCAGAGCTCCTGATTGCAGGTGCCCGATACGCAGTTTGCACTAACTTCAGCTAACAGAATGAATTAACCCATGATATTCATGGATGGCTGATTAAACAGACGAGAAAGGCAGGAATAGAGGTGAACCTTGGGACCAACCGGAACAAGGAATGCAAATGCCACCAGGTCTCGTTTTATTTCTCTTCTCTCCTCTTTGGGATTCCTCATCTTAGGGAAGACCATGGGAAACATGGCTGCTGTAGTTCTGGAATTTAGCCCTTACATCTTTACCCAGCAAAGAAAGGTTGCCCTAAGGTATTTTCAGTTCTAATCAAGAAACTCTTGGTCAGATATCTATCCCTGGGCCAGGTATCTACTTGGAGGCATCTAACCAGGAAAAATTAGATGGCGACATGACAACTCTCCAACAGCTATGAAACGAGGTGGACATACTCAGGAAAAAGAAGGAATGGGCACCCTGAAGTAGAAGAGGAGCTCCACATCCAAACCCAATTGTTTGTTGCTGTTTTGTTTTTAAGGTTTTTGACAGAGGGCACATGCACTCACTGGGAAGGAAAGAGACAGTAAGAGGGAAAGTGAGAAATTCTCCCCTGGCGGGGGGGCGGGGGGGTGGCCATGCTGCAATCTCTTCTCCTTGGTTCTCGTCATGGGACTGTGGGCACATGCACCTGGCATGTTTCAAGCTGCTGGGTCCAGAGCCTGCACCGTGGTCGGCCATATGGGAGTCCAGCACCATAACCACTATGCCATCTGCTGGCCTCCAAACCCAATTTTATAGCAAAAGTTTAGAACATAATTAATTATCCTAGTCTATTTTCTGCTGCTATAACAGACTATTACAGACTTGCCAATTTATAGGCTTTATTTGGCTCATGGTTCTGAAGGCTGAGAAGTTCAAGAATATGCTGTGGGCAGCTGGCAAGGGTCTTTGCTGCATCATCCGTGGCAACAGGTAGAGGGAGAAGAGCATACATGTAAAATGAGAGTAAAAGAAAGTAAAACTGAGTAAAACGAGAGTAAAATGGCCCAACTCCTGTAATAACTAATCCATTCCTGAGATAAGGATATTAATCCTTTCATGAGAGCAGAGCCCTCAGGAGCTAGTCACTTCTTAAAGGCCCTACCTCTTGACATTGTTACAATGGCAATTAAATTATAACATGAGTTTTGGAAAGGGCATTCACGCCATAGCGATAAGCTATTAATATGCTGAAGATCTCTGGCATTTGATGCTATTTTGATCTTAAACTTCTCCTCTTCTGCTAAATGGCATCTATCCAATCCAGCTTTAAAAAATTAACCTTAGATGTACTGGTCGGAAAAAGGAAATTCTGCGGGAACCAGCAGTTAGCGTAATGGCTATGTCGCTGGACTCCCACGTAGTTGACCATGGTTCACGTCCTGGACCCGGTGGCTTAAACTCACGCCGGGCGCGTGTGCGTGCGTGCCCAAGATCCCGAGAGGAGAACGGAGGAGATGGGATTGTGGCGTGGCCATCCCCCCTGGGGGGGTGATTTCTCGCTTTCTGTCTCTATGTCTCTCTCTGTCTGTCTGGTGAGCGCACGCGCCCTATAGTGAAAAACCTCTCCAAAAAAAAAAAAAAAAAGAAAAAGAAAAAGGAAATTCCTGTGTAGAGATTCAGTGAACACACATTTTCACATTTTCTATTCTTTGAAAAAGTTAGCTATAAATAACATTTGAATATTGTGTTATTGTTTTTGACAGACATTAATCTTTTATTCCTGTTTCCTCTATTTCATTTTGAAATACAATTACATTATAATTATTAGTCACACTGTACATTTTCTTTATTGTGAATTAACCAAGTTTTGATGCATTAACAAAAATAATTAATTGGCAGAAATATTATAATTTTTTACTAATAAAAACCCCCTCAAAAAAAAAAAAAAAAAGAAAAAGAAAAAGGAAATTCCTGTGTAGAGATTCAGTGAACACACATTTTCACATTTTCTATTCTTTGAAAAAGTTAGCTATAAATAACATTTGAATATTGTGTTATTGTTTTTGACAGACATTAATCTTTTATTCCTGTTTCCTCTATTTCATTTTGAAATACAATTACATTATAATTATTAGTCACACTGTACATTTTCTTTATTGTGAATTAACCAAGTTTTGATGCATTAACAAAAATAATTAATTGGCAGAAATATTATAATTTTTTACTTTGGTAAGATATTAGATCCCCAATCAGATTATCCTAGGTTCAGTTAAGTGAAAGAATTAATATAAGACCATTTATTTACTTCTAAATAAATGTAAAACTTGGAAAACTTCTAAATTGCTCAGCTGAGAGCTGGAAGTATTGAACGAGCTTAAACTCATTTTTAAAAAAATAACACTTTTTTATTCCCCCTATTATCTTCTTTCTAAATAAAGCGCTCTTTTTTGAATGATGTTTATTAAAAATATATTTACTGAGTCATTTCTGTGTCATAGTCACTCTGCTGAATCAGAGATCTGACAGTGATCAGGACATTCTCCCTGCCTGTAGGAAGTCAGAGGGTATTGTGAGAGAGACTGGAGAGGGCTAACTGAGCACCTGCAGTGCGCTATGACACGTGTGTCCATCTAAGCTACAGTGCGCTATGATACGTGCGTCCATCTAAGCTAAGAGCGCCATGATACGTGCGTCCATCTAAGCTAAGAGCGCTATGATACGTGCGTCCATCTAAGCTAAGAGCGCTATGATACGTGCGTCCATCTAAGCTAAGAGCGCTATGATACGTGCGTCCATCTAAGCTAAGAGCACTATGATACGTGCGTCCATCTAAGCTAAGAGCACTATGATACGTGCGTCCATCTAAGCTAAGAGCGCTATGATACGTGCGTCCATCTAAGCTAAGAGCGCTATGATACGTGCGTCCATCTAAGCTAAGAGCGCTATGATACGTGCGTCCTCTAAGCTACAGTGCGCCATGACACGTAGTCCATCCAAACTACAGTGCGCTATGATACGTGCATCTATTGAAGCTAAGAGCACTATGATACGTGTCTCCATCTAAGCTACAGTGCACTATGATACGTGTCTCCATCTAAGCTACAGTGTGCTATGATACGTGCGTCCATCTAAGCTACAGTGTGCTATGATACGTGCATCCATCTAAGCTAAGAGCGCTATGATACGTGTGTCCATCTAAGCTACAGTGCACTATGACACGTGCGTCCATCTAAGCTACAGTGTGCTATGATACATGCGTCCATCTAAGCTACAGTGAGCTGATACATGCGTCCATCTAAGCTACAGTGCGCCGATACATGCATCCATACATGCGTCCATCTGAGCTACAGTTCGCTATGATACATGCATCCATCTAAGCTACAGTGCGCTATGATACGTGCGTCCATCGAAGATAAGAGTGCTATGATATGTGCTATGATTCTAACTACAGTGCACTATGATACATGCTACAGTTCTAAGGTACAGTGCACTATGATACATGCTGCGATTCTAAGCTACAACGCACTATGATGTATGCTACAATTCAGGTAAACCAAGTGCTCTAGGAGCATCCAGGAGGAATATTTAACTTAGGATTGTTGAACCAGGGAAAATTTCCTAGGAGAGGTTCACTTATGCATTAGCATCCACAAGGAGAACTCAAGTATGGCACATTAGTTTTCAACTGAGGGCTGTCCTTCTCTGTCCTTGAGGGTCTTTGGAAATATGTGTGGGCATTATTTGTTGTGTAATGATAGGTGTGATATAAAATGAATGTGAGAACTGTGACTCTTAGCCCTAGGGATGGCCATAGCATCTTTTTTTTTTTTTTTTTTTTTTTAAGATTTTTGCTTTAGGGCACATCTGTTTACTGGAGAGACAGACAGAAAGCAAGAAATCATCCCCCCAGGAGATGGCCATGGCCACACTCCATTTTCCTCCAATCTCCTCTCAGGATTTTGGACACTTATGCACATGTACCCAGTGTGAGTTTCAAGCTGCCGGGTCAGGGATTTGAACCATGGTTGGACATGTGGGAGTCTAGTGCCTTAACCATTATGCAATCTGCTGGTCCCATAGCATCATATATATATATTTTTTTTTTGGTGAGGTTTTTGCTATAGGGCACATGTACTCACCAGAAAGACAGAGAGACACAGAGAGACAGAAAATGAGAAATCACCCCCCCTCCCCCCCCAGAGGGATGGCCACGCCGCAATCCCTTCTCCTCCATTTTCCTCTTGGGATCTTGGGCACACACACACTGGCACCCAGCATGAGTTTAAGTCACTGGGTCTGAGACGCAACCCATGGTCAACTACAAGAGAATACAGTGACATAACCATTACGCTAACTGCTGGTCCCTGCCATGGCATCTTAACAGCATTTGCCCGTCTATCTATATGATGCTTAATTTATATATCCATAAACCTAAGCCAAATGGGAGGGAACAGCAGAGCTAGCATGTATCTAGAGTCAACACAATAAGGTTAGCTAGTTTGCATGTGGCCATTCATAGCAGGGGTGTGAATATTAACACTCCTAATCTACACAATAGATCCAGTCACAGGAAGGAAATTCCCCACTTATTATTATTATGAATGGACACAGAATCCTGTCCTTTCAGAGCTCAGAGGCATCTACTTTCCTTGTAAAGATACCTGCTAATAAAAACCAATGGTGCAAGGCCAGCAGGTGGCATGGTGGCTAAGGCTCTGGATTCCCACATGGGTGACTCTGATTTGTGTCCCGAACCTGGTGGCTTGAAAGTCATGCCAGGTGCATGTGTGTGCATGCTCAAAATCCCAAGAGGTGAATGGAAGAGAAGAGATTGTGGCATGGCCATCGTACTGGCGCGGGGTGGGGGGTGGCATTTCTCAACTTCCCTGTCTCTTTCTCTCTCCAGTGAACACACATGCCCTATAGCAAAAACTTAAAAATAATAAAAACAAAAGCGAAACCTAAATAACAGCAGCTTACTGCAGGAAATCTTCTACATGGTTAAGGTATTGTGACCTTGCATCCAGACCACAAAAAATTAAGCGTGCATTGTGTGAATTATTAGAAAATTTTATTCTGGCTAGAATGCACACCTTTTTAATTGGGATTTTGTTGTGTATGTTAAACAATCCTATGAGGAATATAACTAATTCGGAAAGGCAACGACTGGTTGGTTTATACTTAGGTCAGAGTTGGGAGGTGAGTGTAATGTGCTATGTACTCCTCACAGCCCAAGCCTGATTCTAGAATTACAAACAAAAACCAATTAGATCTTTAAACTAAATTTGTTGTAATTTTGTCTTTTTTTTTAATTGTCAGAGGGCATATGTACTCACCAGGAAGAGAGAGCGAGAGTGTGTGTGCCCGAGAGAGAGAGAAAGAGTGAAAGCACAGCACCCCCAGTAGGATGGGGTCATGTTGCAATACCTTCCCTTCCATTTTTTCATTGCGTTTGGATTTTGGACTTGCTTTCTCACCCAGCTGGCATGTTTTTTTAACCCACTGGACTGGGATTTGAATGGTGATCAACCATGTGGGATCTGATTCTCAACATACAGGGCCTAATCATTGAGCTACACAGCTGGCCCTAATTTTGTCTTTCGATAGCTCTAGAACAACTTGATTTACTGGGAGGGCCTAACCATAGGATGAACTTTGCTGCAAGACTGAGTTTTAATAGACCTTCATCTCAAAAAGCCTTTCTCAGTTTTCTATCTTACTGTTGGGGATCTAAAAGTTATTGGCTCTTTTAACGTTTCAAGGCCCCATATTTCTGAAATCTCTCGTTTCCCTTTAACCACTTCTTCTGTGCCAGTGAGTTGTTTCATGTGTTCATTTCATTCTCTTTTAAGTACATTAGCAACAGCATCTTTCTGTGATTTGACACCTCACCTATTGTGGTTATCAAATATTTGGCTTTCAACTTTCCTATTTGTTTCTGCTTGGCTTTTAGCCAACATCACATATTTTAGATTTTGATAAACCAGCATCATCCACATTTCTGGTACTAATTTCTACATTGGACTAGGACAGGCCTAATCTGTGATAACAAACAGCCCCCCAAATCCAATTGAGTATCAGGTTAAGGTTTATTTCCTGCTCACACAATGTCTGCTGTAGGTTTCTGTTGGAGGATGCAGGCTTTCTTATGGGTACTCTAGGACTCAGACTGATAGAGGCTCCACCCTCTGGAAAGCCATCTATTGCATGGCAGGGGAAGAAAGCATTGAGAACTGTACAAAAGCTTTCACTGTCTTAGCCCAGTAATGTTACATGGGATTTCTGCTTATATTTATTTTATTGACCAGAACTAGTCAAGTGATCCTAACTGCAAGAGAATTTTAACTTGTATTCCTAGGAAAGAAAGAGAAATTGTATTGTTCAATACAAAAATCTATCATGTAGAGATTTCCTTGTAAAGCTCCTCTCCCTAAGCTGAGTTCTAGGACTAGACTAGAACTATTGGGTCATCTGGAAAGTCATGATGTGTTTTTGCATAGAAAAACACATTGTGACTTTCCTGACAACCTAATAGATATATGCTAAGGATTATAATTTGGGGTTTTGCCAGAAATTTAGTTTGCTTTTAATTTTTCATTTTCCTTGCTGCCTTTGAATGATTTCTAAGAAGAAAAGGGGGAAAATGTGCAATCGTGTAACTATATAATGGAAATCTGTTTTAATTCTAAATTCTGCTCCTGAAGAAAAGCTTATTAATTTGTTTCTAATGTAAATGAAACGAATTGCTCTGAAACCAAAAATCTTTGTATTATCTACTTGATATGCATAGCTCATGGAATCACATAGATGTGAATTAAAATGCAGTAATTAATTCAAATTATTTAAATTGATAATACTAAGACTGTAGGGATAGTTTATACAGGTAATTGGGTAAACTATCTTATTTGTTTCCTTTTGTAAAAGTCTGTTTATTCATTTCTTCCATTAGCAAGATATAGAGAGATGGAGAGAGATATACCCCTATCAGGGTCCTACAGATGTGGTCCATCCCCACCCTCAGCCAGCCCCAGATCATGGGCACATGCATGCCTGGCATACTCAGGAAAGTCTCCATATGTGAGACTGGATCCTCCCTAGTGTGTCAGCTTCACAGAGCATTGAGTTTCACCATTGTACCACCATCTGGTCTTCCTTTTTGTTTTGAAAGGGAGCAAATTGATCTCCATGCTACTCCATGCCAGGTATACTGTCAAGATGTTCCTTGAACTACAATAATTACTAATGTTAATACACTTCATTATTTTTAGAAGTTCACTTATTTATTGCTTCCATGAGAAAGAGCCATTCACACACACACGCACACACACACTCCCTTGTGGATTCAGTTGCATTACCACTGCACCACCATCTGGCTGCTATAATATGTATTAGTCTTCCTCTCCCACCATCCAGAGTCTTTAGCAAGTCAATATAAGCTATTTCTAAAGCAGAGGATCAAAGAAACCATAAGAAGTATCCTAGGATTTGAAGATCCAGTTGTCTAAACCTAGGGTGTCAGAAGGTCCTCACCCCAGTTTGACTAGGGTGATCCTGGTTTTCATCACTTCCTGTGCACTGAGCAACTTATTTCTCCTTAAATGAGTCCCAGGTGGGATAATCAATTACAACCCATCCTAGTTAATATGTGTCTCTAAAGCTGCTTTCATGTGTTTGGCAGTTAACTGTCACCATTTATTTAACATTTAGATTGCTAAGATAGGCAAAGCCTCCAACTGCTGTATTCCTTTTGTTTCCTTCTAATATTCTCCATAAGGCCTCCAGTTCTTGAAAATTTTCTATGAAGAAAATTCATTATAATGATGGGTTTTATTTGCATGTCATTCAATATATGTTGAATGAAGAAAATGACTTTGTTTATCTGTTTCTATCACATGCTTTTCCTTTGAGTGCAGTTAAGGCTTTAAATTCTGTGGTTTCACCATTATAGATTCATAAATAACATATAGCATGAGACACACTGAAAAATAAAGTCCCTCTTCATAAGTCTGGAGTGTCATCATTCTCCCCAAAACATAAGGTTTTCTTTATAACTCTGCAAATACATCTAAAAGTCATCATTCATCAGTTTGATGGATATGCCACCAAATAATACTCCCTTGGCATGTAAATAACTAGTCCATGAAATCTGTAAAGAACATTGTCAAACATTTCTTTGCAGGCTTTGATTCTATTGGTTTTATGCTTCTAATGTGGTAGGCACTCTCAAGGGTAATTTTATTTAAAAGTCCTAGATAGTAGATAACTATAAAACCTAATAGAATAAGTATCATTCTCTTCTCATTTGGGCTAGATTTACATCAGAAAATGTAATAGCTGACAATATAGTCGTGAACTACATTAATAATTCTGAAATTTAAAATTAATATATTCTGCCATCTGGAGTCTTAACTAAACATTTTCAACATCTTTGAAATCTGCAAAGAAAATGTGTCTCTTGTCAAGTAACCAGAAGCTAGAATTCAGCTCAGATTTCCAATTGTTCTCATGTCAGATATTGCTCAGATTCAAACCCCTTTGCAATCACTGTTATGCATATGTATGTTGAGCATTTTCCCATTCAGCAAGTAGATTTATAATTCCTCTGGAGGCAGGTTAGTGTTGCAAAGGACTAGCATCTCTATATGCATAATCACTCCCTCTTTGTGTGTGCGTTTGCAGACTGAGCTGGGATAGTCTTTATTTTTATGGACACGTTTGAAAGCCTTTGCTTTCAGCATTTATATTAAGGTGACAGTAACAAAATGTAAGAATATCCAATCAATCACTTAAGATTTAAGGAGCATTTATAATGTGTCAGACTATGGTAGGCACTGAGATAATAAAAGATGAATAAAAATATAATTCCTGGGGCTGAGAATCTTTTAGTCTGAGAAGGCAGATATAATTAATGGATAATTATCAAAGAAAATGTGAAAGGTGGGGCAGTGCTAACGAAACTGGTTTCTTCGCAAATCTCCACTTCACTTCCTCTCCCCCTACATACACATGGTACCATAGCAATGCTAGAGGGTGATCTGACTCCTTTTTCTGCACGGTTAATCCTATATCCCAACCCCACCCTTTCCTTCACTGACTGGAAACTAGTTTCTCTGGCTTTAGGCAGCCCTAGGGGAGCTGCAGTTCCTTGCTTGACTTCCAGCTCTGGACTTCTGTGACTCACTTGGGGAATCTGTATTTGTTCACTCCAGTGGGGCTGATAGATCCGAATTGATGTGGAATCACTCAGCTTTTATGGTGGGACCTCCAAGCTCTCAGAGGTCCTACAAACAGAAATAGGAAGTCTGCCTCACAAGGCATGGCCTAGGACTACATGGCAATAGGAAGAACAGAATCTAGAGGATTCAAGTGTTTGTGGGACTGGTGGGCGGAAGCTGTAGACCAACTGGATGTGTCGGTCATTTGTTTAAGGCAGGACCTGCTCATGCTGGCCTCTGCTCTACTAAATTCTTTTGACCTGGGCAGTCTTTTAAATCATTCCAGGTGAAGATTTTTGAAAATACGGTCACAGTTCCAAGCTCTTTTTTCATATGGTTTTGCAGCTCAGATTCTACCCCTCAGCAATCTCCCCATTCCTAATTCTTATTCATAGTTATACTATTTGTCTTAGAGAAGGGGAGAGAAAGCAAGTTTCATCTACTTGTAACTAAGGGTATCTCACAGTAGTATTTCTTATATAGAGAAACAGCCATACCATTCAGGTGTGGACTTGACGGAGCAAGCTTCTCAGCAGAAGCAAGGCTGCTTCTCAAAGAAAATACTGTCCCCGCTGGCAGAAAGTCCTGTGGGTCCTCTTCCCAGCAAGAATGTCAGCTTGTAGCCGCATGCCTGGTCTAAAGACACAGGTCTTTCAGTAGCGCAGAATACCTACACTCAGCCTCTTTAGCCTTGAGCTGACTCTCCAGTCAAATTCATGTCTGGGTGAATTAATGTCTTCAGAAGCCAGTCTGTAGACTAGACCAGAGTTGGTGCAGGATGACGTTTTACTAATCCTAGGTGATACACGGACTGGAAAGATAGTGTGACAAGTTTTATGTAGAGCTAAATTTACTCAGTTTGAAGGACTGTGAAATTGTTTCTATTGCTTTTGGGGGCTAAAGTTCTTCTTATTAAAGATTATTTTGTTTTTAATATTTCAAAACAAGTTGGCAGTTTCATGTTGGTCTCCCTATTTGGGGGATGTTTAATTGCTCCAAGAAGCACTCAGACTTGGGAACCACTGATCGAAGAGTCTGGCACACATCCCTTCTCTATTTTACTATCACAAAGTCGCTGTGAGGCTTCGTGGGCTTTTCTGTTTGTTTTTTATTGCATGTGTGTGTGTGTGTGGGGGGGAGATTGAGAGATGAGGCACCCCCCAAATGAGGCCTGATTATCTCACAGTCCTTTTTCCTCCAATTCTTCATCTCATCAGGATCCTCGACATGTGCTCATATACACCCAGCCTATTTTTCAAGACACCAGGGCATGGGCTTGAGCCCTGGTTGGCCATGTGGGATCCATTTTCCTCTGCACAGTGCTTCACTGTTGTATTGAACTGTTGTATGAACCCGTTCTGTGTGAGGCTTAGTTTTGATAAAACATTTTAAAATATCCAACAAATTATATTGTGAAGAGGTAAAATATCATTTCTATAGTAATCTTTTTGCATTTATATGCCACTCTTTATTTGAAACTCTCAATCCTTTGATTCATTCATCTCACCAGTGTATTTCCCTCAGTTTAGCTCAGAGAAACTGGGGCATGGGCCAATGCTAATCTGACATAATAAAGTCAGACAATTAATTAGGCCTTCTGCTTCCATTATAATCCCCTAATCATTTTATTATATTTAGTAAATATATTTTATTTTGTATTTTATTATATTTGATATAGTATATTATATACACCTTATAATTTGAAAATTTTTTGTCAGAGGGCATACTCATTCACCAGAGAGACAAAGAGACAGAGGGAAAGTGATGATGGGTTTCCCCCTCAGTAGAAATGGTCATGCTGCAATTCCATCTCCTCTATGTCTCCTTTCTTTCAGAATCTTTGCATGCTGGGGCCTGGAGTGCTTTTCAAGCTGTTGGATCTGGGACTCAAACCATGTAGCCAGTCATGGGGGATTCAGCCACTTTAACTACCATGCCACTGGCTGGCCCTATATTTTATAATTTTTAGAAGAGATTTTTGCTATAGAATGCTTGCACTCACCAGAAAGATAGACAGAAAGCAAGAAATCACTCCCAAAGAGAATGGCCATGCTGCAATCCCTTCTCCTCCATTTTCCCCTCAGGATTATGGGCATGTGCACATATGCACCTGGCACTTGAACCATGGTCGACTACATGGGAGTCCAGCAATGTAACCATTATGCCATCTACTGGTCCCTATATTTTATAATTTTTAAATATGTACTTTTTCTCTGCTAGGCTCTCAACCTCTTGGAAGTAGGGACAAATCTTTGGCTGTGAATCTTGCAAAACCTAACAGGTTTGGGCATATTAGTTGTGGGAAGCATTGAAGAATGCTGATTCCTGTACATTAGCTCGGTCCCCCAAAAAACACATTAATTATGGACTCATGCTTTGTTTTTTTTTAAAGAATTATTTTATTTAACTTTATTTACTTATTTGTTTTAATTTGACCAGAGAGAAAGAGAGGAGGGGAGAGAGAGAGAGAGAGAAAGAAAGTGAGAAAGCAAACTGTCAGGTCCAGGACTCAAACTGCAATCAGCCATGTGGGAGTCCAGCACCCTTAACCACCATGCCACCAACTGGCCCTATGGAATCATGTTTTTAAAGTTGGGCTTTTAATTGCTTCTAAGGTTTTTATAAGAAAAAGGGATACACCTATATATTTTTTTAAAGAATCTAGTTGTAATAAAAGTTAAACTGCATGGTGGGGTATAATCAATATGTCATTCATATTTGCATGGATCCTAAATATCTTTGCCTTCATGGGCCCCTTTCTCCATTAAAAAATTAAAAATAATAGTTTGTTACTGCGATGATATAAACACAAGTATAATCTGAGATGAATTATATATTTCTTTCTGATTTAAAAATAACAGGGCCAGCAGATGGTGTGGAGGTTAAAGCACCTGGATCCCACATGGCTAACTGTGTGGTTCAAGTCCCAGACCCAGTGTCTTGAAAAACATGATGGGCATGTGTGTTTGCATACCCAGAATCTCTGGAGGGGAAAGGAGGAGAAGGGATTGCAGTATGGCCATCCTCCTTGGAGGGATGCTCTCTCATCTTCCCTCTCCTTTTTTCTCTGTCTGCCTGGCAAGCATATATGCTTTATATCAAAAATTAATAATAATAATTGACAGGGCCATGCAGGCAACACAAGCTGGTAAGGATGCTGCCGCCTCCCATTCTAAGGCAAGGCCTGGACTGGGAAGAAACTGAGGTAAGGCCCGGTTTACGAGCACTCCCTTGTGTCCTTGAACTGGCCGGTATTCAATTTCTCTGCTGTGAGTTTTACTGTTATTACGGTACCCTGCAAGGGTAAAACATCACCCCCAACTATTGCAATAAAGCCAATTAGTGATCTTGTAGGAATGTGGTTCCCTAAGACTGACAGGAGGACCAGGAAGTTTAAGACTCTCCCACCTGTCTGTTTTTAAGCCAAAATTAACATATAGATTAAGTTAGTATAAACCAAAGTAGCATATGAAAACTAAGTTAGTTTAAGGCTAGTTTTATGTGCATACCCCTTGTTAAAGCTACAGGCCAAAGTTAGCTCATGCTAGGCAAAGTCAGCACATTCACCCAGAGATAAAGCAAAAGTACTCACTAATTGACAGACTCAACAAACAAAATGCAGGAACCCACAGATTTATTAAAGGAAAAAGCCTAACTGGGACAACAGAATAAACAAAGCTGAGGGCTCCACAGAAAGATTAACCATTTTAGCTGGGAGTTCTTATCTAAAGCAACAGGTAGCTTTCAACTACAAAGAGTTTCTCATCCATGTGCTGTT
>NW_006159849.1:7946531-7955485 GCF_000334495.1 Tupaia belangeri chinensis
ATAGTCCATATATTAACTGTGTCTTTACTTAGCAAGACAAGATTTCTATCTAGGTCTTTGCAACCAGCAACGTTATCGCCCTGGCCCGGGACTGAAGTTGTCAAACATCCTGCAAGCCCCCTCTTCAAAAGACTCTTCCCAGTAATCAAGATCCAAGAAGAAGATACAGCAGACAAATGGACTTCTTCATCCTGAGAACTGTGATTGACTTTACCTTACAAACAGCATGTTTTATAATATTTTATAATTATTGCTTCCATGCTTTGTATACCCTGTTCCTTAGAGTAAATCTTTTACTGCCCCTCACCCATTTACTTGCATGTATCACATTTTCAATAAAAAGGCACGATGATTCCTAGCAGTTGTCATTCCTCAGAGAGTGATCTTTGAGGGGTGTCCGGCATAGGACGTGCATCTGTTCACCTTCGCCGCCTCCATCGAGATAACCCACCCACGCCGAGGCTGGACCCCGGCAAATAATAATTGAAATATTCTGTAGGCCCCTACAAGAATATCTCGTGGGCTCTGGGCACTGTGCCTTCACCATTGTCTAATGAAGAGGTGGCCATCAGAATAATACATTGGCCTATGTATTAACTAGTACTTTCTCCTTCATTTGTATGGTCACAGAGAGGTATTGTAGTTATATTGTTTCAGGGGAGAGTGACCCAGCAGGCAGCGAAATAGCCAAATTCTTGCATTTGGAATATGAAATCTTATGTCTAAGGATGCACAGTATATTTCTGGAAGAACAGATGAGAGCCAGGCCACCCTGTCCCATAGTAAGAGAATTCACAGATGGAGCGGGAGGAAGACCAGAGAAGTTGAGAATATTTGGATTTGTCTGGAGTCCCAAATTTGAATTAAGATTCTGAAAATCGTGGAACCAGATGAGACTTGTCATTGACTCTCCCAACCCTTTCACAGGGAAATGTTTGTGGAAGTGTTGAAGGCCTACATGTGTCATCAGGCTCAGGGTACTGGGAAAATGAAACACATCAGCCTGGTGGGCCAGTCAACAGCTCAGTGCTGATGTCTGGGTTTCTAGAAATCTTGGGTAGAGTGGGACACAAGAAGGTTTTTGGTAAGCTTGAGGGCAGCATTCCTGTGGCAGAGTGCCAGGCCACCAAGAGGCTGTGTGGCAAGACAGAGGACAGAGACCTGTAAGGATCTGTAAGGGGAGACAGCAGGGGAATGAGGATGTTTCTGTAGATGCCAGCGAGGAAAAGCAATGACAACGGAGGTTCTTCTTGGTATCATGACACCATATAACCCCTCAGAGCTGGAAGAAATCCCCAGCTGACCAAGATCCAGTTTTGTTACCTAGCAAAATGAGAACGTGGGAAGGCTTGACTGTAGCACAGTGACAAAATACCACGCTTAGTGAGGTTGACCTACATGGGAAAATTCCAGGTTTATGTCTGGAGATGTTCCTGGTTATACTGGGTATGTTCCCATGACCCAGGGCTGGCTGAAGCTGGGGGTGGATCGCAGTGTGAAGATCCATGGTGGGAGTGCTCTTTCTCTCTCTCTCTCTTTCTCTGTCTTTCTTACTCATGGAAGAAAAAAAATAAACCTTTTTTAAAAAATGAAATCATGGGAGAGAAATTAAGTTCAATTATGGAAAGAAAAGGTTGCAATTTTACACCAGATTTTGAAGCCCAGTTAGTATTCACTATATGCTTATGGTTGCCTTACACCACGTGGGGGGCCTTCTGCCTTTAATTTTTCATTTTAATTCTTTTTTTCTAAAGAATTATTTATTTAATTTTACTTATTGTTATTATTTTTAAATTTGATGAGAGATGGAGAGAGAGAGAGAGAGAGAGCGAGCAGGAGCATGAGAAAGCAAGCTGCCAGGTCTGGGACTCAAACTGCAGTCAGCCCTGTGAGAGTCTAGCACCTTAACCACCACACCACCAGCTGGCCCCAATTTTTTCATTTTAATTCTTAGACACCTTAAAAGGCTTTGTTATTATTGCTATTCTCATTTTACACATATGAAAATGGAAACACAGAAAGGTTAATGATTTGCCTAAAGTCACATAGCTAAGGACCTAGATGAGCAGACTTGAACCCGTGGCCCCGTTCACTCTACCACTCCTCGTCCTTTATGTTGTTTCATATTCTCTCTCTTTTTTTTAAAGAGCGATTTTTGCTGTAGAGTGCGTGAACTCACCAGAGAGAGAAAGAGACAGAAACAGAAGGCAAAAAAAAAATTGCCTAGCATGAGTCTTAAGCCACTGGGTCCAGGACTCGAACTGTGGTTGACTACATGGGAGTCCAGTAATGTAAACATTATGCCATCTGCTGGTGCCTAATATTCTCTTTAAGGACTTAAGCTAGAGCTGCCTGTCAGGCTCTCATAAAATGCTGGTAGGTTACCAAAAAGCATTTAGCGTTTTGCAATTTGACATGAGGGAGGAAACGCGCTGAAGTGCAATGCTGCCCTGGCTTCCCTGGCTGCTGTGTTCTACTGTGAGAACTCTGTGCTCATGCTCAGAGGTGGGGATGTGGGGGAGTTATGGGACTGTAGTGCAGTGGGGAGCCCAACTCGCTAAAGTGGGTGGGAGTCAAGGCCTGAAGGGCCTCATGACTCGGATGCTCGATATGCTATCCAGGTTAAGGGAGGCCGTTCTGCTTCCATAGCCTCGCACGTGTACTCACCACATAGTCGACTTTTCTTATTGAATTGTCTGTCTCTGTGGCCAGACTGTAAGCAACCGAAGGCAGGGACTCCATCAGACTTGCTCTCCACTGCATCATTTGCACCTAGCAATGCCTGGCACATAGTTGGTATTTAAATATCTTTGCTAGGGGCCAGCAGATGGCATAGCAGTTACATACATCACTGGATTCCCACATGGCCAACTGTGGTTTGAGTCCCAGACCTGGCAACTTCAAAATCAGGCCAGGCGCATGTGTGTGTGTGTCTAAGATCCTGGGAGGAGGATGGAGGAGACGGGACTGTGGAATGGCCATCCTCCCCGGGGTGTGATTTCTCACTCTCTCTCTCTCTATCTCTCTCTCTCTGGTGAGCACATGCACCCTAAGGCAAAAAACCTCTCCAAAAGAAAAAAAATCTATGTATATTTGCTAAATGGAGCCCAACCTTGGTAGCACAAGTAGAAGCTTACAGATCGGTAGTGCTGGAAACCGTGGCCAACTGGAAATACAGAAGTGCTCATGCATGTGCCCAAAATCCTCCTGGTTGGCTGGAGGGGACCTGGAGGAAGATCAGGGTATGACAAGAACCTATTGAGGTTGCCTCTTTCTCTTTTTCTCAATAAAATAAAAAACCAAAACCAAAACTTGTCTCGTGAATAAATGTAACAGATGGATGGACAAATTCTGGGTCCTTTGGTCTTCCTTGCGTAATCGTAGCCCTATATTCCTTAATAGCAAGGCCCCTTCTGAGGGGTGATTGGTCTTAAGCTTCCTTTATCTCAGCTAGCAAGGACTTAGAAGAGCAGCTACTTCTGCGGCTGGCCACTTCACTTTCTTTTTCTTTCCATATTCCCAAATCCTGCCTTTCTTCTTACTCCTAACTACTCTTTTAGTCAAGATGTTTGAAATATTTTTTCCTCTCTCATCTACATTTTTAAGAACTTTGTTTTTTTCTTTCTTGTTTAATTATCAGCTTCCTTTAGACTGTCCTTAGAAGCAGGAAGCACAGGCTATAAATCAACGTGAGCAAATACTATGCCCTCTCATTTTGAAAAACATTGTAATTAAAATTCATGGTAGAAAGCATTTCTAAAGTGGCAAGTTGCCTTTCTAAGATATTACCATGTCTTATTTTAGAATTTACTGTCGGAAACTAATCTACATTATTAAATAAGATTCAGTTCATTGGAGCCACTGAATAATTACTCTGTTGGATTCTGTGATATTATTAGTTTTATCACATGTGCTAAGTTGCTTTTAGGAAGTAGCTTCAGTATTACTTGAAAAGAGAAGAAAAGCACTTTATATGTCACAAAACCTGGTAAACTTATTATTAAAATAATGTCACAAATACAGTAAATTTTTATTGGCTAATTTTTAAAAATTGAAATGCTATGCATGATAAACGAACCTTATCCCTTAATGGAATCTTAATTTATTTTTTCTTAAGGCACCATGACAGAGAAGCTTTTCCCAAAGATTATGATATAGAAGGTCCAGAGACTGTTAAAAAACTGTGTAATTCAACATATTGGCGACTTGGAACTGATGAACCCCCTGTAAGTAGTTGCTCTTAATTTCTTTGGTTTAAGCCAGAAATATTTATTATAGTTAAACATGAAAGAGTAAAAGGAGAGCATTTTTTCAGTACTACCCTTCCTAGCTATGTTTGTTACTTAGGTAGGTGACTCAGCCACTGAGCACTTCAACAACTTTACCTGGAAAGGTACCTACTTTAGGGGGCTAGAGAGTGCAGTGCAACATTCTGCAAGGCTGACCCACACAGGAAGGTTCTGGGTTTGTGTCTAGAGACCTTCCTGAGTATCCCAGGCATGCACATACACATGCTCATGATCCAGAGCTGGTGGAAGATGGGGGTGGATCATGACATCAAGACCATGTTGGAGGTGCTTTCTCTCTATCTCTGTCTCTGCTTCTCTTGCTCATGGAAGAAATAAACATTAAAAAATATTTTAAAAATATGCCTACTTCATAAGGTTACTTCTAAGGTTACTAGGGAATTAAGTGAGATAAAGTGAAGTTATCACGGTGTCTGACACATAGCACGTGCTCAAGAAATTGTTACCATTGTTATGATGCCATTATTTTAGTAAGTATCTTGCTTGAAGTATCCTTTCACTTCCACAATAACCCTGTAACATTAAAAAATATTTTAAAAATATGCCTACTTCATAAGGTTACTTCTAAGGTTACTAGGGAATTAAGTGAGATAAAGTGAAGTTATCACGGTGTCTGACACATAGCACGTGCTCAAGAAATTGTTACCATTGTTATGATGCCATTATTTTAGTAAGTAGCTAGACGTATCCTTTCACTTCCACAATAACCCTGTAAAATCTCTACTTTTTTGGTGAGGGGAAAGAGACTCCTAGAGGCTAAGCAACTTACCCAAAGTCACATAGCCAGGGAGTGGAGGAGTGAGAATTTGGATCTAGGTCTTTGATTTCAGGTCTTGTGTAGTTGTCTGAAGTTAGTGCAGCTGTGAGTAATTAAAACATACCAGTGCGGCCAGCAGATGGCATCGTGGTTAAGGTGCTAGACTCTACATGGTCAACCGTGGTTCGAGTCCCAGACCTGGTAGCTTACTTTCTCATTTTCCCTCTCTCTTTGCCTTTCTTCAGTGAGCACATGTACCCTATAAATTAATAATTCTTAATTGTTAGTAATATTCTCACAACATTTGTACAACCTAGTTCTAAAAAGAAATTCATTGTATAAGTAACTCCTATTTGAATTGCTGTGAGTGGGTTGTTCCTTCTTGGCCACTTGGGCGTCAGCCCAATTAGTGAAAAGCAGTGCTCAACTCTCAAAACACCCCTAGATTTTATCCTACAATGTCAGGGGCTTTGGGGCTAGCTTAAGACTCAATTCTGAGGCCAGATTATAGTGTGGTGGTAAAACATGGTGCTCTGCAAGGCTGACCCACGTGGGAAGGCTCCAGGTTTGCATCCAGAGTCTCCCTGAGTACAGTGGGTGTGTACATACCCATGATCTATGGCTGGCTGAGGCTGGGGGGTGCATCATGGCTTTGGGACCCTGTTGGGGATGTTGCCTCTCTTTCTCTCTCATGGAGGAAATAAATAAACTTTAAAAAAAGACTCAATGCAATCTTGTAGGATGGTCTTGAAGCCTGAAGAACTGATTATTTGACTAGGATTGATGTGAAAATGATGAAAAGGCTGACTTTGTATCACTGCCTCCCTGCAAAGGGTTGGCTAGTTTCAAATCAGATTTTTTTAAGTTTATTTTTTATTATCGAGAGACAAAAACTAGAGAGATTACTCTTAGGTACCCTTGACAGGGTCTTGCCACACTGCAGTCCTCTCCCCAGCCTCCTAGCCAGTCAGGGTCATGGGTACACGTGGATGTGCCTGGCATGTTCAGGTCACCCAGCTTCCTAACCTTGGCCTCCCACACTGCTCCAGTATTGCACAGTGTTCCTAATCTTGGCCTCCCATATGATTCCAGTATTGCACGATGGTGCCCTTACCATCCCTACCACTGAAGCCACGCCCAGATCAGTTTTTGAAATACAGAGCCCTAAGAAGATCCATAATTCTACAGTGGAAAGTGTCCTAGAAGATTCTCTGTTCTCCAAGATAATGGGAATGAGCTAATTTATCATGGGAGTGTCATTTCCTCCCTTCCTCACAGAGTTGCAATGGAAAGAGTAATAAGGATGGCCTAAAAATGGGGATTTATTGTAAAGGTACAGCTGCCCAGTTGTAGAATGAAGAAACAAGAACCAAGACAGCCCTAAAGCAAGCATCCCATCCCCTACTTCACCTCTCTCTCTCTCTCTCTCTCTCTCTCTCTCACACACACACACACACACACACTCTCTTTCTTGGCATCTCCATTTCTCTCTGCTTAGGTTTTTCTTCCCCAAATCTGAATCTCAAGGACAATCTGGTGGTTTCCTCAGTCTCCATTGAATTCCCTTGCTCTTTGCACCAGATGGCCCTGTTGGCCGTTATCTAGCACATGGATGAAACTCTTGAGTCTGATGCCCAACTCAACCAATAAACTCCCTGCTCTACTCTTCCTCAAAACCCAGCTTGAGCTTGCTTTCTCGACCATGAATCAGGACAAGAGAAAATGGGATAAACAGGCATTTCCTCATATGCATTTAGAATCTTTGTTTCTGAAAAAGCATTTATTTTTGACTCCTAGATAAGAATAGTCATGGTCTCTGGATTGTGGGAGAAAGTGAGACAAAATGAAATATGAAACAAGAAACACAAACATTCATTCTCCTACACTATGCACCACAGCAGTAAAGCCTCAGGTGTAATGGAGGATGTATAAATTAAGAGTAACATTTGCCTTTCCATGTCTTTCTCTTATGGACTTTGAAACACTGTCCTTCCTCTACCAGGTTTGGATTATGTATTAGATAGCAAGGAAATGAAACTAAGGAGCCTGTTTCAGATGAAACCACTATACCTATATCTTAAGAGTAAGTTACATTTTTCTCTATAGACTTTTTGGATATAAAACATCCTGGACCAGCAGTTAGCATAATGGCTATGTCGCTGAACTCCCATGCAGGTGACCGTGGTTCAAGTCCTGGACCTGGTGGCTTAAACTCATGCTGGGTGCATGTGTGTGTGTGCCCAGGATCCTGAGAGGAGAATGGAAGAGAAGGGATTGCAGCATGGCCATTCCTCCAGAGGGGTGATTTCTCACTTTTTGTCTCTCTGTCTCTCTGGCGAGCACACGCACCCTGTAGCAAAAAGAAGAAAGAGAAGAAGAAGAAGAAGAAAAAGAAGAAGAAGAAGGGGAAGAAGAGGAGGAAGAAGAAGAGGAAGAAGAAGAAGAGGAAGAGGAAGAAAAAGAAGAGGAAGAACAAGAAGAAACACTGGACCATTCATCTTGTTCATTCATCTTGTTTTTCATTCTTCACAATGAAGCTATAAAGTTGGCAAGAAAGATATTATTTCCAGTTGTAAACACAGACTTATAGCTCTTACATGACTTCCCCGAGTTCCCAAGTTTAAAGAGAAGGAGAGAGGACAGGCACAGAGCCTGCACAGCCTCCACATCCGTGATCCTGGATGTAGCAGGAGGAGGATGAGTCCCTCTTCCTGTCATCATGGAGTTTGGATAGAGGGCAACTGATCATTGGTAGGACCCACATATCCCAAAGCAAGAAGCTGGACTACTTGAACAGAACTTGCTAAGAGACTCGACTAGGTTAAACCCATCTGAGTAGTTATGTCCTTGAAGACTAGGGGCTGAAGAGTTAAAAGAGGACTTATTGGGGCCAGCAGGTGGTATGGTGGTTAAGGTGCTAGACTCCCACACGGTCAACTGTGGTTCAAGTCCCAGACCCAGTGGGGCGAAACTCACACCAGGTGTGTGTGTGTGTGTGTCTGTGTGTGTGTGTGTGTGCACCCAAAATCCCAGGAGGAGAATGGAAAAGAAGGGACTGAAGCATGGCCATCCCCACTGGGGGGTGATTTCATGCTTCTGTCTCTGTCTCTTCAGCAAGCACATGAGCCCTCTAGTAAAAATCTCTCTTTCCAAAAAAAAAAAAAGATAGTTGTGACTTGCATCTATCTCCTCCCCCAATTGAGAGAGGTTAAAAAAAAAACACTCAGAGTGATGATTATGTAATTTAGAGGACACAGGGTGCCCGAATATGGCTTATTACTGAGAACCTAAATGTGAGATGTGAGACTTGAGATGGAGCGAGTCACCCTTGAGGAATGGTGATGACCAACGACTTGTGAGTTTACCAGTGGAAGAGAATCTGCCAGAGCACTCTTAAAAGAGGCTGACTGGGGTAGGAATGGAGGGGGCAAAGAGGCCCAGCATGAGAGACCCACCAGATACACAAGGCTCAGGAAGAGGACCAAGATCAGTCAGAAGAAGCTTTGTCTGTTTCCAGGAAATGCAAGTTGGAGGTCCTCAATGAGAGAATCCCTGGAAACAATGACAGAAGTGTCCAAGGAGAGAAAGGGTCAATGTTGAATATCCTCTAAGCCTAGGGCCTGTGCCTTTTCACTTGATTTCTCCCCATCTGTCAGACCTGGGTGAGGTCTGTGAGTAGGAGAGAGAGGCAGAGGAGGTAGCTGCAGCTGACCCAGGTTCCACCGCTTGCAGGCTGCTAGACTAAAGTAGGTGAGAAATTTGCATCTAATACAGTGAGAAGGTTCAATTACTTTACTAGACTGGAAACTTTCATAAGTAACATGAGATCCTTCTTGAGATTTGAGGGGCCCAGAAAAGCTGAGACTTGCCTAAGATTTCTATCAAACAGG
>NW_006159849.1:7955516-7961584 GCF_000334495.1 Tupaia belangeri chinensis
AGAGCTAACTATCTTGTGAGGTGGAAGGGACAGTTTGATTACAATAAAATTGCTTTATCATTGCACACTATTGACACAATAGGTTAAATTCAGTAAGATGGTTACGTCAAAAGTGCTTCATTTCATCCCCTGGACACCTCTTCAGGCAAGTACCATACATGACCCACTGTGTTTAGATGAGGAAACTGAAACCATATGAAGCTTAATCACTAGCATAAAGTCGAACAACTAGAAAGTGTATTGAAAATTAAAATTGGGGCCAGCTCCGTGGCCTAGTGGTTAAGAGAGCAAGACCCCTACAGAGCCAGGCCAACTGTAGTTTGAATCCCTGCCTCAGAGGTTTGAAAAACATACTTAGTGCATGTGTACAGCCTCAAATACCAACAGGATGGAGAAATGGAGGAGGGATTGCAGCAGGACCATATCCCATGGGAGGGGATGTTCTCAATGTCTCTTTCTCTCTCTAGCAAGCACACATACTGTCTGGCAAATTAAAAAGAAGGAGGAGGAGGAGAAGGAAGATAGAGAAGAAGGATGAGGAGGAGGAAATGAAAATTCATTCTTCTTTTCTGGCTCTAAAGTCTAATCTTAAATAATTTTCCAGATTGCTTCTTGGAATGCCAAACTGCTCTTCTTCTAGTCCAATGACCTTTGTACCCCCTTCTCTACATCCTCCGTGGAGGAAATAAACCTGACTATTTTTGCTCTAGCCTGGGTATTGTATATATCTCACCGTGTATGTGCTGGGGTTTTGATTTCTTATGTCTTAGCTATAAGCTCTGTCCTGTTTTTTGAATTATGTTCACTCAAATGTTGGCTGGTCCTTTCCCATCTGTTTCCCCTCCTGAGTACCTTCTTAGCAATTTCGGTGATTTGCAAGATTGCTGCTGACTGGCTGCTTCTTAAGTCCACTAGTGTTTCTGTTTAGCTGGCTGAAGGTCTCCTTGCCCTTAAATGCTGCGGCCGAGGCTAAGGTGAGCATTGTTTATGTGTAACAGGATTTAAATTGGATCTCTCTGTCTACATTTTATCTAATGCTCCAAAAGGCCAAGAGAAAAGAAAGAGAAAAAGAAGGAAAGTCTCCTGTGCTATAGCAAAAGTAGGTTTATTTCCTCCACGGAGGATGTAGAGAAGGGGGTACAAAGGTCATTGGACTAGAAGAGGAGCAGTTTGGCATTCCAAGAAGCAGTCTGGAAAATTATTTAAGATCTTAGACTTTAGAGCCAGAAAAGAAGAATGAATTTTCATTTCCTCCTCCTCGTCCTTCTCCTCTACCTTCCTTCTCCTCCTCCTCCTTCTTTTTAGTTTGCCAGACAGTATGTGTGCTTACTAGAGAGAGAAAGAGACATTGTGAAGTATTCGGTAACTTATGCCACTCTAAAAGAAAATGCTGCCATTAGGTCCCACTCACAGAAAGAACAGAAGAAAACTGAAATGGAAGGAGCCCAAAGAGGACTGAGAATGAACAGGGTTTGGGAAAAGGTGTGCTCTGAGTCTCATGCTCTTGTGTGCCTGGCAAAGCTATAGACATGAGGCTCTGGAGTGCAGCCTGGTCTGGAAAAAAAGAAAAAGAAAAAACCAGAACAGACAGAGAGAGCAGCTACGTGTCTGCCAGGGTAAAGCAAGGACATGTGAGTGTCAGGACCAGATGGGGCTCTTGTGGATCAGCCGTGGGCCATGTGGGAGAGGGAGAGATGACATGCAGCCATTCCAGAGCCTGCTCAAGAGCCCCTCATGCAGGGATGGTAAGGGGATTGGCTGGATTTCCAGAGACTGAGGCAGGACATTAGGTCTAGTCAGCAGTATCCAGTATCATGGGACATGCCATTGAAGATCTCCACAGGGGATTTCAACAAATATCAGACCACCCCAAGAAAGTCAACTTGGAATGTCCCCCAATGCAAGAGAGTGTCAAAGACAGATGAGCTTACAGGAAACCAAAACAAGATTACATTCTATGTTTCATGCATTTATCTCTCTCTCCTTATTCCCATACCATTGCCTTCAACCCCCAAGGAGACAGGAAATTGAGGATTGGGAAGACGTCCAAGTGGCGCAATTGAGAAAAAGCTCACCATACCTCATGCTCCCACTGTAGTCGGCCAGGGCAAAGTAGACCCAGACTAGGTCTTTAATGAGACCCAGAACTAGAATCTTTAGCTTTAAGTGGAATGTAAAGTTTTGACTATTACATGGAACTAGGTATTTTACTGACCTCAATACAACTTTCCCAGAGAACTACTATATTATATGAGAGTGACCTGGAATCTGAGAAAAGTCCTGGAATTTGTCTTATTTTTCATCAAGGAGCATAAGAAAGAATTTTCCCCATTTTTCCCATCAAAGGACTATGGATGGTCAGTGACAGAGAAAGAATAGACTTGTTTCCTGATTGTACCTACTTACAAGTCTCACTTGTCTGATGAGCCGGTTACCGAAATATATGTAAAGGAGCAGCTCATTCTTTTCATCTCTACCCCTTTTCCTCGCTTTAGTTTACTTCATGACACTTAAATTACTGGGCGTATTCTAGATATATTTAGTTGTTAACTGTCTGTTTCCCTTTCCTAGAGCATAAGCTTCATGAATAAAGGGGCTTTAGTCCGTTTTGTTCTCTGTTGAATCTCCTGTTCGTAGAACAGCACCTGAGTGCTCATAAGTATTTGTAGAAGAAAGGAAGGGTAAAACAAAAGAAGGACTACATTTAATAACTATTTATTTAGGCCATATTACTTTCTTCCAGGCATTATGCTAAATGCTATTGTTGTTAAATCTTCAGTTTGTACAGCCCCTCACCCAAGAACATCTACTAGGCCCTGTGACGATAACTTCTGTTATCCTCCTAGTGTGTTAGTGATATTAAAATAAGAGTCACTTAGAGGCTAAAGAAAGACCACTTCTGTAGAATGGTGCTTGTTAAACTTAGAAGGATTGGGGCCAGCAGGTGGTGTGGTAGTTGAGGCACTGGACTCCCAGTGTACCAGGCACTGGATTCCCACACGGCTGACCTCAGCTCCAGCCCCAGACCCAGAGGTTTAAATATGTCAGGCATGTGTGCATGCCTGCTCAAAATCCCAACAGAAGAATGGAGAAAGGATTGTGGCATGGCCACCCCCTGTAGGGGATAATTTCTCACTTTCCCTCTCCCTGTCTCTCTCTGGCAAATGCACATGCCATATGGCAAAATCCTAAAACAAACAAACAAACAAAAAAAAAAACAGAAAAAAAATAAAACTAAACAACAACAAAAAAGTGAAAAGGATTGGGACCAGCAGGTAGCATGGTAGTTAGGGCACTGGATACTCCCACATGGCCTACCATGGTTCAAGTCCCAGACCTGGAGGCTTGCTTTCTCACTTTCTCACTCTCTCTCATCAGTTAAAATAAGTGAATGAATAAATAAAATTAATAAATAATTCTTTAAAAAGAAGTGCTTTCTCTAAAAAAATAAAAAGACTTCAAAAGATTAAGTACAGAGCACATATGATGCTATTTCATAGGTCAGACATTTCCAGACATAAAGGAACAAAATAAATGATAAGCAATGCTATTAAACATATTTTTCTTGTACAACTACTGGATCAATGCTGAGGCATTTTTAGAATTAACAGGCAACACTGATGAGCAAATTAGGCTGATAATACAATACAGTCGTTTTGTATTTTAAAATGGCAAATAAATGAATAACACAAAAGTATGCTAGCATTCATTTGGTGAATAGATTGAGTAGCTAAAGGAGCCTAAATATGAGCTGCTTTAGTGGATAAAAGTATGACATTAAAAAATGATTGACCCTGAAGAAGATGTAAAGGATGTAATTATATCACATATAAGAAATGCAATTATTTCAGGTGCTTTCAGGTTCAGGTACTTTTTCTTTGAGTAACATTTTGACATGTATACTCTTATAGATGTTTCTTGCGTTCATATTTAAGTACCTGAAATGGGTGTATGGGTCCAATTTTTTGTGAATATAATAATTTTAAATGTGCTGTAGAAGAACCATTTAAGCCAGGGAAAAGGAAGACGTTTGGGCCTAGTGGGTCGTGGTGCCAGGGTTCCCTCTTGCATCCCGCCTCCATAGTTCCTGAGCTTAGAGGTGATGCCGCTGGTCTCAGCCTGTTTTCCTGGAATGACTTTGGATCATCTTTTCTAATATCAGCACAATCACATCTGCCTTCCCAGTTTCAGAGATTCTGTATAGATTTTGGCCCACTGGGTATTCTTTCCTGTTTCCTGCTGCAGCTGTGGGTTTATTTATTCTAACAAATATCTTTGTCTTTTGTAGAAATTTGGGACAGGAATGAAAGCAGACTACCTGCCATTTTGATCCCAACAGTCTTTACTGCTTCTATCCTACGTCAATAATCATGTCATAATTTAACTCTTAGAGAAACTAAATTTTAATTTTTCATTTGCACTAGTGCACTTAAGCAGATATAACTGTTACTTTGAACAAATGCCATTTAGATGATGTAATCACACACACACATACCTATGTTCTTTGTCTACATTGCCTGTTTACCCTGCTTTGTGGAGTTAGTTCTTTCTTTATGCTTGAATAAAAGGTTTCAAAATTTTTATGGTCATTTTCAGATAATACAAGCCCAATAGTCATATTTCAACAATTGAAATAGCTCATCAAAATAATGAACTTATGGGGCTGGCAGATGGTATGGTGGTTAAGGTACTGAACTCTCTTACATGACTGTGGTTCGGGTCCCAGACCTAGTGGCTTACTTTCTTACTTTCTCTCTCTCTCTCTCTGGTCAAATTAAAATACATAAACAGATAAATGAAGTTTAATAAATAATTCTTTAAAAAAATAATGAATTCACTTAAAATTAAGTCTTTTCTCCTTGAACTACAACCTGCTCCAGGCCAGGGGAATCTGCAGAGAGAAGTGGGGGCTGAGAGATGGAAAGTTGGCAGATTTTCTATCCATTCATCTGCTCTGCTCCTCCATTCCACAGAAAACTGGACAGCCTTTGGCAATTATTTTACTAATACTAATTACTTAACTGAGACTGTTTTTATGACAAGAAATGATTTTTTTTAAAAAGAGAGAGACTTGTCCAAGATTTATTTCTTTTAGAGACAGGAAAAGAATCATTCCATAAAAGCTTGGTTGACCAAATGTGGAAGAAAACAATGAAATTATTTATCTTATTGTACTCTACAAGTCCCAGTTGTTCAAAATAGTGATGATTATATTTGTGGGGTATCTCTAGGAATTTTTAGAATCTATATATGGCACTACCGAGTTAACTTAGATGTAAAACAGAGCCAGAATTTCCAAGGGCAAAACTACTACTGAGAAATAAGACTGGCCTTCTTCATGACTTTTAAAGATAAAGTCTTTGAACAAAGTCTTAGTGTGACTTGATGATGATGATGATGATGATTTTTTTGGCAATGGTCTGTAAACGATACACTTGGAAAGGGGGTTGCTATTAGGCTAAAATAAGATTCTTCCTTAGTTATGATTGAAGATCTAAGACAATAGATTTAAACTTTTCCTTTATTACAATGTGAGTTGCCAAACCACTCGTGCAGAACATGTTAAGCATTTTGGCAGTAACTGGTTTTGAGCTTCTTGGTCTCTCGTTCACCCTGAAGATTTCCAAATAAAACAAAACAAAAAAGGTTGAAATTGAAGAGACTGGCAAAAGTGTTTAGAGTTTGGAAGGGTCATTTAAAGAGAGCATATGTGCTGTGAATCTCACTCTCTTGTCCCCAAAGAGGGGTGCAAAGTGTGCCTGCTTGAAACTTTAGAGTCGGGCCTCAAAGGAAACCCCTTTCATCTGGAAACCTTGATAAGTGCTTTTTGGAGATTGGGGGATGTGATAAACTTGAGTTTTACTCATACTTGACAAGAGTATATGTTACAGGGTTTTAGGGACTGTCTGTGGCATCAGAGAAAAGACTTGTTCTAAGTGCCTGCACTTCCAGCAGTGTGGTTCAGAGCAGTGTGCTACAAGGAATCCAGGAAAGAATTGTTGATGGGGGACCATCTAAAATGAATCTTGCTGAAAGGTCTGGCAGGGACAAAGTCATCCTCAGTAGAA
>NW_006159849.1:7962116-7963538 GCF_000334495.1 Tupaia belangeri chinensis
AGAGTGTATCTTGAAGGGAAGTCACAAGTGACTCCTTGCTTTCAGTACTAGTAACCCAGGTTATGTGTGTCTACTGAGTGTTCTTAAATGCAGAACACATGGGAAGAGTTCATTCTGAAAGATTAGAAATTGAGACTGACGAGAGGGAATAAGAATGGTAATGAGCTTCCTGTATACTTTAGGCACTCTTTTATATTATTATTTGACTCTAACTAGATTTTATTATGCAAATAAAATGAAAATTTTATCCTGTGAGTAATTATCTTGTGAGTTTGTGCTGTGTTAATTTAGCACCAAATTGCCCATCTCCAGTTTGTGATATATCACGAACTTTATATATATATATGTATAAAGTTTAAAAGTCAAAAAAAGACTTTTAAAAAGACTTTTTAAGAAGTCCAAAAGACTTTTAAACACGTGGAAGTGCTTTTATGAATTTCCTGCCCTTATGTCAGGTTATGAACATCTTTGCATCAAAGTGATTTTTCACATTAAGATATTGTAGGATTAGGTTTGCCTCCATGCAATAAAAAACAAAAATCAACAGAGGCTGTTCATATAAGATTTTATTTTTTCTAATGAAAAGTCTAGAGGATGGGGCCAGCAAGAGGTTAAGGTGCTAGACTCCCACATGACCAACCCACAGTTTGAGTCCTGGACTCAAATCACACTGGGCATGTGTGCATGCGTGTCCAGAATCTTGAAAAGGAGTCAATTCCGGGCACTCATGTACATGTGCCTGGCATGTTTTTCAAGCTGCCAGGTCCAGTACTCAAACTGTATGGTCAGCCATGGGAAATTGGGCTGCCTTAACTGCCAAGTCATGGAGCAGACTGCTAAGGTTAATTTTTTAGCCAACCTTATATTTTTTCAAACAAAATAATTGCTACTAATATTTTTCCATACACATACATACACATTCATATATATGTATATATGTGTGTGTGTGTATATATATATGTATATGTGTGTGTGTGTGTGTGTATGTGTATATATATGTAAAATTTTGGCTAAGACACATGAAGATGAAAACAGTGTCCCCTACCATTGACCTGTGTACTTGGAAATCAAAGAGGAAGAATAGTTGAGCTAATGGTATATGGGTCAGAACTGCGAAATGGGGTTGGGAGCCCTTGATTCAGGAAGTTGAAGTCTTAAAGAGCAGTGGTCAGAGACGCTAAAAGTCCTAGAGGGCCATGAAGTAGACCGAAGAACCAGAGCCGGAGACTACAGTTAAAACCGTTTTGATCAGGGTCGAGTCCTAGTTACAGCAGAGCATGATTACTAAACCAAAATAGGTCAAAGGTGTTTAACTATGGCTATGACACTTCTGCAGTTGAAGGTTTCTCTCTTTTTTAACCTGAAAATCTAGTGGGTTTATATGTTCTGGGGTTTCATTAGGGAAGCTAGTCATCAGGTGTA
>NW_006159849.1:7963582-7982162 GCF_000334495.1 Tupaia belangeri chinensis
AGTTTTGTGTGGAAAAAATATTGAATCTTTAGCATCCATTCCCCCCCCCTTAGATCTCCTAGAGGGTATCGGTGATGCTTCTGCAACTGTTTTCAGTACATTTCATGATATGCAGATTTCCCCACCATAGAATAACTGCTTGATAATTGACTAAGCTATCCTCTATGAACAATGGATAATGATGATGATGATATCTGATGTCCTTTGTGATATAAAAAATGATTGCCACAAACATTGTTTTACTTAAGGAAGTTAAAATATACCAATCCTGAGAAAGATAAAGAAGGAACAATAAAATAGGTTGAGTTAGTCTTTAGTTGAATGCAGTGCTTTCCATTTCTTATGAATAATTTTACTTTTTAACAACACAGTAAAGAACTGCCATTTTCAGGACCAGCAGGTGGTGTGGTGGTTAAGGGCACTGGACTCCCATATGGCCAACTACGGTTCAAGTCCGGGACCTGGTGGGTTGCTGTCTCATTTTCCCTTTCTCTCCCTCTCACTCTCTCTCACTCTGTCCCTCTCTGGTCAAATTAAAATAAATAAATATAGTTAAATAAAATAATTCTTTTAAAAAGTACCATGTTTTGTATGTTTACGATGAAATAATGAGATCCTAATTTTTTTAATGGCTACTGGAATCAGTAATTAAAAGCAGAATTCACTTCAATAGAAATATATTAACTCACCATGTTTGATGGTTATTTCTCTTATGTGTGACTTCTATCTTCTTTTCAGATTTGGATATCAGAGACACATGAACAGATGTCACAAGTTTGTTCAAACAGAGAATTGGCTGAAATAAAGAGCAAATCTTTATTAAATGAGGAAACAATGAGTTCTGGGATTATTGACAGGTATTCTTCATACTTTGCTAGCATGTGCATGTATACATGCAGGAAGGGATTTGTATAAGTAGCAGAGAAGCACTGTGGCCTACCTATCCTTTATGGAAATACATCAAGCACTTCGGCCTCCAGTTTCTATGCTTTCTGCTCTGGAATGCTGTTCCCTCTGGAATTCCCTTTTTTTCATTTGTTTACCAACTATCACTTTGATTATTATGGTCCCAGATAAAATGTCATTTCTTCTTTGCATGCTTTCTTTTTCTCTTTTTCTTTTCTTTTTGGAGAGGTTTAGACTATAGGGCGCGTGTGCTCGCCAGACAGACAGAGACAGAGAGACAGAAAGCGAGAAATCATCCCCCAGGGGGGATGGTCACGCCGCAATCTCTTCTCCTCCATTCTCCTCTTGGGATCTTGGGCACGTACGCACATATGCCCGGCGTGAGTTTTAAGCCACCGGGTCCGGGACGTGAACCGCGGTCGACTACGTGGGAGTCCAGCGACGTAGCCATTATGCTAACTGCTGGTTCCCCTTTCTTCTGGCTCTGAGTTATGACCATCTAGGTTTGAACTCCAATTCCACAATTTACTTAGGAAAGTTATTTGGTGTTTATAGTTTTCAGTTTGTTCAGCTGTCAAATGGGAATTATAAAAGCATTTATTCCATAGGGTTGTTGTAAAGTTTAAAGAAAATATGCATAGAAATACTGCCTTGACATGCTGAAGAGTTAGGTAAGCCGTCACCAGAAAGAATGAATTGCTCTTGTGTCTTTGTCCTCTTCAGTATTTTATGTCCTATGCAACAGCTGGACTTGCATCCTAGTTATCTGTATAGCCATCTGTCCATGGATGCATTTCTCCAGAGATGTACAGTTCCTTGAAGGTAGGAACTGGTTCTGAGTCCTATCTGTAGCCCTGCAAACCTGATACAGTGCTTCTCCATGACACGTAAGACATTGACTTTGTCTTATTTTGTAATTTTGGACAATGCAGTAATGACAAAATGCTAAAATTCCCATTTCTTTATTGGAACCTTTTATTTTGTTAAGTGCATAAAAGTTGAAACCATGAAAACCCTTTTTAAAATAATCATCATAAAAATTCGGCCCCAGATTCGTCTGGCATGGCTTTGAAAATGTGTAAATGGCAGTCAGACTATTTTCTAAAATTGTTTTCTTGTTTCCAGGGACACAGGATTGCCTGCTACAGGCTTTGGAGCCCTCTTTACCAGACATCCGCCAGATTGGAACAAAATGTTAGTAATTCCTAAATGGCTGCAGATTTTACAAAGTGTTTCTTGATTTCTTTTCATTTTTTTCCTTTTTTTTTTTATGATTGAAAACGTGTGTGAGCAAGAGAGAAAGCATTCTCAATAGAGTCTCATCACATCTCGATTCCCTTTCTCCAACCCTCCACCTCTTCAGGATCTGAGGCACCCCACGTGCACACCTGGCATGTTTCTTGATTTCTTGATCTGGGAGTTTTGTGTGCATAGGTGATGTCACGAGGTTGCCAAAGGTTGACAAAGTGCTTTTTACATGGCATGTTAGACTTTCCTTTAAAAAAAGATTTTTGTCCCCATCAACACACATAGCAATAATAATAACAACTATGAAACAGTCAATCCTCATTGCTTTCAGATTCCATATTCTCTTACTTGCTAAGATTTATTTGTAATCCCCGAATCAGTACTTGTGGTGCTGGCATACTTATTAAAAGACATGGGCAAAGCCGTAATAAAAAAGCTCAAGTCTCTGGGTACGCACACTCCCAGCTGTGGTCAGACACAGCGATGTCCCACCTTCTTGTTTCAGCTCTCATCCTGCTAACAAGTGGTTTTTCACAGTCTATTTAGTGTCACATTTTCAAACTTTTATGCTTTTTGTTGGTGACCTGTTAAAAAATGTGCCCCCCAGCATAGTGCTGAAGTACTGTTTTGTTTCTAAGTACAAGAGGCTGAAATGTGCCTCTCAGAAAACCTATATGTGTTAGGTAAGCTTCATTCAGGCATAAAATATGGTACCATTGGTGGTGAATTCAATGTTATGGAATCAAAATATTGAGTTGTTGGAAAAGTCATGACACATTTTTGCACAGAAAAACATGAAAAAAATAATGACTTTTTGATGACCCAATACATATTAAATAATGAGGGCCAGCAGGTGGTGTGGCGCTTAAGCCCAGCATGTATGTGTGTGTGTGCCCAAAATCCTGAGAGGAGAATGAAGAAGAGAAATTATTCCCTGTGGAAGGTGATTTCTCACTTTCTCTTTCTTTGTCTCTCTCTCTCTTTATGGTAAGTGTACATGCCTGATAGCAAAACTGATATTATATATATTAATATTAAATATAATTATACATTAATATATTATAATAATATAGAATATTATGACATTATTATATCTTCAAACAGCATACATATAAAACAAGGTTATGTAAATACATATAAAAATACATGTAAATATATAAAAAGCCAAATTGTTTGCTAAAAATGTGGTCAGAGGCTTTTTTGGGACCCCTGTGTATTTTCTAATTCAGTATATTTGGCAACTTAATAGAACTTTACCATGAAATCTAAGAATTGACTGTACAGCAAAAGACAACTATTTATACTGATAAAAGAAATAAATGTAAGGCTGGTCCCATGGTTTAGTGGTTAAGGGAGATGGATCCCATGTGGCTGATTGTGTAGTTCAAATCCTGGCACTGGTGGATTTGAAAAACAACAGGTGCGTGTGCATGCATGCCTCAAGTTCTGACAGGAAGGAGGAATGGAGAAATGATTGTGGTGTGACCATGCTCCTCTGGGGAGAGTGTTTTCTCTCTCTTCTCTCTGTTTCTCTGTCTTTCTCTGGCCAGTGCATGCACCCTCTGGAAGAAAAAGAAAGAAAAAGAAGAAGGAAGGAAGGAAAGAAAAGGAAAGGAAGTAGGAAGGAAGAAAAAGAGGGAAAAGTATTTGGGGGACAGCATTAATTACTACTACAAAAAATTTATCTTCTTAGGACCAGCAGCTGGCGTAATGGCTATGTCACTGGACTCCCATGTAGTCGACCGCAGTTCAAGTCTTGGACTTGGTGGCTTAAACACACGCTGGGTGCGTGTGCGTGCGCGCCCAAGATCCCAAGAGGAGAATGGAGGAGAAAGGATTGCGGCATGGTCATCCCCCCTGGGGGAGTGATTTCTCACTTTCTGTTTCTCTGTCTCTCTCTGTTTTTCTGGTGAGCACATGCGCCCCGTAGCAAGAACCTCTCAAAAAAAAAAAAATTCTTATCCTCTCATTTTTCTAAAGAATACAAACTTCCATAACGTATAGGTAAATGATGTGAAAATATACTTACAGGGATGACAAAATCTAAGTTCTGAAGTGTGTGTGTGAAACTGTCATGAAGATTAAACAAGTCAATATACGTAAAAGAATTAAAACAAGAATTGCTGTGTGCTGTAAGTGCTCTGCTGGACACTTGCGCACTTAGAGTCTACAAACTTGTATAAGCTCTGGGGAATTTTCTTGATTAATTTCATTCATGATATATTGTGTTTTCCATGTAGGTGTTGGGTTGCTTGTCCTTGTCCTTTAATTTTCTTGTAATTTCGCTCCTCTATTTTCTTTTCATCTTTACTATATACTTTGCTGTTCCTTCAGTCCTACTATCAAATTTTCTTTTGTTTCCTGAATCCCATTTTTCTAGCATCTCTTTTTTAGTTTTTTAACTGCTGTATCTTTTTTTTAAATTATTTTATTTGACTTTATCTATTTATTTAATTTTACCAGAAAGGGACAGAGTGAGAGAGAGAGGGAAAGTGAGAAAGTAAGCTGCCAGGTCCAGGACTCAAACCATAGTTGGCCATGTGAGAGTCCAGTGCCCTTAACCACTGCAATATCTTTTTAAAAAATTATTTATTTACTTATTTAATTTATTATTATTATTATTATTATTATTATGTTGCAGAAAAATAATTGACGTATTTTTCTATGCAAAAATGTGTCATGACTTTTCCAATGACCCAATATTTCTTTAAGTTTGCTGTAAGATATGTGTGCTCACTAGAGAGAGAGACAGAAAGAGAGAGAGAGAGAAAGTAAGAAAGCAAGTCACCAGGTCTGGGACTTGAGGCAGCTGGTTATGTGGGAGTCCAGCACCTTAACCACCACACCACCTGCTAGCCCCACAATATCTTTTCTTATCTATCTGGGAATGTTAATGGTGGTTTGTTTTCTTTCATTTTCTTTCTCATGCACAATCTCCGTTTTCTCTAAGATGCTTTACGTTTCTGTTTTATTTGCCTGTATGGTATCTATTAACATCTTCCATGTTAGAGGCATTGCCCTCAGACATCTGTAGTCAGTCCACGGCATTCTGCTCATGATTGAGTGCTGGGGCTCAGAGTCTGTGAGTGGGGCCTGTTGACTTGGAGTTTCACTGGCAGGGTCTAGGTGGGGCATTTTTTCAAAGTGTCAGTACTTTTGTCTGCCTTCTTCAGCTGGTCAGAGTCCCAGAGAAGACTTCCTAATCTCTTACCTGAATTATGAAGCAACTAGTGCCTGTCTTGCTGGAGTGATAAGGTAATTTGGCCAGGACCCAGTGTTAATCCTTCATCGTGTAGAGTCACTGAATTGTGTTGTTGATCAAGGACTTTCTCTTCTAGTCTTCCCAGTGAATAAATCTCTAGCTTCCTGTTGGAGTAGGGGAAGGGCAGTTACCCTGTGGTAGGGACTAGGACAGAAGCTTTGGAGCCTAACTGCTTCTCAAATAGCTCTCCCTCAATCCTCTTTCACTGACTTGGATTCAGCTTTCTCCTCAGTCAGAGATCACTTATCCATCTTTTTTTGAGCTTCCAAAATTTGCTTTTGTTATCCCTTTTCTTATTCTCTCTATTCTTGTGAGCTTTCAAAAAAATTTTTAGAGAGATTTTTGCTATAGGATGCATGCACTCCCCAGACAGACAGACAGAGAGAGAAAGAGAGAACTCACCCCTCAGGGAGGATGGCCATCCCGTAATCCCTTCTCCTCCATTCTCCTCTAGGGATTTTGGGCATGCATGTACATATGCCCTGCATAAGTTTTAAGCCACTGGGTTCAGCACTTGAACCATGATCGACTATGTGAGAGTCCAGCGACATAAGCATTACACCATCTGCTGGTTCTGAGTTTTCAAAATTTTTAAATACCTTCTTAATGTGGTTTTAGTGGAGCTATTTGAGGAAGCAAAATTTGATGTGCTTGTTCAATCTTAGTTTTGAGGTCACCTAGTCTCATCTGATATTCCACCTCCTCCAGAGGACCTTCTCATACTCACTGCCACCGTTACTTCCTTTGACTGGATTAGGCTCTCCCTGAAGGATTCTAAGCCTATGTACTTCCTTTATTGTAACACTATTGATCTTTGTTGCAATTACTTGCATTCTTTCTTGCTAAATCTATTGTTCTGAAGAGCAAGACTGTCAAAGCTCTGTCCTAAGCGCTCAACAGAGAGTCTACCTCCAGCAGATGCACCATATTTATATCTTGAATGAATAGATTTATTATTTCTGGTATTAAATAGAAATTCTAGTGGAAGGGGAGTATGGCTAGTTTCTGTTTTGTTTGATTTAGAGATCCAAGATCTGTAGGACCCATAAATGTTCTCAGTTCTATTTTGGTAAGTGCATTATAAGACATAGTCTTTCAGAAAATCAGCCCTTATTAGTCTAAGTTTCTAGAATTATTGGGTCATTGGAAAGGTCATGACACATTTTTGCATAGAGAAACATAGAAAAATACATCATGGCTTTTCCAATGACCCAATACGTGTTTGTTTTATTTAATTTATGAACATTAGCAAAGAAATAAACACATGAGCACCTTCAGCTGTCCTCTGCTAATTCTTTCAGTTAATGTACACTTATTATAAGACGTTCCATACAATAGAACGCTATGGTGTTTTAGGATCTGCTCTCTTGAATATTAAATATTCTTTTGCTTCTTGCCAACTGTACAGCTGTGGAAGTTAAATGTCAACTTTAAAAGGCAATGAATAAAAATGAGTTTGCTCAATGGACCAAAATAATGTGCTTCAACTTATAAAAGAAAGGCTGTAATCATAATGTAAATTTAAACTTCAGGTTACCTCTTAAGGAAAAAAATAATAAAAGTATAGCTTTGTTATTAGGAAAACATTAGTTTGATGTGATTATCTTAATTTTTAGATAAGGTCAATTGCGTTGTGATGGCATTTGACCATCTGTTTCTTTTTCTCCTAACTCAACCTACAGCCTACCCTTTTTATTTTGGATCATTGTGACAAAGAAACAACACTTTTCTTTCTAAGTCGACAGCAAACATCTAAGTGAAACATATTGAAAATCAGAACTAGACTGTTTGACGCTATGACTTGTTACTCCTGATCTGGATTAGAAAAGAACTCTGCAAATGATTCCTTCTACATGGGTCATAGATGGAGTTAAGTGGGGCAAAAATTCTAATATGGGGGAGGGCAGTTAGGTTGGGACTGAAAGCAATACTAATGATAAAAACTTCAGAAATGAGTTTGCCATACTTTAAGACCAGACTGAGCTCACTTAGAACTAGAGCTATGGTTTTCCTTCAGAGTTGGTCACATTCCCATTAGTGAATTTCAGAAGTTCGCATTGGTCAGTGATGGGAGAGGTGCAAGTCAAGGAGGATCTAAAGGTCTTACACAGCAGCTGTGCTCTCTTGGTCTCAAACCAATACAGTTGCGCCTGAAGGGAGTCTCTAAAATTCATTATTTTTACTGCATGGATAGAGACAGTACATGTATAGAAAAGTTATGAAAGGCACATTTCCTTTAAGGCACATAAGAAAAGTGGATGGGAACATGATTATGGTTAGTAAGTTAAGAGTCTTTCTCTGCTCGCCTACCTGGTCTTCAAACATCCCTGAATAACTTTTCACTTAATTAAGTAGGACTCTTTATAAACAAGGAAACAAACTTACTAATTATCAGACGGTCCTCATATATCTGATTATCTAATTACAAAATCATCTTATGACTTGCTCATAGACCTAGATGGTTGTAGCTATTAATAATTCATTCTAAGATGTAAGGTTTTCCATATAAACAATAGGACTACTTCTGTGACCATTAAACAAACAACTAGAAACCCAAACAACAACAAAAAATAGTTATAAAAACTACATCCAATTTTGAAAGGGAGATGAAGTAAGAAATGTATTTTGTGTTGAGATCTTATTTTTCTGAAGTCCTCATTTAAACACACATATAATCATGTACGGTCCTGGGATACTGATCCACAGGAGAAGTTAATATTTTGGATAAATAAAAGTCAATTCTGGCAGAGGAAATTTGCTTGTGAGAAGCAGGTCTATAGGAGTCCGCTCAGTTTGAATATGGCCCAGGAAACTGAGCATCTACTACAAAATGGAGAAGTACCCAAGATAAACCTTGCACAAGGTCATCACTAACTACTGCATCTTGTCATTTGTACCAAATTTCATTGCCTCTTGGTGGAGTGATTACTGTATGTTGTTGAAATTTTATTTAAAATGTGTCTTGCGTCCAGAATCCATCCAAATATTTATCTGATTTACATGGTGAGGGAAGAAAGAAATGAACAGTGCTTTGAATCATTGGGTAGCTTTTTAGACATTGGGTAGCTTTTCAGAAAGAGCGTGGTGTGGGAAAACAGAAAACCTGGATTCTGGGACCAGCAGATGGTGTAATATTAAGTCTCTGAACTCCCATGTAGTTTACCGCGGTTTGAGTCCCATACCCAGTGGCTTAAAACGCACACTGAGCATGTGTGCATGCCGGCCCAAAATCCTGGGAGAATGGAGGAGAAGGAATTGCAGTGTGGCCATCTCTCTGGGCAGTGACTTTTTGCTTTCTGTCTCTCTGTTTCTGTCTCTCTTATAAGGGCACGCACCCTATAGCAAAAATTTCCCTAAAAAAAAGGAAAAGAAAAAGAAAAAGAAAAAAGAAAACCTGGGTTCTCTTCTGGGCCTGCTACAGACCAAACCTGCTACATGACCTTGTGCTGACTAATAACCGTCTCTGGACTCCAGCTGTTTCCATCTGGAAAATGAAGGGATTGAACCAAATGATCTGTGAAGTCCTTTCCTGTGCTAAAATTTTATGGCTCTGAGGAGAAAGGCAGCTACAGTTGCATAAATGGGCAAGGTAAATGGAGCCAAGAAGTAGTCCAGGCAGCTACGCTTTCATTGCTGGCCCAGAGCACTTACCCATATGTGTGTGGAGCATTCACTTCACAGTGGCAGCGGTTAGCTTGGGCCACAGTTCAAACTCTTCCCATTTATTTCTCTCACCGGGGCAGTTAGTATTGTAAAACCTTTGGTTGGTATTCTTCAGAGGAGAGGGACTGCATATGAATAGTAAGAAGGTTTGGGCTTTTTTTTTTTTTGGTTTGTTTTCTCCATACCCCTTTTTGCTTTTTCAAAATATAGTGCAAGTCATTTATCTTCTTTTCTATTTAGTTTATGTGGTGGCTTATCTCCTTGTGAAAATGTTGAACACTTTTCCAGAAGGAAAAAAAAATATTTAAAAAAATTACCCTCTGATGAGGTGATGGGATAACAAAAAAGAAAACGTGAAGAGCAAAGTGGTGTGGTGAAAGATCATGGAATGGGAGAAAGACAGCCATGAATTCCATTTTTTGTTTTTTTTTCTCACCAGCCAAAGCATTGGGCACATGACCCAAGCCACAGTTTGAATCCTCACGAGTTGGCTTGAAAACAGGCCAGGTGCCCACGCATGTGCCCAGAATTCTGACAGGCTAGAAGACTAGAGGAAGAAGATCATGGTGGGCTGGGCCCTGTGGAGGATACTTATCTCTCTCCCTCTCTCTCTTTTCCTCTTTCTCTTGAGTACCTATGCGCACTTTATCAAGAAAACAAGGTAATTTAAAATAAAGTCTGTAGTTGGTCCCAGTGGATAGTACTATGTTATGCATCTTTGAGCACAAAGGTTTTTATAGGAATAAAAACTTTCTAGAGTTACAGAAATCCTTGCTGCTACTGACACTTAATTTGATTTTGTGTTTGGCATGTGCATAGTTTAATTATCACTCGGGTTCAGTTAAGTGACACGGGCAGTAGGGAAACTGCTGTGTGACACTAGAGACCAGGTGGAGAGGCTCCTGGTTCGCAACACAGGTCTGCCTGAACATGCTGGGTGTGACCATGATCATGGCTGACTGCAGGATTAGGGGGAAGGTCACAGCATGAAAACTCTGTTGAGGTGCTCGTCTCTGTCTCTCTTTTTCTTATGAAGGAAATAAATAACCTTAAAAAGATATTATAATCCTAATATGTAAACTCATATTGTTCTTTCAAATGGCTTCCCCAAATTATTAAGACTAAGGAAATTACAATTGTTCCACATACCTGAACTAATTCTTTCCGATAACCATTTAATGAGTACTAGGAAAGGTTTGGTGCTGGGACTATAGACACAAAAGACATCAGCTCATTTTTCTTAAAGGTAAGACAGGAAAATAATCAATTGATACTCATGTTTCAGTAAGGAGCACATTTGGGAGAAAGTAATAGAAAACCTAACCAATACCGATTTGAATAATTAGGGGATTTATTTGGTTGCCTGGCATAAAATGTAAGGGTAAGGAGAACAAAACTAGGATGGCACCTAAGCACTGTCATCAAAGATCCAGAATCATTTTGTCTTTCTTCAAGTTTTTTCAGGCAGCTTTTAGCCCTATAGTCGCAGGGTGGTTGCTATGCCTCCAAACACCAGTTTGTTCCAGAAAGGAAGAAATGAGAAAACCAAAAGGTGAAGGGAAGCCCTCCCCAGGATCTTCATGCTGCATTACTGTACAGCCTATGGAGTGGCCCTCCTTGGCTGCAAGATTGTTTCCAACTTCTAGGCAGAGAAAGACAAGGGAGAAGAAGGGAGGTTGGAATAGGTGCTGAAGGGTCAACCTCCAAACTACAACACGCTAGGGGTGAATGTAGGATAAAGGTGAACGTGTGACTCAAATTTGGAAGGTTAAGAAAGGCTTTCAGGTAGACGTGACACCTGAGCTGTGTCATGAAGTGTGAGTTGGAACCATCTTTATCAACAGGAGTTAAGGGTGCCCTAGGCAGAAGATACAGGTCATCTGAAAGCAGGGACCCATGGTAAACGTGCCTGGTTCATAGAGTACCTTTGGCAGCAATGGCAGCTACACTTGGAGAAAGATGTTGGGGCCCAGCCAGCAAGCAGGAAACTGAAGCCATGTTAAGGAGCTTAGATTTCATCATGTAGATAATGCTAAGTTTTTTTTTTTTTCCCCTGTTTTGTTTTGTTTTTTTTGAGAGATCTTTGCTATAGGGTGCATGTGCTCACTGGAGACACAGAGAGAGAGAGAGAAGTGAGAAATCACCCCTCCCAGAGGGGATGGTCATGGTGCAACCCTTTTCTGCAAGTCTCCTCCTGGGATTTTGGACATGCACACACATGTACCTGGCATGATTTTCAAGCCACCAGGTCCAGGACTCAAACCTCAGTTGGCCATGTGGGAGTCCAGCACCTTAACCACTACATCATCTGCTGGCCCCAATATTAAAGGTTTTTAAGCAATAGGGTAGGAATGATCAGATTTGTGTTTAGAAGAGAGAACAGACTGGCAGGCAACTGAGACTGCAATTAAGAGCCTACTCACACTTATCAAGACTAGGCATAATATTAAAACTTTCAGTTTTTAAGTGACAGTGGTGTGAAGGGACAGAAGAGTACGTATTTTAGGTATATTAAGGAAGAGGAATTGACATTTTCTTGATGATTGATTAGTTATGGGAGTAAAGAAGACTTCATATTAATCCTAGGCTTCTGGCTTAGGTGATTGGAGGGTGATGGGCCCATTCACTGTGATGGTGAAGATGGGAAGAAGAGTGAATGTCAGACAGCAGGTGGTTATTTGAGACTGAAACAAGACAGAAATCACTGTTTACTGAGTCTCCGTGGCTAATATAAGTATCCTAACTAATTCCTCTGCTTCTAGTTTTGTCTCTTAATCCATTCTCTATCCGACAGCTTGAATAACTTCTGTAAAATGCAAAGAGAACCATGCCTTCTCACTGTTTAATTACTATCATACAGTGTGGTTTCCTACTGCCAAGGAGCATCTCGTACGTGTCTGGCACTGAGCTAAGGGCTTTACATGCCTTATTTCATTTAATTCTCTTTCACTAAGATAGATACTGCAACTATTCCCATTTGAAAAAAGGCTCGAGAAGGTAAGATAACTTTCCCAAAGGTTTTTACCCAGTAAGCACTAGTGCTGAATTTTAAACTCCTGTCTGACTGTAGAGCCCGTGTCGTTAACCGCTGCATTGCGTTGTCGTCATGCTTACATGTATGTAATAGTGCTTCCTAGCCTTCAAAGTACAATGTAACGCTGTTATTCTATTTTCCTAACAATAATACAAGGTCATATGGGTGGTATTTTCTTAATAGTGTAGAGGAGGAAATCAGAGCATCAACATAATCAAGGAAACTGATTCCTTATTAATTAATTAATCAATCCATGTAGTCTATAAATACTTATGAAACAGATACTAATAGAAGTTAAGCTGCAAAGTGTGAGATTTTCACAAGGCTCCACGACTGCTTGGTGGCAAAGTAGAAATTGGAATCTTTGGGTTACAGCACTGTGTTTTTTTTTATTTTATTTTTCAATTTATTTATTTGCATTCATTCACTGTACATCATTACAGCATACAAAATGAGATTTTCCATCCAGAGTATACTGTATATTGTCTCAATCAAGCACATCAACAAACATGTTATTGTCAGCAAATGATCTTCCATTTCTTGTTTTCTGTATGTTTTGCTTTTTCCCCCCATCCTTGATTCTCTATCTCTTACCCTCTGCTACCTCTCGCTCTCCTCCCATACTGTCTCTGGTATCTATGTTTGCTGTCTATACCGTTTTACCCCCACATTTTATTGAATCATCAAAGACCCTAATCAATCCAAATACCCTCATAGCAAACACAGGTGACACACACATTTCCATGAGCACAAGTCTAACTTTACACATCCTATAAAGTAGCACCTAGCTGGGGCTACATATCCTACTGCAGTCATTGAATAGATATATTTTTTTTCCTGAAACTTTTTTTTTTGTAACTCAATTTATATTCCTTCCCTAAGCATCATCACAGCACACAAAATGCAATCTCCCATCCAGTACACACTGCATAGTGACTCAATCATGCACATTACAAAAAAAAAAAAATTTCCAATTCCTAGAATTATTTCCACCCCTCTTTCTGACCCTCTGTCCCTTCCCACCCTCCTCTCACACCATCTCCGGTGTCCAAAATTGTCCTCCATTCCCTTCCCACCCACATTGCATTGATCACACAATTTCCTACATAACCTAACTACTTTCAAAGGTGATGGTAAATTCTTTCAGGTTTTGTTTATCTGAGAATGTTCTTGTCTTTTCTTCCCACCTGAAAGATAATCTTGCCGGATACAGTATTCTTGGCTGAAACTGCTTCTCTCTTAACACTTGGAATATATTTTCCCATTCTCTCCTCGCTTTTATTGTTTCTGATGAGAGATCTGCTGTTAGCCTGATGGGATGTCCTTTGTAGGTAACTTGATGTTTTTCTCTTGCTAATCTTAGTATCTTGTCTTTGTCTGCAGTTTTGGTCAACCTGGCTATAATGTGTCTTGGAGAAGATCTTCTAGGGTTGATTCTATTTGGGGTCCGTTGTATTTCCTGGGACTGGATCTTTGAATGCCTCTCTAGGTTTGGAAAGTTTTCTTGCAGGATTTCCTGGAATAGATTATCAATGCCCTTATGGGTTTCCTCACCTTCTGGAATGCCAATTATCCGGATATTTGGACGTTTGATGGTATCCAGTACTTCTCGCATATTATTCTCAAATTTTTGTGCCATTTTCTCAGTCTTCATGGTGGATTTTTCTAGGCCAGCCATTTTCTCCTCTACATCTAAGATTCTATTTTCTGAATGATCCAGTCTGCTTTTAATACTTTCAAGGGAGATTTTTACTTCTTGTATTATAGACTTCATCTCTAGCAGTTCCGTTTGAGTCTTTTGTAAAGTGTGTAATTCCTCTTTTAGATCTTGCAGGAATTTCCTCATCTCCTGGAACTCATCAGCTTCTTTCTCCTTTCTCCTTAGCAGTTCATTATCTCTCTTCTCTTCCATCTCTGTTAGCTTAGACATTATGAATGATCTGAATTCCTTATCAGACATTTCCATGATTTTCACCGAACTGCTTGTGGATGAAGAGTTACTCTTTTCCCTAGGAGAGGAGGCATTTTCTTGTTTTCCCATATTTCTCGTGATCCGGCGGTGATTTCTTGTCATCTGATGAATGTTGTGTTTCTTTCAAATTCTTGAAGTGCAGCCTTAATGTTCAGGAGCAAGCAGACAGAGGTGATCCAGAATCTCTTTGCAGTTCTATTGTGCTTGCTGGTGCAGCAGATTCAGTAGATAGTGGGGAATATTTTAACCCTATTAGTATTTGGATGTTTAGCTACAGTGCTCTCCATGTGGAACCTTCTCCTGAAGGCCCAGTGGCTGCTTCTCAGCACTGTGTTTTTGAAGGGAAGGGAAAACTGCTTGCGAATATGCAAGGGATTTTAGCAAGTGCTTGCCTTGGGTCAAGAATAAAAACAGATGCAAATTGTCCTCCATTTTATCATCCCTCTCAACCTCTTGCTAACTAGCTTCTTAAAGGCTGATTTCTAAAAATAGATCTGGCTGTGGAAGAACAATCAGATTTGGTCTCTACGATTTCATTCAGTAAGCAAGAGTAGAAAGAAATGATAGAGATATCCATATCCACTCAATATAAGTTTTTTTTTTCCTTTAGGTTTTTAACCTTAGGGCTCATGCACTTGCTGGAGAGAGAAACAGAGACAGTGAGAAGGAAAGTGAGAAATCACCCCCTCAAGAGGGATGTCTGCAGCTGCAATCCCTTCTCCTCCAGACTTCTCCTGGGATTTTGGACATGCACCCAGCTTGGGTTTGAAGCCACTGGGTCCAGGACTTGGACTATGGTTGACCATGTGGGAGTCCAGCAACATAATTGCTATACCAACTTCTGGTCCCATAATTTTTTAAAAATATATTTATTGTTTCTGTGACAGAGAGAGAGAGAGAAAAGAGAGAGAGAAGATTATCTCCAACAAGATCTCCATGTGATCATCCATACCCAGTCTTAGCTAACCCAGATCATGGGCATGTGTGCTGCACCTGGCATGGCCAGGGAGGTCTAGGGATGTGAACATAGGGTTTTCTGATGAGAATCCAGTTGTACTATCACTGAGCCACCATCTGGCTCTTTCTTTTCTTTTATTTCTTTTTTTTTTTTAATGTGGTTATTATTAAAAATGAGCTAGATTTTTCTGGAGTGGTCATAAGTTCCCCTCATTCCAATCTACAACATAATCAGGAAGACTCAATGGCCCTCTGTGGCTACCCTTGTTTTAAATAATGGATACTACTACTGCTGCTGCCAGTGATGATATTAATTCTTCTTTAAATCACTCATATTCAGACTCTTAGATAGGACCGACTGGTTGGTGAGTTTATACTATATACCCTTGTTTTGAATGCCAGGAAGCTGGGTAAAAAAATATCTGCCCCTCTTCCAGCCAAAATGGAAAAGAAACAGTTGATCTTTGATGTTCTTCCAAGTTTAAGAAACTGATTCTGCAGTTTTGAGTACATCGTCTTGTCATTGACTCACAAATGTTAACACCAATGTTAGTGCAGGTGTAGCTACTTTAATATATATCATGGCTTTAATGATAACTTCGATATCCTACTTCTTTTTCTCAACGTACAAAACATTTTTAGTTCTCTACCTTACAAAATGTCTCCTAACAACAACTAGTAAAGGTGGAAGATGGCATGAGTGGCAAATTGTGGGTAGTGCTGGGTGAGAGCCAGCTGTCTGACTTCCAAGTATCCTTACACATGGCATTATCCTGGTGAATTTACCAGCATCTGCTCTTTGGTTTTACATTTCCAGAAAGACCATTTTATCTGTGCTTCAAAATTTATTTCACTCATGGAGATTGACTTGTGCTCATTAAACTCACAAGAAAAGTCAGAATTATAATTAGTTAATTTATAATGTGAAATAAAATTTCAAGCACACCAGACAGTCATGTCAACTGAATAAAAGCATTCTCACTCTGTAAAAGACCATATGTGAAGCCCAACTACAATCAGAATATTGCTCAGCGTTTGGAATCAGAGCAAGGGGAGTTGGCTATATGATTACAATGATTAATGGCCTTAAATTCTAATTGTCTGACTGTAATAGTCCTTTTTTGTTGTACATAATAGAAACACAATTCATATTATCTTGGGCAAAAAGCAGAGTATATTAAGAGTGCTGGAATACTTCAGGGAACTATGAGAAAATCCATGGAAGAATCTGGTTTCAGAGTCAATTGAAATCAGGACTAGAAACTCTCTTCTAGTTGGCTTCGTCCGCTCTCAACTTCTTCCATATGGTGATAGACACTGCATTCATGATTCCTATCACAGGAGAGTGACTGGTCCTTTCCCACTGGCATCAGTTCAGAAAGATAAATTCCAAAGGATGAAATGGACCAAAGGATAGGCATGGACCTATCAGCTGTAGGTAGGAATAGAGCAGACTATTCAGGCACGGGCTTGCTCCTGGTGCCTCAGATCATGACTTAGTCATTGTTGGCTGCCAGTGAGTCTGACAGGTGCATTGACAGTGATGCACACCAGCTTTGTTCCTAGGCCAGACAGATCTATTTAGGAGCCAAGACACCTCTTTCCTAGGGGAATGCCTACAACCTATGCTTCCAAGTTTGTGACCTCTGGCTTTTCTGAGTTTCTTTGAAGTCCATTTCTCTTCTGATGCACTTATTCTTTCTACTAACAGTATGATCCATGTTGATTTTCCATATTTTTATTCTCAAAAGACCATCTTTTTTCATATTGGGGGGTATATAACATACACCTTATATATCGAATAAAGATCGCTGTCCTGTTCTTCATATCTTTTTATAATAACATTCTTTAATGAAGATTTAAAAATCAAGAAAGTATTACAAAGGAAACCAAAATAACAAGGACAAAATTACATAGCTTTTATACTTTGTGAGACATAAGATTTTTCTGTAAGTTTAGCTAAACACTATACAGTAATATTTAAATAAATCAATTTATTAAGAAACATGGTGGGACCAGCAGTTAGCGTAAGGAGTTCATAAATAACTGACTGAGTGTCATCATTCAGTGTTGTCAAAAGTTTCCATTTGGTTGAGTCATGTTGCCTTTTTTGAAAGATAATTGAATGCTTTAATTTTTTATTCTATATACTTTGTATTCTCAGTGTAGTAAATCTCCCCTTATCTTCTAATTTTATTTTTACTACTTTACTTATTCAATATTTTTCAGTATCTACCTTGTATTAGATTTTGTGGTGGGAGGTGGTAAGAAGAGGAAGAAGGGCCTGAACATAGGCAGGATGGGTTTCTGTCTACTTTAAGTGAGCACAGGATACGCTAGTGCTGATTAAAGGTTACCCTGCCCAGAGCTCGATGTCTTGCCCAGAGCTGTAGTCTTTGATCTTGGACTGAGTTTTTCAAGAATTATATTATTGAGTTGTAATATTGTGTGAGAACTGAGAGGCAAGTTCATTGTCAGTTATTAATATTTCAAATATTTTAAAGTTATGGGATAGTTTCTGTGTATACCTATTAACTCTTTGAATAGCCAGCTTTTCATTACATGGTTAAAAGTTAATATTTTGACCATATTTGCTCCTTTTTAAAATTTTTTGCTTATAGAGCATGTGCACTTGCCACAGAGAGATGGAGAGAAGGAAAGTGAGAAATCACCCCCAAAGTGGAACGGCCACATCACATTCCCTTCTCCTCCATTCTGCTCTTCAGGTTTTGGGAACACAAGCCCATGCATGCACACGCACCTGGTGTGATTTTTAAGCTAACAGATCCATGACTTGAACTGCAAAGTTGGCCATGTGAGATCCAGTGCCTTAACCTTTCTGCCACCTGCTGGCCTGCTACATATTCTTTTAAGGAAATGATTTATCAGATTTATAAAACCTCCAATATAGCTTCCCTACTGATAGACATTAACTTGCAAATTCTCTCTTATTGCAAACAAGGCTGCAAAGAGTATATATATCCATGAATCTATATATAAGAGAGTTTCTTTCTTAGACAAATCATTGCTAGAGGGACCATCAGGTGGTGTAGCAGTTACGTTGCTGGGCTCCTACATGGCCAATCAGGGTTTGAGTTCTAGACCCTGTGGCTTCAAAGTCACATCAGGCACATGTGCATGTGTGCTCAAAATCTAAGAGGAGTAAGAGGAGGGACCAGCAGTTAACATAATGGCTATGTTGCTGGACTCCCATGTAGTTGACTGAGGTTTGCATCCCGGACCTGGTGGCTTAAACTCACACCGGGCGCGTGTGCATGTGTGCCCAAGATCCCGAGAGGAGAATGGAGGAGAAGGGATTGTGGTGTGGCCATCCCCCCTGGGTGGTGATTTCTCACTTTCTGTCTCTCTGTCTCTGCCTGTCTGTCTGGTGACCGCAAGCGCCCTATAGCGAAAAAACCTCTCAAAAAAAAAAAAAAATGTGCCCACACTAATCTCTCTTACAAACACAAATTATGTTCTCAATATCCCCTACATTCTTGCCCAAGTGATTAAAATCTATAATCCAATTTAAAGAACA
>NW_006159849.1:7982211-7983231 GCF_000334495.1 Tupaia belangeri chinensis
AAAAAAAAAAAAAAAGAAAAGAAAAGAAAAGAACTACCTCTCCAAAAAAATCTAAGAGGAGAATAGAGGAGAGGGGACATGGGATGGCCATCCCTCCTTAGGGGTGATTTCTCACTTTCCCTCTCACTGTCTTTCTCTCTCTCTTCAGCAAGCACATGTGCCCCCAGGCAAAAATCTCTAAAAAAAGGAAAAAAACTTAAAAAAAAAAAAAAAAAAAAGAAAGAAAAAGGAAAAGATTGTTAGGCAATATGTACATCTTCTATTTTACAAGCTATTGCCACTAGTAGTGTATCAATGTACTCAATTTTTAATATCTTTATAAACATTGCAAAGATTTAAAATTTTTACCAATGTAATGATTGTAAAATGGTACTTCATTGTTGTTTTACTTATCACTAATTACTGGGTTTAAGATAAAATTTTAAGGCTGAATTTATCTTCAAATACTTATTAGTCATTCTGGTTTCTTCTATTGTGAATATACTATTTATAGTCTATGTTTTTCTATTAGGATTTTGTCCCTTAGAAATTTACAAGAGTTCTTAAAAATTTATCCTGGGTACTAATCTTCTTTTTATTAAACTTATAATATCTTCTAGTTGATGACTTTTCTTGTAACTTTATTTATGGTATATTTTGATCCACAGAGGTTTTAAATTATAGCTTAGTCAAGACCTTTATATAAATTGTCAAACTAAACCATTTAGAAATTATACTTGTACATGCGCACACATATGTATACATAACATGCATAACATATATGTGTATGTAATATTTTTCATAAAACTAGTCCAGTGCCATTTGATCCGTCCTTTCCTAACTGATGTGTAAAGCCATTTCCATCATACACCACATGTATTTCTGGGCTCTGTATTCTACTCGGTCTATTTGTATGTCCTTGTACCCACAGAACATTGTCCTAATTCCTACAGCTTTATGTTAATTAAGGCTTGGTATCTGGTGGAGTGGGTTTAATCGTCTCGTACTTCTTTTTCAAACTTGTCTCGACCCTTCTCGGCA
>NW_006159849.1:7983262-7984421 GCF_000334495.1 Tupaia belangeri chinensis
GACTACACAACTGTTAGGATTTCTTTCTCAGGTTCCACAAAGCACCACATTGGTGTTTGGATTGGCAGGACTTTAAATTTGACAGATTGGAATAACTACTAATACCACTGTATTAAGGCATCTCATCTTTAAGTAAAGGCATCATTATTTTGTCCGTTAAAAAAATTTTTATAATTCTTCCCCAAGAACACCTTATGTATCTTCCATTATATGTATTCTTATTGAAAATTTAGGGATTTTGTTGCAATTATAAATCGATTTTTTCACTTTAATTATGCTTTCTAATTTCTTGCTGCTATTGTACAGCTATTCTGTTTTTGTATATTGATCTTATATCCAACAGCCTTGTTGAAATTTGCCTGATGTTATGATTTGTAGAATCCTTTCCTTCCTCCCTTCATTCCTTCCTTCCTTTCTTTCTTTCCTTCCTTCTTTCTTTCTTTCTTTCCTTCTTTCTCTCTCTCTCTTTTTAAAGGCTTTTGCCATAGGGCATATGTGTAAATCAACCCCTGGGGAGGAGAGGTGTGTGGTCACACTGCAATCCCTTTTCCTCCATTTCTCCCTCTGGGTTGTATACACACACACACACACACACACACACACACACACACACACAACATGAATTTCAAGCCACCAGGTCTGGGGCTTGAACTGTAGTTGGTGGTGTGGGAGTTCAATGCCTTAATCATCACACCATCTGCTGGTCTCTCTCTTGAAATTTTTAATGTAGACAATCTAATTGTTCATAAAAGAAGAAAATTCTGTCCTCCATTTCAATTATTATGCTTATTTCTCTTGTAGGATCTACAGTACATCTTTAAATAGAAATACTGATAAAAGACTTCTGTCACTGGTTGAGAATAATTCTGGGGAAAATTTTCATGAGCTTAGTTTTGATTCTCATTTATTGTGTTCTTCTCTTAGTAATGATGCCCTTTGTTCAAGTATGTGGGATTTTCCTGGCATAGTAGCAATCATAGAAATTCTACTCCAGGGAAATGAGAAGCTTGGGCAGTTGGCTCAATCTTAGTTTGAGAGTGCCCTCTTCTGTTAGAACAGTGAAGTAAAAGTTTATTTAATTAATGACACATTTCTTTTTTCTTTTTCTTTTTTTTTTTTTTTTTTTTTTTTTTTTTTTTTTTTTTTTTTTTTGGGGGTG
>NW_006159849.1:7984475-8003515 GCF_000334495.1 Tupaia belangeri chinensis
CACGCCGCAATCCCTTCTCCTCCATTCTCCTCTTAGGATCTTGGGCATGCACGCACACACGCCCGACATGAGTTTTAAGCCACCGGGTCTGGGACGCAAACCGCAGTCGACTACGTGGGAGTCCAGCGACATAGCCATTACACTAACTGCTGGTCCCAAATGACACTTTTTGAGTGTGGGTGAGAGGTGGGAGAGCGTGGTCTACTGATATTGTGATACTATCTCATAGCTCTAGGATCTCTAATTTCTGGTGCTTGGCTTTTATTTTTATTTTCCTTTTTACTTGCCCCAGGAACAGTGCCATTTTGGTCCTCCATACATTTTTGGAAAGCCATGATTCAGATCCTCTAGTCTCAGACCTGTTCTTAGTATCTTCCCATCAGTGCACGATGCTCTCTTTCAGAAGGTGACATCCTCTGGGTTCCATCCCCACCAGCGGCCTGTTACCCTCTCCACTCTTCCATGTAATGCCTGCTTGGTTATGTTGCAGTATGGGCTTTGCTCTGGCTCTGACTGTGGACTGTTCTACCGACATGTAAACGGAAGTTTGTGGTATTTTCTATGCTCTATTCTATGCTGCTTGTGAGCAACTGTGTGATTTCATTTTCTGTGTGGTTGGACCGTTTGGTTTTAGAGGATATATGTATAGATTTGAATTTAAAGAACTGAAGGTTTGAAGAATATATCACAATTTTCCTCTTTGACTGTGGATTCATCATTTTGTCTTTCTAATTCTTTTTTAAAATTTTTTGTCTTCTGTATTCTGTATGTTAGGTTTATCAATTTAGAATTATTTTGTATCGTCTTTGTGATTTTTTTTTTAATCAGTAAGTAATGATTGTTACAACTAGTAATTTTCGGTTTAAAGTCTCTTACATATGATACTAATGCAAGTATAATTTATTTTCATTAATATTTACTTTTTTAAATTTACTTTTACTTTCAAGTTTCCTTTGAAAATTTTATTTTAGGAGCAAAAGTACATAGATGTTTTAGAAAGTTTCTTTCTTTCTTTATTTCTTTCTTCCTTCCTTTCTTTTTTGCTTTCTTTCTTTCTTTTATGAGGGAGGGAGACAATTCCTTTGACAGTGTCTGATCCTGAGATCCTCCTCACAAGCCTTCTAGCCAGCCGGCGTCTTGGACTGGTGTCTGTGTGGTATATTCAGGTTAACCCAGGATATGAAGTCAGGGCCTCCGATATGGCTCCAGTATGCCTTATACCCGTGTCACCATGGCTGGCCAGCACAATGGCCATAGTTGGACATTAAAAAAATACTTTTAAAGCTTATCCATTTCATGAGCAAGGAGAGAGACAGAGAAACCTCCAATCGCGTCTTTATAATGTGATCCAATCCCAGCCTCAGATAGCCCAGGTCATGGGAATATATGTACCAGCATATAGAGGGAGACCTTGGAAACTGACCTTGGAACCTTGCTGTGTGGGTCCAGCATCACAGATCATTCGCTACCACTGTACCATCCCTCGACCTCCAAAATATATTTTGATGTTCATTTTAAGTTTGATATATTTTCTTGATGGGTTTAACCCTTTTACTTTCACTGTGACTGCTAAGATGTTTAACTTTATTTTTGTGATTTTAATTTTCCTATGAGCAGAAATGATTTTTTTTCCCTATTCCTTATTTACTTTTAGGTTTTTGCCATAGGGCACATGCACTTGCTGAAGAGAGACAGAGAGAGGGAAAGTGAGAAATTACCCCCCAGTAGGGGTGACCATGCCACAATCCCTTCTCCCTCATTCTCCTCTTAGGATTCTGGGCGCACGTGTACATGTGCCTGGCATGATTTTCAAACCCTGGGTCTGGGGCTCAAACTGCAGTTGACCAGTGCCATAGACACCAGGCCACCTGCTGGCACCAAGTTTTCCTTCTTTCTTTTATTCTTATTCTCCTTTTCTGCTTTCCATTACATTTTTCTTTTTTGTTGTTGTTGTTTTTAATCATTTGCTGGTTTGAAAGTTTCATTTCCGGTTTCTGTTATTTTAATCATCAATATTCAAACTCTACTGTGTCTCAGAATGCCTGTGAAGGCTTATTAAACTACAGATTACAGATGCTGCTCTCCCCTCCACCCCTGAATGTAGGTTTGGGGTAAAGCCCAAGTGTCTGCATTTGATCCAGTTCCCAGGTGCTATTGGGGCTGCTACTCTGGAAACCACCTCTGAGAGGCCAGCCGTAATTGGTAGTTACCAGCAGGGTAAATACTAGCACTTGTACCCAATAGCCCATCTGAATTGGACTTGTTATACTGGGATTCTTGTCGAATTTTCTTCCTTTTTCACCAGCTCAACCATGTATTGAAACAAAACAGAAACAAAAACAAAAAACTCTTTTACGTCCCAGTATTTTTAGGTTTGTAATTCTCAGACTATCTAAAATCCACACCCCACCCCGGATCTCTCTTCACCTCCCATCCCAAGCTCCAAAGAGAAAAACTCTCTTGTACTTTTCTCTGAATTGGTAGCTGGGACTTTCCTGGTCTTTTTTACGTGGGAGTACTGCACAGCCTTTGTAGAGTCTTGGCTATAAATAGGAATTTAGCTTTTTGCCTTGTGTGAACCTAAGGCCATGCCTCTTGCCCTTGACTTCTGGTTCACATTCTTGTCTACCCTCTAGCTTCTGAATATCGGCATTTTTTTAAAAGAGATGTATTTTTAAATTATTTTAAATTTATTTATTTAAATTTTATCAGAGAGGGACAGAGTGAGAGTCAGAGACAGGGGGAAGTGAGAAGGCAAGCTGCCAGGTCCAGGACTCAAACCATGGTCAGCCATGTGGGAGTCCAGCGCCCTTAACCACCACACCACCTGCTGGCCCCTGAAGGTCAGCGTTTATGGTTTCCCACTGTAATAAGTATCCTTTTCATGTCTAGCATCTCAGAGTTTGGTATGCTCATAGACTGTGGGGGCTCAGTGTACTTTGTCCCCCAAGCATTTCTAATTGGTTATTGGGAACATTGTCAGATTACTGCTTGTCAGTGTAACTTAGTTGTCTTTTGTTATCTCATCTGCTGTCACTTAGCAAAGAAAGCCGCTGGGCATAGAGTCAAAAAGCTTTTAGAGGCAGAAAGTGGGTAAAGAGAATTCCTAGAATGCAGAGCACCTAAGCTCAGGGACTTGGAACTTGATAACCACAAATATCATTATGGGGGAGAATAGTAGATGGTGCTGAAATGGAAAAAAGAAACAAAGAAGGGGCACTCTGCTGGTGCGGGGTAACACTAATAACAGGGAATGGGGCAGTTGCAGGATTTTAAATTTTCACCAGGGCCGGGCTTTCCTGAAATGTTTTCATTCATGTAAGTACATACCACTAAAAGTTTAAAATATTTTCCTTTTTGGAGTCCTGATTTCTCAAATATTGATGTATCCCTCTTAGGAGTACACTGACAACATATTCTGCCGAATACACTCCACCATACCATTTTCAGCCACATGTAAGTACAAAGCCATCTTCCTGTGCTTACTTATGTTCTGGAGAGGACTCGTTGCAGCCAGTGCAAGTAGTCAAGCTTAGGAAGTAAGGAGAAATTGCTAAGATTTATGATGTTTTATATTTATTTAGAGACATTAGCTGTTGGTAGGAGTCAATAGAATGTTGTATGGTTATGATTTACTCTTGTTCATAAATTTCAGGGAGAAAAATATTGCAGTGTCCGAAGTACATTGGTCCCTTTATTCCTCATCTTGTTTTATTGCCCCCCTCCTGAATTCAATTTATCTAGAATAAGAACATACCTTTCTATTCATTTGTATTACATCAACCCATAAAAGTAAGTGACTTAATTTAGCTCTGAGAAATGTGTATGTTAATAAAAAAAAATGCCCAGTTTACAGCTTGAATATATTTGTACTTAAAAAATTATGCAACAGAAAAATGCTGCTTCCTATTGCCTTATTCTGGAAGTCTTTAATAGTGCAGTAGACAAGAGACAGAAATAAGAGACTTAACCACTAATAAAGAAGGGATAAATTACCTTAAAATAGCATGATTACCTACTTAGAACCAAAATATTAAATGAGAAGGATCAGAATAAGAAGACAATAGCTTTCCTTTATATAAGCACTAACTAGTTAAGAAATTGTAAAAGAAAAAAACATACAAATTACGTTGGAAACACAGATTTATTGGGTTGTTGGAAAAGTCATGACGCATGTTGCATAGTAAAACAGAAAAATATATCATGATTTTTCTGACAACCCAATAAAATAGTTTTGTGAGGAATATTTTACCAAGAATCAATAGAAGAAGATGTGGCAGTTTATTTCCAAAGATGGCAGACCTTCCTGTCTGTCGAGGCCACTTTCTCCTTCCCAGAGGAAGTGAATATTCCTGAGTCTTAAATCTGGGGGCTGTACAGGTGACTGATCTGATCAGTGGAATGATGTAAAAGTGTTCGTTCCCTATGTAAGTTCTAAGTCTGTTCTGAAGAAGATTGCTTCAATTTCTTGGGGCCTTAAGGCACCATCTAAGAATTCCAGGCTAGTCTGCTGGAGAGAGGCCATGGGGAGGAACACTGATGAGTATGGTTTCTGAGTGAGGAAGCTACCTGGGATGTCCTGCGTAGTTGAAGCAGGATTCCAGATCCAGCTACCATCTGAATGCCACAGAGGAGAGACTATCAGAAAAATTTGAAGCTTATATTAAGTTTGTTTGCTTGTTTAAGCATGCACCAAAACATAACTGAAACAGAAATCTTGAATAAAACGGAATAGCTACATTTTAGGAATCTGAAATAAATTAAGTTTATAAATTTAATATGACAATAAAAAAATCCCAGTGGATTTTGTTTTCTGTCAGAATTTCAAGATTCTGAAAATTAAGTAAAAGAATAGGTGAGAACAATCAGAAAATTTAGGGAAGCAAAGGATTCATAATGCCACTTTATTATTTATTATAATCTTACTGATATCAGCAGGGAAAAATCTTAATTATCCTAGAGAAATGAGCAAAGGATGCATATCAAGCAATTTACGAAGTAGGAAATACAATTATATAATTAATAATTATAGGGAAAATAACCAACATACAAATGATAAAAGATGTGAATGACAACTAGATTTATTTGCTAATAAAATTGGCAACATTTTTAAAAACAATGATACTCAGTGGGTTGAAGACAGGATGAGATGGATACTTTTATCTGTTGCCTGGAAGATTACAAATTGGTTTAATCTTTCTTGAAAGAAATTTAACAAGCTGTATCAAGATACTATTTGACCTAATAATTCTTCTAAGAAACTTCCCCAAGGGGAAAAAGATTCAAACTAAGAATAAAATATATAACCTAATATATTCATCATTCTATTACTTATAATGGCAAAACTTGGAAAGTACCATTATGAGTAATGTTAGTATATATGCTAAAATCATATGATGAGATATTGTATAGTGTTTATAATGTCCATAGATAGTTCCTAGAGTCTGGACAAATCCTCCCTGAAGGTTAACAAAAACATTAAGATTCAAAATTGTGTATGCATTTTTTCTAAATTATGTAAAAATATAGAGAAAGCTAAAAAACTGGATAAATTGCCAAAATACTTGACAAAGTCAGCCTTTGAACACTGAGATTCTAGGTGATTTTCTTCATGTTTATACACTGTTTAGAATTTTCCTCTGTAGCCAACATATGTTGTTTTTGTAGTAAAACACACACACACACAAACAAGGGGGAAAAAAACTATTTAAAAATGTATCTCTTGGGATCAGCAGTTGGTGTAATGGCTATGTCGTTGGACTCCCATGTAGTCAACTGCGGTTTGAGTCCCGGACCTGGTGGCTTAAACTCACGCTGGGTTTGTGTGCATGCGTGCTCAAGATCCTGAGAGGAGAATGTAGAAGGGATTGTGGCATGGCCATCCTCCCTGGGGAGTGATTTCTTGCTTTCTGTCTCTCTATCTCTGTCTTTCTGGAGAATGCACATGCCTTATATAAAAACCTCTCAAAAAAAAAAAAAAAAGATCTCAGGGGGCTGGGAGGTGGAATGGTGGTTAAGAATGCCAGACTCCCATATGGCTGACCATGGTTCGAGTCCTGTACCAGGTGGCTTGCTTTCTCTCTTTCTGTCTGTCCCTCTCTGGTCAAATTAAGATAGATAGATAGATAGATAGATAGATAGATAGATAGATAGATAGATAGATAGAGTTAAAAAAGGTATTTCAGGTTCATTTCCTTATCTACATGGAGTTTGGCTCCATCTAGGAATTTGCAAAACACCTAAAAAAAACTTACAAAATTTAAAGGACTGAATATAATAAATGTAAAGAATGTAGGCTGTATCCTCAGGGCATATAAAATTTTAATCATGTGTTATATATTTATGATTTTAATTTTTAAGCATTATTCCTAATATTTCTCACATTGCCTGTTTCCATATTAACAGCACAGCATGCCACGACAGTATTTGGCTTTATTTGCAGTTTTACTCATTCATTTCTAACTTCTGTGCCAAAGTAGCTAATTTTGAACATTGCTTCTAACACCCACTTATAATGAATGCTTGCATTTATTACGTTGTTAGAAGATACAAAAATATTTAAAATTATAATAGCAGTGGACGGTTAAAATAACAAGAATAATGATTGAAGCCTGACATAAAAGTTAACCTAAAGAAATGAGTGGTTCACAAAATAGTGACAAAGGAAGAAGAGTATGTTTCCTTGCTAGAGACTTCACCATGAGGCCTTAGCATAAACACAGTTCATCATTCATTCAGTCTACTACCTTTGAAATTATGAAATTCTTGAAAAAATCTGGATTTATATAATCTCAGATGTTGTACATGAATTGAGACTTTACTAATTTTTATATTATTATTTCTTACTTTTGCTGACTTGTGTTTGCATAAATGGGACCGCATCATAGGAAGAAAAAGGAATGAGGTTTTCACCCCAGAGCTATAATCATAGGCAAGAAAATACAGAGTATTAGGAAACTGAAATAATTTCCAAAGAAAGAAATGGAGAGATTTGCAAACTGCTTTTTCTGAACTCTACCTCTTAAGCTGGATACTTATTATAGCTCATCTCAATTGTCTTATAAGCTTCTCCATTATCTCCCAAAGAACCCAAAGAGTGGAAAAGTTGCAAAGAAGGTTTATGAGAGGACTGGTCCAAGGCCAGCTGTTTGGGATGTTAGTCTTTAGTACAAGTGAGCTGAGGATAATGGTGGAGCGTCAACTGACATACTCAGGATTTGTGAGGAAAAGAATTTGTTCAGTCAGGGACTAGAAAACTCAGAAAGTTGAAGGTTGAAGGAATGAAAGTGTTGATTAGAAAACAAAACAAAACAAAACAAACATGTCCCAGCCATCACAGCACCGTGGTGATGCTGGTGCCTTGCAGGACATACAATGGCAACTATGGTTTGAAACCCACATCGGCCTCAAAAAAAAAAAAAAAAAGAAAAGAAAAAAAAAAGAACATGTATAACAGTAGTGAAGGAGCGAGAGAGCTAGAAGAGGAGGTGATGACCAAGGGTGGTATTACATCTTACTACTTAAGAGGTAGGACGGTTCTGGAGAATGAAAGAGTCTAGAGGGTGGCCACGGAGTGAGTTTCCAGAGTGGACTCAAATTCATTGATTCCAGGTAATGGTAAGCCAGAATGGTGGCTAGATCAGAAATACGAGTGTTGAAAAATCAACTGACAAGAGAGCAAGATAGAGACTCCCAAAAACTTGAGTCAAGTGACAAGCCCTCAGTGAATTTGGAAGTTAATGACTCTTTCCAGCAGTGCCGCTACCATTTGGATACTTCTAGTTAGTATCAGGAGTGAAGTGTCTCATGTTTTCCTAAATAGAGCTGCCTTTTGGGTTATCTTTTTAAGCATATGAGTATTTTTAAATGAAGGAATATTGTATAACCCAGTTCATTTGAGGGTAGAAGCCCAGAAAATTTTTAACAGAGAATTATGTCTTTAAGTTGGCATGCATTCCAAATTGACCATGGGGGTCTATGTATCTCTCTCCTTTCCATCTACTTACATATGTATGTATGTATGTATGTATGTATTTAATTCATGGTAGAGCATACGCACACACTCATGAGAGAAAAAGGAGCACACTCCACAGAGTCTGGTCACATCGTAATCTCCATCCTCCAGTCATACAGCCCATCGGATCTTAAGTATTTGCACACATGTCTGGTGTGTTTCAGGCTGACCAAGCAGCAATTCAAAACACAGTCACCATGTGGGATCCAGCTTCCCTTGAGCAGTACATTACTGCTGAGCCATGGAAAAGGCTCTATGTATTTTTTTTCATATTAATGAAAAGATACATCTACTTAATTATTATTTGCAACAACATGATTGGCCAGTCCTGCCATCAGGGCTCTATGCATTGTATGGACATAGTATTGTTAAAATTTTGGTATTTCAGGGACAGTAAATGGCACAGAGGTTAAGGCAACTGAATCTCACATGGTTGACTCCATGATTTGAGTTTTGGACCTGGCATCTTAAAAATCACACAGGGCACATGTGTGCATGCTGCAGATCCCAAGAGGAGAATAGAAGGGATTGTGGTATAGCCATTCCCCCCTAGAGGCTGATTTCTTACTTTCCCTCTCTCTCTGTCTTCTTTCTCTCTCTAGTGAGCATGAGCACCCTATAGTAAAAAAAAAAAAAAAAAAGAAGAAGAAAAAAGTGCTGGTTGGAATTAGCTGTGACTTCAAATCTCCTAGAACTCTGTTGGCCTAGTCCTGATAATTCAGGGCTGCATTATGTCTTGCCTGGGCCCCTGAGCACTTTTGCCTTCATTGACCCTTTTCCTCCCTTAAAAAACAAACAATATATTTTACAACTGAGTTGATATAAAGGAAAAATATAATCCAAAATGGGTTAGATTCTCTTTTTATTTAAAGATTATCAAAGAAATACATTTCTTAGGTTTTGTCTCTCATTTGCATTTTCTACAGTTTGAATCCTTGCCAATTTATCACTGTGTTGTATTTTAGGGTCCTATGATGTGACCTGAAATTATTACCAATATGCCAGTGAGTGTTATTACACAAAACCAAAGCACATAATACTCATGTTCTTTTTCTCACCTGAGATGTTTACAGATATTACATGAACAGCATCATTTCCTGGTTTACCTATGCGTTTCTATCATTCGATAATGTGTGTTTTTCAAGCCGGGCGCGTGTGCGTGCGTGCCCAAGATCCCGAGAGGAGAATGGAGGAGAAGGGATTGTGGCATGACCATCCCCCCTGGGGGGTGATTTCTCGCTTTCTGTCTCTATGTCTCTCTCTGTCTGTCTGGCGAGCGCACGCGCCCTACAGTGAAAATCTCTCCAAGAAAAAAAAAAAATGGCATCTGTATTTTTTATTGTGGTAACATGTAAATGACATAAAATGGACCATTTTAACTTTATTTAAATGTACAATTCAGTTATGTTAATTGTATTTATGTTGTTATTTGTTTTTGAATATTCTGATTTTAATATAAATTAAAACATTTTTATTAACCCCTAGAAGTATCATGAGTCCTAGGCCTGGGCTTCTTGTGTCTAATGGGTATACTGGCTTAGCCTAGAGCACCTAAAAGCCGGGTCGGCAGCTGGCTCACCGGAGACTTTTAGAACTAGTTTAGTCCGACTGGCTGGTAAATGCTTTGAGCTTCATTCCAGACTAAAATGTATTGTGGCTAGAAGTCAGAGGTGAACATGGATGCATATCTGTTAGGAGTCCCTTTTAATTTAATTTTTTAAGTTTATGCTATAGAGTGCATCTGCTTACTGGAGAGAGAGAAAGAGAGAGGAAAAGGGAGAAATCACTCCCCAGGGAGGATGGCCAAACTGCAATTCCTTCTTCTCCATTCTTCTGTCATGGTTTTCAGGACCCCCCCCACACACACACACACACATGCACCAAGCAGATTCTCAAGCCAACAGGGCCGAGACTTAAACTACATAGTCGGCCATATGGGATCCAGCACCTTAACCTCCATGCCACCTGGGGATTCCTTTCCCCTCTCTTTATTTTTAGAGGTTTTTTGCCTCAGGGTGTGTGAGCTCATGGGGGTGGGGTGGGGTGAGGGTGTTTGAGGAGACAGAGACAGTGAGGGACAAAGTGAGAAATCTCTCCCTTAGGGAGGATAGCCACATTGTAATCCCTTCTTGTCCATGCTCCTTCCTGGATTTGGGCATATACGCACACACGCCCTGTGTGAGTTTCAAGCCACTGGGTCTGAGTTGGAACCACAGCTGACCATGTGGGAGTCCAACAACATAACCACTACACCATCTGCTAGTCCCAGGGGTCCCTTTTTGTTTAACTAGGATCAGTCACATAAAAAGAAAAAACTCTCCAAAGACTGAAATTATCTTTAGTTTTCTCCTTCCTAGGAAGGGATGCCTACTAGTGGCATTAAGAAAAAGACAAAACAGGGACCAGCAGTTGGCATAAAGGCTATGTCTCTGGATTCCCATGCAGTTGACTGCGGTTTGAGTTCCAGACCCGGTTGGTCGCTTAAACTCACACAGGTGTGTGTGTGTGCGTGCCCAAGATCCCGAGAGGAGAATGAAGGAGAAGGGATTGTGGATTGCGGCGTGGCCATCTCCCCTGGGGGGGGATTTCCTGCTTTCTGTCTCCCTGTCTCTCTCCGTCTTTCTGGCAAGTGCACACACCCTATAGCAAACCGCCCCCCCCCCAAAAAAAAAGACAAAACAAAGAATGAATGGCTGATAAGTAGGAAGAGCTGTGACAGAAAGTAAATACCAAATCAGGCAGGGGTTCTATAGGAAGCATATGTTGTAACTAAACTCACTTTCCCAGTTCTTTTTTTCCTTTTAACTTTTTTGTTTTGTTTTATTTTGTTTTAGTATTTTTGCTATAGAGTACATGTGATCACCAGAGAGACAGAGAGAAAGAAAGGGAGAAATTGCCCTCCGGAGGGAATGGCTATGCAACAGTCCCTTCTCCTTCATTCTTCTCTGGGTATTTTGAGAACGCATGCACACCTGACTGGCCTGAGTTTTAAGCTGCTGAGTCTGGCACTCGAACCATGGTCAGCCATGTGGAAGTCCAATGCCTGAACCACTACACCACATGCTGATCCCTATTTTTAACTTTTTAAGAAGTTTATTACTTCTATAAGAGAGAGGGAGAGAGAGACAGAAAGAAAGAGAGAAGCACTCTCAACAGAGTCCTCATGCCATGGTCCACCCCTAGTTTCAGCCAGCCTAGCTCATGAGTAGATGAGTAGGCATGTGCACATTCCTGGTATATAGAGGGAGGTTGCAGGATGCAAACCAGGACCTTCCGCTGTGAGTCCAGTTGTATTCACACTGTACCATTACCTGCCATCACCACCCCCATTTTTTTGTAAAGGTTTTACCATAGGTCATATGTACTCGCTGGAGACAGAGAGGGAAAGTGAGAAATCATCTCATGGTGGGATGGCCATGCTGTAATCCTTTCTCCTTCATTCTCCTTCTGGGATTTTGGGCATGCATACACGTGCCCAGCATGATTTTTAAGTTGCCACCTCCAGGATTTGAACTGCGATTAACCATGTGGGAGTCTAGCACCTTAAGCAATATGCCATCTGCTCCCCTGACCCAGTTCTTTTTAAGGCCTTCTCTTTGTATCTTTGCTCCATCCTGTGTCCCTGGTGTCTTATCCATTTCCATTTCACTATAAACAGTCATTTTACTTTCTTCTTTATTTTAGCAAGGGTGGTTTATGTTAGCATAAAGAGTTGTGCAATGTAAACCTGGCCACACAGAATAAGCCTAATAGACTTGAATAAAGTATCATTTTGCCAAACTTTAACCTGAAAAATTAAGGTGAAATTCAACTAGGTATTACATGTATTAGCTCACTTAATCCTCACAATTACTCTGGGAAATCAACCCTATTAGAATTACATATTTTGTCCACAAAGATGTTAAATATCAGCAATAGCATAGTAGATAAATGTCCAAAGTAAACCCAGGTGTGATTCCAGATGTCATGTTTTTCCCCACTTTGTACACACATTACTCGACAATGATATATTCAGCCTTTGTAGGCCTTGGTTTCCTTACCTTAAGATAAGTGGGTTGGATAGTATGATGGTTAATGTGTCAACTTGGCTAGGCTATGGTGCCCAGTTATTTAGGCCAATACGAGTCAAAATGTTGCTATGAAGGTATTTTGTAAACGTGATTAAAATTTACAACTGGGCCAGTCAGTGGTGTGGTGGTGAAGGCAACTGGATCCTAGATGGTCAATGAAGTGATTTGAGTCCTGGACCCTGAAACTTGAAAAACATGCCAGGTGCATGTGCATGCATGCCCAAAATCCCAAGAGGAGAATGGAAGAGAAGAAATTGTAGTACGGCCATCCTCCTAGGCATGATTTCTCACTTTGTCTCCCTCTTTCTCTCTCTCTGGCAAGCACATGTGCCCTACAGCAAAACATATATATATATAATCAGTTGACTTTAAGTAAAGGAGATTACCCTCAATTTAAGTAAGACTCATCCAATAAAGTACAAAAGTGGGGCGAGGGGGTGGAGTTTCCTGAGAAGAAAGAAGTCTACCTTAAGACTGCAGCATAGACGCCCTAGCCTGTCGATTTGACCTATGGATTTAAGACTTGCCAGTCCCCGCAATCATATCAAACAAGGTCTTAACATCTCTCTCTGTTTGTTTGTATTCATATATTTCATTGGTTCTGTTTCTCCAGAGAACCCTGATAGAGAGTCATCTTTATAAGCTCTTTCTCTCTCAAATTCTATTGCTTGATTTGATGTGAGTCTATTTCATTGATCCTGTTCCGCTAAAACAGTTAACTTATTTATGAGACAGCAATCTTCTTTATTAAAGACTTTGGCAGACAATTAATTCAAATTTACTTGAAAATTGGGAAATATTTAAACTCCCAGCGTATCCCGTGTATCATCAACAGTAGAGAAATTGTAGGAAACTCTCAGGAACTTGGGACCAAGAGATATTTTATTTTATTCTTTATGATTATCTTTTTATTGTTACAATGAATATATTTTACTTTTGAAAAGAGAGAAAAATTTAAAAAATGGAAAACCCAAAATTCATGTATTATCACACAATTATAAAAATAGAAGTGTCATAGGCAAATGTCTTTTCATAATATAGGCTAAAAAATGTATTTATATAAATAAAATGATAGGACCAATCTTTAATTTGTGAATTTGGAAGGAAAAAATATGTCATTAGTTAATATTTGATAGTATATTGCTTAGTTTGTGATGTTGGCAATAACTAAAATATGTGTGATATTAATCTTTAAAAGTCAGCTTATTTTGTGAATTATTTATTCACACAGGTCTGCACATTTTTCTATGTAATGAAACTTTACCATGTTGACCAAATTCATTAATGATATAGTCATTTTTCTTTATACCCACAACGTAAACTTCTTTGGACTTTTCATGATTATTTTTCTTTAGCTAAATATCTGTATTTGTTACATTGGATTGTCAGGAAAGCCATGACACATTTTTGCATAGAAAAACATAAAAATAATACATCATGACTTTCCCAACGACCTAATAAATAATTTTCCTTCCTAATATGTTATCAAATAGATAGGAGAAGAAATGTTTCTTAAATATGTAATAAAAATATATCCCACTAGTTACTTATTTCCTATAGCTACATTTGCCAATTACTTTTACGTTCATAATTCAATCATTGGGAGAAAACATATCTAATAGAAGGAAATGAGTGAGAGGACATGTCTGAGATGCCTCATTCCCAGAGGTCTCCAGGGTGGGTTAGGTAGATTTGCCTACAGGGAACTGTTCTTTCCTCCCATATCACTCTGCGTGTATGTTTAGAAGACAGCCTTATCTGAAGAAAGCAGGTGTTCAGTAAAGTTCATGTAAGTGGTAAAGACTTTTGTACATGACATATATTGTAAATAATGAAACAAAATATTACAGCAATCTGCTTTTATATCTACTTTCATTCCATTCAATGTGACATTCACATAATAAGTGTGCTGCCTCAAATACCTTCTTAAGAGTAAATGGAATACCCCAAATGAGCATACTTATAGGCATACTGGGGAAGAATGGTCCTAGCTGTACTGATGCCAGGTGGCTAATAGCTATCTTTAATGGTGGACACAAGGTTAGTTCACAGTGACTGATCTGGCCAGGAAACAATCCATTATGCATTTTTATGGATGATCTGGATGAAGGAATTGCAACTGTGCTTTCAAATTATCTCACTAAATTAGGCAGAGTTATTGATGTTCCAGAAGGCATGCCTAAAACTGCAAATGATCTAAAAAATAAAATAAAATAAAAAGATCCTGAAGAGAAAGAATGAAATTAAATAATAGGTATAACCAAGGAGCAACCTACAGGAATATTGAGAAAGGTTGGATGAGGACTATATTTATAGTACACTAAGAAAGAGCAGTGTCATTTTATTCTGAAAAAATGATGCAAGAGATAACAATAGTGCTTACAGTAAAAATATGGCACTCAAGGGGTGATGGAAACAGGGTAGGCATCTAATAGTTCACCATTTAAAGACACATTGACACCTTCTACTGATGTAAGTGGCAAAACCATGTTCTATTTGTCCTTAATTATGGAAGGTTGACTGAGGAACCCATTCAGTCAGAGGCCCCTCCTGTAACATCCTGATCTGTGTTGTCCTGATCTGTTAAAGGAAAGGAAGAAAGAAGAGAATGAGAAAAAAAGGAAGAAAGCTTCTTTACCAATTTAAAGGCCTATTTCCTCCTGTAGTCACTCTCTTACTGCAACGTGAATGGTTCCTGTTTCTGTAGGGCCAGCCTTGCCATCAGCATTCCTGTATTCTTTTCCACTTGTTATCAGCGTGCTTTACTGGGCATCCTCAACCCTTCACTGAAACACTAATGATGACTAGAGAATGATTAATACTGCTGTATTTCACCAGCTCTTGCTCTCTAGTGTGCTTCTTTGGAAGTTAGAAATTGTTAGTTACTACTGTATTTTTCAATTCTGCCCCCCTTAGCTCCCTGCAACCCTTTTCAGAATTTATGACATAGCAGCTACTTTTTACCTCTCTTCTGTCCTTAATGGCTTATTTTTTTTAAGAATTATTTTATTTAACTTTATTTATTAATGTTACTATTTTTTAATTTGACCAGAGAGAGAGACAGGTAGAGAGAGAGAGAGAGAAGGAAAGTGAGAAAGCAAGCCACCAAATCCAGGATGCAAACTGTGGTTGGCCATGCGGGAGTCCAGCACTTTAATCACCTGCCAGCCGCCTTTATGTCTTCATATTTTTAAAAGTTTATTTCAGAGACCAGTAATGGTTACGTCGCTGGACTTCCATGTAGTCAACAGCGGTTTGAGTCCTGGACCTGGTGACTTAAAATTCACACCAGGCATGTGTGTGTGTGTGTGTGTGTGTGTGCACGTGCCCAAAATCCCCAGAGGAGAATGGAGGAGAAGGGATTGCCATTCCCCCTGGGAGGTGATTTCTCACCTTCTGTCTCTCTGTCTCTGTCTCTTTGGTGAGCACACATGCCCTACAGCAAAAATCTCTCTTCAATAAGTTTCTTTCTTTCTCTCGCCCATGAACATACCCGCAACAGGACCTTGATGTCACATTCCACCTCCAGCTTCAGCTGCCCTGGTTCTTGGGGCTGTGCACCTGGTGTACTTCGGAAGATCTCTCACTGCAAACCCAGGAACTTCCTATGTGGGTCAGTCAAGCAGACCACTGTGTTTTACCACCATACTACCATCGCCTTTCATGTCTCTTTTTTATGGACCTAACCATGGGTGTCCTGGCCTCGGATCCCTGCTTCTTTCATCTTACACAATTCTCAGAGATTACATCTACTCCTGTGGTTCTGTACCAACCACCATTTTTTGGAATAACTTTTTATCGTTATATAATTTCAAATCTGTAGGAAAATTTCAAGCATTACACAGACGCTGCCATCTCATCTTCGTGCGGAGTCACTAGTTATTTACCATGTGAGAGTAGGCTGCAGACGTCATACCCTTTTACCCCTAAATAGTTCAACGTGTGTTTTATAAGAACAGGGATATGTGGCAATTGTACAGTTTTCAACTGCACGAAAACGGATACAGTGCAAGTATGTAATCCACAGTCCATAGTCAAATATCATCCTTGCGCCCAATATTGTTCTTTACAGCTATTTTTTAACTGATAGCCGATTTCCCCCAATGATCACTGCTGTGCGTAGGGCACTGACTTCTCTCCACACCATCTGTCCAACATCACTTTCCAAATGAGCATTTCATACTTACGTCATCTCAAATTTAAAATGTCTAAAATGTGACTCATCGCTTCCTCCCTGCACCAAGTCCCTCCTCTCACATCTTTCTTATTCTTTTTAGTGGTGGTATAACTCTACCAGCTACCCAGGTTTGAAGCTATGGATCATCTTTTGTTCTTTCTCTCCAGTTAGCCATTTAAGTCCTCTAACTTCTTCGTGTGAAATGTCTCTTCCGGTCTGGCTCTACGTAAGCCAATTTGTGCTAATACCCATCCATTCTGCACCTCTACCAGTTCCCCTTATCTAAGGGCTCAGCGAAAAACTTAAAATACTTGTCCTGTCTTTCGTAAATTAGGTCAGAACTCAAGGTCTGTGCAGCACTGAATAGTGGGCCAGCCAACAACGATGTGTGATAATTCATGAATCTGTTTCTAAATGCAATTTCTAAACACTTCTCCCCACCCCTACAAAAAAAAAAAAGATTGAACAAAGATACAAAGATTTAATGATTATGCTCCGGTGTTGAAAATAGAACAATTGTCTTCAACTCACATATGCAGAGAAAACGTATCCAGATGATAACTGACCTTCTTCCCGAGCTCACCACCAGTGGGAAAACATTAACTCTTCAATCCATTTAAAGTTTAGTCTGATTCCATAATTCAACTAGTTCCTATAGGAAGGGTTTCATCTTCCTTGAAAAACATTCCAGTTTCTCAGAGACCCTCTCCTACTCCCTGTGTACAGAAAAGATCTAACATAGCAGAACCGAGAGTATTAGTTGTTTTAAAGGCTTGTTTACAAGGTTGGCCCTTGGCTGGCACCTAGATATGTGGCTTTCAACGTAAGAATTCCCAGAGTAGAAGGGGTCACTGTACTAAACTGTTTGTGCAAACAATATGGTTTATGCCAAACACCTGCTTTCCTTCTGGGAGTCTGAGATCTTGACACATTGGGCAGAGGGTGCCTATGTGGCAAGCCCCCAATAAAAACCCTGAGCACCCTGTCTCTAGTGAGCATCCCCAGTAGAGAGCATTTCATAACTCATTGTTGGGGGAATCACCCTCATCGTGTGCGCCTCCTCTGGGAGACTACTGTTCAAACGTGCAGCTGGTTTCCTCCGGACTTCCTCCATGTACCTTCTCTCTTTGCTGATTTTGCTTTGTATCCTTTTACTATAATAATCACAGCCTCATATGGGTAAAAGCCTTTTTTTTTCCAAAAAGTTCATGGAAAATGGATATTATGAAAACGTTAGGATTTCAAAAATTGTTTGTATCCAAATTAACTTGTAGTTATTCCATTTTTACAAAAAATTTTTGGTACATTTTTCATTTACTAAGAGAAGGAGAAAGAAAGAGAGAAAGCACCTCCTAATGGGGTATGGTCATCCTACAATTTCTTTTCTTCCATTTCTTTGTCTCATCATCATTTTGGCATGAATACGCTTGGTGTGCTTTTCAAGCCACAGGGGGCCAGGGTTCAAACCATGGTCAGCCTTAAGGTATCCAGCCCCTTTAACCACCGAGCTACATACAGATTGGTCCTTCTGCAAAACTTCTGAAGTACCTTCATATATGTCACTGTGGGTCCTCCTAAAAAATTGCCAAACCTAGGAATGGTCTTGGAACCCTGACATACCCTACTTTTCACTCTGAAAAGGAGAAAAAAACTGTATTTTTCAAGAATGGCTGCAATTCATGCTTTCTTCCCACATGCTCTTACAATGTGATTTGGACCCTCTTCCCATTGAGAACCAGTTTGTTATCTTCCCTGGAATCTTCATGAACTGTTGACACAATGTGACTTTGAGGCTAGGAGATAAAAAGCAATACCTTCCTCCTGGTTCACTTTATGGGATGCTCATTCTCAGAACCCCATTACCACGCTGTGAGGGAGCCCAAGTGAGCACATGGAGAGGGCCTGTAGAGTTATTCTAGCCAACAGCCCCAGCTGAAGTCCCAGCAGACAGCCAGCATCAATTACATCAGTAGGGCTAAGAGATTTAGCCACTAGCTTCAATTCACTGTCAACTTTCAGATCTTTCTAGGCAAAGTCCTAGACATTGGGGAGCAGGGAAATGATGTCTTTGCTATACCCTGTCCAAACTCCTGATCCAAAGTATCTGGTAGGATAATACAATGGCTTTGGTTTTACACTACAATGCAAAGGGTGATTCTGCACCAACAGTAAAGGCAGCTTTCCCTAAATGGCATCCAGATATATGGAGAGAGAGAGACGCAACTTAGCATCCTGGTGCCGGAGGGGAAGAGTAGGGTTTTACGTGTCTTGTTCTCAGTCTGCTCCAGTCTTTCAGGTGATATTCCTAGACCCCCTGGCTGCTCTTTTTCTTGCTGGCATTAATGGCTTAAGTATGTGGATATTGTAACTGGCAGACATTTGTTTTTTTCTCTTTGGGCTTGATTGGAATCCAGAGGCATGGCTGGACTGACTCGGCCTCATTTTAACTCCCGTGGGTACTGTAGACCCACAGGAGTATTCTGTGGTTCCCATTCACTCTCAGCTCCAAAGTCCATTTCTGTAGCACCTGTTAGTGCTCCCTGCTGCAAACTTGTAGCTGCTTTAGCATCTTGTCCATGCCACAGGATACCAAAAGAGGCTCCGGGCGGATGAATCAAATAGCCTCCCTCAGCCTGAGTGTACTAGGCACATGAAAGGCCTATCTGAGAGGCCATCTATTGAGAGAGTTCTTAGTACAGATGGCGACCAGGGGACACCTGCATCTTTCTACCATTTTTCTCATTTATTGCATGATCTTCTCTGTAGACAAGTCAATGGA
>NW_006159849.1:8003546-8052594 GCF_000334495.1 Tupaia belangeri chinensis
CCTGCTGATTAAACACCAGGGATGGAAAAAGTCAGAAATACATTAGTGCTTTACTTTTACCTTATTTTTTTCTTCCCACAATTTCCCAGACAGACATGCTTCCCTGCCTTCACTTTCTCTATTCCAATTCTTCTCTAAGACCTCATGGCAAAAGATAATTTCTCTGCACATTTGGAGAACTTTATGATGAGGTTTTCCAGGTTTGATTATTGATATTTTTAAAGCCCTCAAAACTGTGAGTAGGATTATCAAGCTATTGTCTTGTTGAAAACACTATTTTGATTGTTATTATAGAAGCTGAGATTGCTTTGCTTTTTGGTTGGCATTTTTCTAAAACAAATTTTAATCACCTATTAGTCAAATGGGAGGTTATATACACTGAGAGGGGAAGACATAATGACTTTCAAATTATTACCCTTGTTCTTGATCTGAATGGTACACCAAATTACTTGCTAGTCCAGGACTCCCACCGTCTCAGTTTTACCAGTCAATATTAAGGTCCATTAAAGTTGTTCTTGGCATGACTACTCCCTTATTCCATTTTGTGCTTTTTGTATTAAACTTTGAAAAGTGAACTTGCTCTGCTTTCTTGTAGTAACTATATCTTCCAGGCTCATAGTAATTCGCTCTAATTTTTGAATACCTGCTTTGTTCGCGTACCTGTGTTCTCATTCTTTTGATTCCTGATAGTATGTGTAGTCACCAATTTACTGCTTGCCTTTGCCTCTTCCGTTTCATATATGACCTTCTCCCTTGCCCTGACCCATTTTCTCACTTTGTTTCTAAGTACCTCAGTGTTCCAATACTGCAGATTACTCACATGTACATTTGTTAGGATACTTGTAGTAACATGCACAAAACCTGGCTCAAACTGGATTAGATGGGAAAAGCAATTTTGTGGCGCATATTTTTAAAAAAATCAGGCTCCAGGAAAGGATTGATATAGCAATGCATGTTGTTTCTTATGCTCAAATGTGCCTTTTATGGTGTTGGTTTCATGCTAGACTGTAGGAGGGCTGCCAACAGCAACCTAAGCTAGATGATTCCTCATTTATTTATTTATTTATTTTTTTTGGAGAGGTTTTTGCTATAGGGCTTGTGTGCTTGCCAGACAGACAGAGACAGAGAGACAGAAAGCGAGACATCACCCCCCACCCCCATGGACGATGGCCATACCGCAAATCCCTTCTCCTCCATTCTCCTCTCAGTATCTTGGGCATGCACACACACGTGCCTGGTGTGAGTTTAAGCTACCAGGTCCAGGACTCGAATTGCAGTTGACTAAATGGGAGTCCAGTGACGTAGCCATTATGCTAACTGCTGGTCCCAATGATTCCTCATTTATGTTTAATAGTTGAAAAAGAGTTTCTTTCACCCAAACCATTGAAGAAAAGTGCTAGGCCTTAATCTGTTTGGAAAAATTTGAGTCGCATACCTAACAGTGAACTCATTACTATCAGTGAAGTGGATCGAGATTATCCTGATTGTCTTAGACCAGTTAGATTCTGCTCCTAGACCTGAGATGGGACAATCCTACTCAAATGTCAGGGCTGCTATACATTAAGAAATGGGAGAAGTAGTAGATTCAGCTGTAAGCTAGGGCCGACTCTGAACAGTTTGCATGAGAGTGTTATGCCCATGTTTTCCTAACTCGCTCACTGACCTTTCTCAGGTAATTTGTAGTCAGCCCTTGTGGGAATGTCTATACACAGAAATTAGCAAATGTTTAAAATTGTTTTGGGGTCAGCAGCAGGTGGCATAGTGATTGTGAAGCCCGATTCCCACATGACTAATCACTGTTCAAGTCCCAGGCCTGGAGGCTTGAAAATCATGCTAGGTGCGTGTGCATGCATGCCCAAAATTCCAGGAGGAGAATGGAGAAGAAGAGATTGCAGAGTGGCCATTGCTCTGGGGAGTGGTTTCTCACTTTCCCTCTCACTGTCTCTGTCCCTCTCCAGTGAGTACACGCGCCCGACAGCAAAAACCTTTAAAAATTGTTTTAAGAGTTGGTTTACTGAGACCAGTAGATGTCCAAGTCCCGGACCTGATGACTTCAAATTCACACCAAGCACGTGTGTGTACATGTCCAAAATCCTGAGAGGAGAATGGAGGAAAAGGGCCTGCAGCATGGCCACCCTATCCCCCCTCCCATTGGGGAGATGATTTCTCGCTTTTTGTCTATTTTTCTCCGTCTCTCCAGCAAAAAAACTCTCTCTCTAAAAAAAAAAAAAAAAGAGTTGGTTTATCAATACACTATTCATAATGGGAGGTGTTCGATTTAATGTACATTAATACACAATACTTAACTCTTAACTAATTTTACTAACTTAAGAGTTATTCCCAATGCATTAATTTTTTAAAATAATAGCTTTACTGAGATATAACCATAAAGTTCACTCTCTTAAAGTATAGATTGAGTGGTTTTTGTATATCCATGAGGTTATAAACTCATTATTATAATTAGTTTCAGAACATTTCACTGTCCCAGAAAGAAAGCTCACATCCAGTAATAGCCATTCCTCATTCCTCCTCATCCCCAGCAACCACCTACTTTCCTACGTCTGTGGCTTTGCCCATCTGGACATTTCATATAAGAGGTCATACAATATGTGCCCTTTCAGTTTAGCTTCTTTTGCTAAGTATGTTTTCAAGGTTATCCATGTTCTCACACACATTAGTATTTTATTCCTTTCATTGCCAAATAATATCTCATTGCATGTCTAGACCACTTGTTTATCCATCCATCATTGCCTGACAACATGTGAGTCATTGAGATCCAGTTCTAACTGCAATTCTAGAATTCAGTCCTGTCCGCCTCTAGACTTCAGTACTTCTCCTGCCAGAATCATTTTCCTAGGACACCACATTTCATCTTGTTACCTACTTCATCACAATAAATCCTCCTCTCCGCCTGTGAGATACTAGCACTGACCTTGCATTTGAAACACTCTTCAGTTTGACTACAGCGGAGTTGGAATGAGAAGACCTGCCTCCCTCTGTGGAGACAGTTTAGGCCAGTGATGCCTAAATCTCACTTATAGGACCTCTGCCTGACCAAATACCTAACAAAAAAAGCCCAAAGAAATAGCCCCCAATGACAAACACAAAAGCCCAGACTATACAGAATAGTAATAGACATTGTGTAAATTTACAATTTTATAGTTTATATTTATTTTCCTCTCTCTAAACAAATAGTTGTCAGAGGACACATGTGCTAGCCAGAGAGAGACAAAGAAACAGAAAGAGAAATGGGAGAAAGCACCAGCCCCCAATAGGGTGTGATCACAGTGTAAACCCTTCTCTTCCATTTTCCTTTTGGGATTTTGGGCACACACATGCACCTGGCATGTTTTTCAAACCACTGAGTCAGGGACTCAAACCACTCTGTTGGTCATGTGGGATCCAACTGCCTTAATCACCACACCAGAAGCTGGCCCAAATTGTCTATTCTTATATGTAAAGTGACAGTAAAACTTCATACCTCAAAGCTCAATAATGGATTAAAAGATATAAAAACTCAAGTACTATGCTCAGTCCTTCACAGGCACTCAAAAGATAAATGGACACTATTATGGTTGAACATCTGGTTAAAATTTCAATTATTTTCAACACAACCAATCTAAGATTGAAACTATTTTGGTGTCATTTTATTGTTTTATAGCTTTGGTAATTTAATTTCTACATTGTTCTAGTGCTTTAAACTTAGAACCAATTTAAAGCAGAAATTAGATAATTAGTTAAAAGGCTTTATGTTCTATGTCTGCCATCACCTCTGGTGTAGTCTAAAAGAATCAATATTTCCTTTGGGAAATGGTCAATATAATGTCTTGCTTTATTACAATTAAGCTTTTATGAAGTGGCCTAAGGATAAACATCCTTAAGCACTTTACTGAATTATGTTGAGGTGAATTTCTCATAAGAATAAATCTTAGAACTTGGCATTTATCATTGTCATGGGAAGTATGACTTGGTAGCAATTATTTAAATAATTTTTTTATGCTTTTGCCATAGGGTGTGTGCATTCACTGGAGAGAGACAGAGAAAGGAAAAGTGAGAAATCACCCCCTGGAGAGATGGCCACTACACAATCCCTTCTTCATTGTCTCCTCAGGATGCTGGATGCATGTTCATGTGCCTGGCATGATTTTTAAGCCACCAGGTCTGGGTGAATCAGTTGGTCATGTGAGAGTCCAGAGCTTTTAACCACCACACAACTTGCTGGTCCCCTTGGTAGCAATTATTAAATAAGTAACTCAATATATTATTCTCTGGAATGATTATAACTTACATTAACAAAAAAAAAGTGTTGAATAATAATTAAGTTTTGATTGTTTTGATATTACTTCAATGATTATAAATTTTAAATGGTTCTTTATGCTGTATATTACTTAGAAAAATTCGTGTGCATAATTTATCTTTTTATGAATAATCTCATAAATAAGACATCATGAAGTAGATTCTTTTTCAGGATTTGAAATGCTTATGAATGCACTAGACTTCTTCTACCCCTTGAGGCATTTGTTATGTGAGAGACCAAATTAATTGTTGAAAATGAACCTTTACCATAAAAATTCCACATTGAAGATCAACTTTTAGAAAGTGCTCCTGCTTAAATATATCAGTCATTTAAATGATATTTCTCTTTTTTCCCCATAGGATTATCCCTGTCAAGATGATTATTCAATAGTCCACAGAAAATGCCGTTCTCAGTTCACAGATCTGGATGGTTCCAAAAGATTTGGCATCAACATTTGGCATGATGAAAGTGGGATTTATGCTAATTCATATGTGAAGCAAAAACTCTACCCATTGACTGGGGGTCCTATCATTCCCTTTTACAAATAATGTATGAAGCAGATTCCTTGACTAATGAAAGAATAATGAATGTAACAGTCAATGATTTTCTATCTTAATGAATGCAATAGAAGTGTTAGTATCATAGATTCCATTAAGCACAAAATGATATAATCTAGACCACTGATCATATCCTTTTTTTCACTGGTATTTTCCAGTGTTTAATATGTGTGCTACTGAGGACGTACTATTGGAGGAATTTTATTTTTATCGTATTTTATGAGCTATGTATTTTTTTCATAATTGTTAGAAGAATTCAAAAAACTAGCACAACCAAGTTTAGGATATAGCTAATTAAAAATACTGAGCTAACCTAAATTCCATTTAAAGGTGAATTCTATTTTTATTTTTCTTAAAACTTGCTATAGGGCACATGTGCTCAATAGAGAGAGAAAGAGAGAGAGAGAGAGAACCTCCCCTGCCCCCAGGGGTGGTGGCCATGCAACAATTCCTTCTCCATTTTCCTCACAGTATTTTGGGTATACATGCACATATGCCTAGCATGTTTTTCAAGCTTCCAGATCCAGCACTTTGACTGCAAAGTCAGCCAGCTGCCTTAACCACTGTGCCACACGGCTAGTCCTAGAGACAAGTTTTAAGTGAGTAGTATCAGTGGTACTCAGTTGACATAAAACTCAAGTAGATGAAGTTTGGGCAACATTGGTCCTATAATGATGTTGAGTGTGTGTGTGTGTGTTTGCTGCTGGTGGTATCTATAGTGAACACACAAATCCATCTCCATTTTTCTATCTTAAGAGTCAACTCACGTCTTTTTTCTTTTCTCATGCAATGATGCTCTATCTACTGCTATTAATTTGAGGACCTACCTAGAATCCCGACTTCTACTCTCAGTGGACATATTGCTTACTCACCAGTTGCTGCAAAAAGAAATCTTCTTCATATCATCACATAGAGAAAAATCTGTAACACCCTTTCATTTATTTTCTTTGAAAAGTTTTTCTTTGAAAATTTATTTTCTTTGAAAAACATTTCTTTGAAAAGTTAAAACTTGGCATTTTAATGAATATTATTAAAGAAATGCTTGTGACCTCTCTTGCAAGTCATTGTATTGGGCCAGACTGTTAGGACTGTGTGGTGGAGGCCTGATCAATAATAATCAATAACCGTAGGCCTGACTCTAAAAAGCTTTTATCTCACATAGACTGTTCATCTCCACTTGGCTGGGAAAGAAATTCATTAGGTGTAAAATTGAAGTAATCTTCCTTTCCCAATACATCAGTTTTGTTTCCAAATGCTGCTAACAGTGTCATCAAGGCCAGAAGGTGGTGTAGTGGTGTAGTGGTTAAGGTGGCCAGATTCCACATGGCCAAATGCAGAGTTTGAATCCTAAACCTGGAGGTTTGCAATTCATGCCAGATGCCTGTGTGTGTGTGCCCAAAATCCTGAGCCTCTCTCTGGAAAATGCACACATACTGTGACAAATTACAAAACAAAACAGAAAACAAAAACAGCATCCTCCTCCTTCTATTACTTAAAATTTCTTTCTTTCCTGCTCTTTACATTAACCTAGCACTTCACAAAATTTGATCTGGGGATGTTAATAGAAGTTCCCAAAGCAGAGTATTCTATGGCCAAATGTCTTTGGGGAATCTCTATTTTAGAACATTTCAAGGTAAGTTCAGATATTAAAGAGTCTGAAATTCTGTAGAAGGCAGAATTAACTTCTTCTGTAGAAGGCAGTTAAATCCAATGCAACGCAACATGTCCCAGGTCTATTTCACCACAAAAACACTTTTTCAGGGAATACCTATTAATATATCATGGATATTATAATTTCATGGGAAACAGTAGGGAAAACATCAATATAAGCAATTTCCAAATAATCACAGAGGACAAAAGTATTTTTAGTGTGTCTAGTATGTACTACCTACATAGGTAGATTTTTTAAATCCCAATTATAGGGACCAGCAGATGGCATAATGGGTACATTGCTGGACTCCCATGTGATCGACCACGGTTCAAGTCTCAGACCTGGTGACTTAAACTTATACCAGGCGCGTGTGCGTGTGTGCCTAAGATCCTGAGAGGAGAATGGAGGAGAAGGGATTGTGGCGTGGCCACACCCCCCCGGGGGGTGATTTCTCGCTTTCTGTCTCTCTGGCAAACACATACACCCTATAGCAAAAACCTCCCCCCTCCAAAAAAAATTCCCAATTCTATTAATAAGGAAAAAAACCCCTTAGTACCTTTTTTAATAAGCAGATGTAGACTGAAATCCAACTTCATGGTGATAAAATAAATATAAACTTACCTTAAATGTTATGATAATTGGCAATGTACATATTCTATATTCCCTCCCTTATCTTCCTAAACTAACTTCCTCTACTTTAAATTCTCAAAACTACTTACATCATATTTCACTCTAAGGTTTTCACTAAATATCACTATAACTTATGGTCTAGGGTTTCAATTATCATTTAATTTAGACAGGATTGAATATTTGTGAATTAAAATTATTTTATTCTATATGGTCACAGTAGACTAACGACTTAAGAGGAATCTTTTTCACCTTACCACCTATATGCTATAGGTGCTAATAAGTGCTCATTTATGGAAATGTAAGATTCATGGGATAGGCTCATAATCTAACCTCAAGAACTATCAGAAAAAAAGTTTCCATTTAATTGTACTTAAGTTATACAAATGGATAGAATCACTAAGTAGGAAAACAAGTTGACAGGGATAACCTGAACCAAATTGGAAATGTTTGGGAGAGGACAAATTTATGTTGCAATTTGAAAATGAGCAGAGAGAAAAATGAACAAAGTGAGAGTATTTTTCTATATTGTATTTTTTGGATGCACTTGAATCATGCTTTCATTAAAAATGTACATAAGTTCCAATAGATTGAATTCAGATAGCATACTGACAAGATGGTGGATATAGGGATTAAAGAGTTAGCTGGGCAATTTTTAGGAGTCCTAAAAACCTGGTCACAGGAAAACCCTTAGTCACAGCTTAGAAGGCAAGCCGCACAGTGTGTACAGTGGCTTTGTAAAAGTTGTAGTACGTCAAACAAATATTTCTAAAAATCTCAAGCAAATGCAGAAATCTGAAAACATTTTTCTGTTTAAGGCAGCTGAAGAAAAGAACATGCGGCAATCACAAAGGAAAGCATATTTCTTGTTAAGATGCCTCTTTCTTGTAAGTAGTTTAGTGTCCAGTGGAGTGTGCAAAAAGCTCTTTTATAAGGCGGGGAAATAGAAAAGGAAGCTGTTGGCATTTCTGGTATTTATTGAGTAACTGCAATACAGCGGCTGTGAAAGAGAAGGAAAAACTCAAGAAAACGGGTAGTTGAAAGGCATAATAAAACGATAAAATAAAGCAGATGAAGTGAGCATAGAGGCAAATTTAATGCCTCTCACTTCAGAGAAATCAGGCAGAGAAAATAATCTCAAGAGATTGCCAAACAGATGGCATGCTAGAAATCTTGGATTTTCTGAAGATGGGCTTATCTCAAATGAAGTGCTAGAATAGAGGAAGGAGTTTTTCTGCGTTGAGGATAACCAGATCATCTCACCTCTCAAGTGTTGCTAATGACAGAGGTGGTGGTTATTCAAAGAAAGGTATCAGTGATGAACTTTTAAAACATCTCTAGATGTTTAGAACTAAACAATAGAAAATGTACAGCAGCTTAAGGTGATGCCAGTCTTACAAGTGTTTGTGGTCCCGAGCTCCTTGGAGGAATGGTTGATTTTAAGGTGCAGCAGAGGATGTACAAGATGAGCCTGGAGCATCCTGCAGTTCCAGAAAGCAAACACACAGTACACACGAACATGCACACACACAGTATGGTGGAGATATGTCAGAAGGACACATGGTCAACAAAAGAACTCAAAATGGTCATAGCAGGAACGTACTTTGAGCAACAAAATAAATAAATATTGGATTATAACCCCAAGTAGAGAATAAAGATCTGTGAGTGTACACTGGTGAAAATAAATGACTGAATAAATACATACCTAGGGCAAACAAATCTCCCAGCAGAAGAATTTCAGACAAGTTACGTATTTACTCCACCCTCGAGAAAGTGGAACTTAACTCCCAATTCATTAAGTGCAGACCACACTTAGGGACTTTCTTCCTAAGATGACCTTCTGGAGATGGGGGAATAAGGAGAACCTTACCGTGGAGAAATCTGATAGGTGCTACGTCAGCCAAGCGATCAAGGTCAATATCAACAGTGATACACTTGATATAATGTGATGAGAATGGTACATTACTTCTGGGACCAGCAGTTAGCGTAATGCCTATGTCGTTGGACTCCCATGTAGTCGACCGCAGTTTGAGTCCCGGGCCCGGTGGCTTAAACTCACGCCGGGTGCGTGTGCGTGTGTGCCCAAGATCCTGAGAGGAGAATGGAGAAGGGATTGCAGCGTAGCCGTCCCTCCTGGGGGGTGATTTCTTGCTTTCTATCTCTCTGTCTCTCTCTGTCTGTCTGGCAAGCTCACACGCCCTATAGCAAACAACTTTTCAAAACAAACAAACAAAAATGGTACATTACTTCTGTGGTCTTTCTCTAAAACCCATACCTCCTGTCTAAGCACGAGAAAAACATCTGATAAATTCCAGTTGAGGGACATTCTAGAAAATATATAACTAGCCTTCCTCAAAACTTTGTAAAAATAAGGAAAGCCTGAGAAACTGTCCCAGCCAAGAGGAGCCTGAGGACACAAGAAAGAAATATAATGTGATCGCCTGCATGGGATCCTGGCACAGAAAAGGGAAGTTAGGTAAAAATTAAGATAATTCAAAGTATGGACTATAGTTAATAGCAATGTGTCAATATTAGCTCTTTAATTGGGCCAAAGTTACTAAAATAATGCTAATAACAGGAAACTGGGTGCGGGGTATATGAGAACTCTGTACTTTCTTCACAAATTTTCTGTGTATTTAGAACTATTCTAAGGAGCCAGATAGTGGCATAGTGATTAAGGCGCTGGACTCTCACATGGCCAATCATGGTTCAGGTCTCACACCTGGTGGCTTGAAAAACCATGTAGGGCACATGTGCAAGTGTACCCAAAATACCAGGAGAAGAATAGAGGAGAAGGGATTACAGCATGGCCACGCCCCTTGAGGGGGTGATTTTTCACTTTCCCTCTCACTGTCTCTCTCCAGCAAGAACACATATCCTATGGCAAAAACTTAAAAAAAAAATAACAAAACAACAAAAAAGCCTTATTTTAAAATTAAAAGTTTATTTAAACATTTGAAAAATAGTTTATCATGAATGCTGGCACCTAAAGACATTGGCTAAGGAAGTCTTAGAGAAATGAAATATATGATATTGATAGCTAAGCCTTTTGTTATGAGACTTGTTTTTTCTGGAAATTAATTTGCTTGGGTAGATTATCTTATTTTTTAAAATGGCAAAAATATTTCTATATGAGTTCAGCAAAGTTATTAGTTCAAAAATAATCTGGTAGGAAAAAAAAAACAAGGTTTTAGGCTCTGCAGTTGCGTAAAGTACTCTGTAATTTATTTTATAGAAGTTCAAAACATAAAATTAAGGCAAAGCTAATCTAGAATGTCAGAGGTTGAAATGATGGCTATCCTGGGGATATAACAGAGGGGCACTAGGGCGGGTGAGGGGGACATACTGCCCTTTTTCTTGATCTAGGGGGTGGTTACCACCCTATGTTCATTTTGTTAAAATTCACTGGGTTGTAAGCTATGTCAATAAAAATTTATTAAAGAAAGCAGCTAAATGTGGTATTTGCATTTCTTTAAATATGAACTACAAATGTATTCTGAATAGTGCATGTTTTCTGGTTAAGGACTTGTGGTGCTGGGTTGTTGTTAGACGTGTACATTGTCTGCTTTTATTAGTTCAACTATGAGTATTTACTAAACATCTAAGACAGGCATCAGAAAGACAGAGAGATAGAAAGCGAGAAATCACCCCCCAGGGGGAATGGTCACATGCAATCCCTTCTCCTCCATTCTCCTCTCGGGATCTTGGGCATGCACGCACACGCACCCAGCGTGGGTGTGTCACTGGGTCCGGGACTCAAACCGTGGTTGGCTACATGGGAGTCCAGCGACATAGCCATTACGCTAACTGCTGGTTCCAAAGAGGCAACTTTGTAAGAAGGGACATGTCCATTTATATGTGAAGAGTATGCATTTGAATAAAATAAAGTGGGTCTGGGTCCACGGGATAAGGTGAGATGAGGAGGGAGCTACAGACAGAGCAGCCAGAGTAAAGTCACAGAGACAGGAAACATTTTGAAACGTTCCTATGGTTTGGGAGAGTAGTAGGAGCTGAGGCATTAGAGGGAAGCAGGAGCCAGACCCTGAAAGGCCATGTAGATTGTGCAGAAAACAAGACTTTCTTCGGGGGGTGATGAGTGTTAAGCTGCTGAGTGACATGACAAGAAGTATGACTGGAGAGGTAGCTCACAGGTCGTGTAGAGGAACGGTTAGAGTGGACATGGCTGGGAGGAGAAAGGGCAGGGAAGAAGTTACAGAGTACAAGAAAGAGGGCGACAGCGTGGATAAAGAGCAGCAGACAGAGATTTGGAGTTGGCAGGTCTTAGTGATTAATTAGTTGGGGAGAGGACCAGCTAGGAGTCCATGACATCGATAGTCCATTAATAATGATAGCACTGAAGGGAAGTGGGGATGTGGAGGAAGATGATCTCTGTCTTGGATATGTTGAATTTGGGACATACATCCAGATGGGGATAACTAACATGTAGCTGAGTATACTGGAAATGAGGCCCAGAAAAATATGGAGTTTCGTGAGTTTTCTGTTGTACCTATATAGCTGGTAATGAAAACTAAGGGAAGTCAGTTTACTTTTTTTTTTTTTTTTTAGAGTTTTTTTGCTATAGGGTGTGTGTGCTCACCAAAAAGACAGAGACAGAGAGACAGAAAGCAAGAAATCGCCCCCTGGGAGGATGGCCACACTGCAATCCCTTCTCCTCCATTCTCCTCTTGGGACCTTGGGCACGCATGCACACACGCCCAGCATGAGTCTGAGCCACCAGGTCCAGGACTTGAACCGCAGTCGACTACATGGGAGTCCAGCAACATAGCCATTACCCCAACTGTTGGTCTCGGAAATGAGTTTACTTACAAGGAGTGAATGTAGTGAGAAGACCATCATGGATGAGAAAAGATAGATAAGATAATACAAAGATATAAGAACAATCCAAATGACAGACACCAGGAGAAAATAATCAGACAAATCTAGAGGATGGAACATACTGTGGGACAGTTTATTCAACAAATCATGAAGTCTAAAAGAAAAAAAGGGAGAGGGAAAATTCTACTATATTAGAAAAGGGGGCCTGGATTGGATTCTTGTTTGGACCAAGCAATTGTGAAAGCATTTTGTGACAACTGAGGGCACTAGACTATGGACTCAGTATGAGAAATGTGAAAATTGATTCGTGTGGTAAAGTGTGGATCATTCAGTAAATAAAGCAGACTATAAGAAATTATGAATAATATAAAGTAATTTTAGTAAAAATTTCATCTATGTCTATAAATATATAAAGAGTTCTGAAAGAACAGGCCTGGGTATGGTGGAACACAGGTAGTGCTACCACTTGGGAAGGTGAAAGTTTCATAGAAGGCCTGGGTTTGGTTCTTAGCCCAATCCAAACATGCCTGGTGCAGTTGTACATGTCTGTAGTCCTGCCAAGTGGGGGGTTGGGACAGGGGGCTGCAACATGGTGAGACTGTCAAAAACATCTCTATCTTTCTTTCTTTCCCCCTCTTTTTTCCTGCTCTCTCTTCCCCTCCCTATCTCACATAGTGGGGAAAAAAAATCTCAAAGGATATGTAATAAATTCTTAAGAGAAGTAGTGTTTGGTTTGTGAAAATACATTTTTATTTTCTTATTCTTTATTTTTTTAGCCTTTATAATACACTTATATTTCTTTGGACTATCGAAAGGACTTTAAAAAAAAAAAAAGGAAACTGACCACCATTCGTGCTGAGAACTAGTGATTTTAGGGAAAAAAGAGAAATTAAAATTTTCTATAGATAATTCAGTCTCCAGCCTTTGAACTCGAGTGGTAGGGAGCCCCTCTAGCTTTCTCTCTGTCTCTATCTCTCTCTGTCTCTGCCTCTCTCTGTTTTCTCATTTTTTGGTAATTTTTTCTTTTTAAAATTTTTTAAGGTAAAATATTCTCTTAGCTTTCAGTTCCTCCTCTATCTTGCTAATAATCCCCTCCCCTCTCCCCTCCAGGAGAGGCAACGGGCAGGCCTTCAGAAGAAGACTCCATCATTGCTGCTGAGAGCTAGTGATTTTGCGTGGCACACAAGCATGCCACATTGTTTTCTATTTTTGCTTTTTTTAAAAAAATACATTTTTGGTTGTATTTTTCTTTTTTTTCCTTCTTTTTCTCTCTTTTTTTTCTCTCTCTGTTTCCTTCTCTTTTTCTTTTATCTCATCACTCTGCTGCTCAATCTCCATTCACTGTGTTTTTAGATGGATCTAAGGGAACCATAGTCAAACATCCAAATACTATTAGGGTTAACATATTCATCAATACCCACTGAATCTGCTGTACAAAGGGATAAAAATGTTACAGCAAAGAGGTTCCAGACCACCTCCTTCTGCAGACTCCTGAACACTCAGATTGAACTTCAAGAATTAGGGAGGTGGGGACCAGCAGTTAGCATAGTGGCTATGTCGCTGGACTCCCACATGGTCAACCACGGTTCGAGTCCTGGACCCAGTGGCTTAAACTCACGCTGGATGCGTGTGCGTGCGTGCCCAAGATACCAAGAGGAAAATGGAAGAGAAGGGATTGCGGCGTGGCCATCCTCCCTGGGGGGTGATCTCTCACTTTCTGTCTCTCTGTCTCTTTCTCTGTCTGATGAGTGCACGTGCCCTATAGCAAAAACCTCTCCAAAAAAAAAAAAAAAAAAAAAAAATTAGGGAGAAAAAAAGGCAAGAGAAAGGAGCTGATGAGTTCCAAGAGGTGAGGAAATTCTTAAAAGATATAAAAGAGGAACTACACACTAAAAAAAAAAAAAAGAATCAAATGGAACTGTTAGAGATGAAGGCTAATACAGGAAGTCAAAATCTCCCCTGAAAGTATTAAAAGCAGACTAGATCATACAGAAAGTTGAATCTCAGACGTAGAAGATAAAATTGCTGGCCTAGAAAATCCACCACGGAGACTTAGAAAATTGCCTCCAGAAATGACAATAATAGATGAGAAATACTAGATACCATCAAACGTCCAATCATCTGTATAACTGGTATCCCAGAAGGTGAAGAGACTCATAAGGGCATTGATAATCTATTCCATGAACCCCTGCAAGAAAACTTTCCAAACCTAAAAAGGCACTCAAAGATCCAGTCCCAAGAAATACAAAGGACCCCAAATAGAATCAACCCAAGAAGATTTTCCCCAAGACACATTATAGCCAGATTAACCAAAACCACAGACAAAGACAAGATACTAAGGTTGGCAAGAGAAAAACGGCAAGTTATCTACAAAGAACATCCCATCAGGCTAACAGCAGACCTCTCATTGGAAACAATGCAAGCAAGGAAAGAATGGAAAAATATATTCAAAGTGTTAAGAGAAAAGCAATTTCAGCCAAGAATACTGTACCCAGCGAGATTATCCTTCATATGGGAAGAAAAGACAAGAACATTCTCAGATAAACAAAACCTGAAAGAATTTACCAACACCAGACCAGATCTTCAAGAAGTCTCAAGGGAGTGCTATACCAGGAAAATTAAATACAGACACACAGAAATAATAGTTCAAAAACTAAGAAAATGGCCAACTTAATTGTAGAGACAAAGTCTGGAGCTGAATATTGTATCCCAGAATTTAATTGGGAAGATTGAATCACAACAGACGATAGATTAATTACATGAGACTTAACTGGTGAAATAGCATTTTATAACTTTTGACTAAAATATTGCTGATTTTCTTTTAGGCTTTGTTTTCCAGTTTTAAGGATTTTTGTCCTGTTTTGAGCTGTTGATAGGTTCATGTACCTCTTATTTGAACAGAATCCTAACTTGTTTCCTGGCTTTAAGTTTTAAGCAAAATTCCTTAGCATTTCTTTGATTTATTAAAGTTAAAACTGCTTTTCTTGCAATTACCAGCTGAACTTTCTATTGAAAGTAGATCATTTGAGAAATTTTGTGATTAATAAAATGGGGGAGAAAGGAATGGAAAAATAACTGTAGACACCAGAGATAGTGTGGGAGGAGGGTGGGAAATGGTAGAGGTTCAGACATAAGGGTAAAATATATATATACATACATACATACACACACACACATATACATATATGAAACTAGAAATGGAAAATTACTGACAATAACATGCATTATTAATCCACTATGCAGTATATTCTGGATGGGAAATCACGTTTTGTATGCTGTGATGATGCTCAGGGAATGCATGTAGGTTAATTCATTAAAAAATGATTCAAAAAAAGGAAATTGAAATTTGGTTATTATAAGAGAGTGAAATTGCTTCCTATATTAGTTTGCTAGGACTGCTGTAATGAAGCACTACAAATGAAGTTGTTTAAACAGCCAAAATGCATTCTCACAGAAGTCTGGGATCAAGGCGTCCACAGGTCTGGTCCTTTCTGAAGGTAGTGAGGAAGAATCTGTTCTATGCCTCCCTCCTCGTTTCTAGTTGTCTATTGGCACCCCTGATCTCTGCGTTCATCTTCTCATGGGGGTCTCCCTGTATTCATGTCTGTGTTCAAATCTCCCTTTTTGATAAGGACATCGGTCATATTGGAATAGGAGTCACTCTACTTCAGTATGATCTCATCTCTACTAATTACATTTGCAATGACTCTGCAAATAAGGTCATGCTCGGAGGCACTGGGGTTAGGACTTCAACACAGAACAACTTTTGCGGGAATACAACACAACCCATAAAACTTTTCAGGAGAGGGATCCTGATTCTTTAAAAGTGTGTAAACTTAGGGCCAGCAGGTGGTGTGGTGGTTAAGGGTGCTGGACTCCCATATGACCGACTGCGGTTTGAGCCCTGGACCTGGTGGCTTGCTTTCTCACTTTCTGTCTCTCTCTCTCTGTCCCTCTCTGATCAAATTAAATAAAGTTAAATATAGTTAAATAAAATAATTCCTTTTTCAAAAAAGTGTGTAAACTTTGCTACACAAGGGAATGAGGTCAACAGTTTACAAACTCTTACTCATAATCAATTCTAAGATTTTTCTCTTCATCTGTAAATAATACACAAAAAAGGCAAATAAAAAAATCCTCATTTTAAAAAATGGCTAAGTTGGGACCAGCAGTTGGTGTAATGGCTATGTCGCTGGACTTCCATGTAGTTGACCGTGGTTTGAGTCCCCAGACCCGATGGCTTAAACTCACGCCAGGTCCGTGTGTGCGTGTGTGCCCAGGATCCCAAGAGGAGAATGGAGGAGAAGGGATTGTGGTGTGGCCATCCACACTAGGGGGTGATTTCTTGCTTTCTGTTTCTCTGTCTTCCTGGCGAGCACACGTGCCCTGTGGCAAAACCTCTCAAAAAAAAAAAAAAGGCTAAGTTATAGTGACTCCTTTATATATCTGTATGCTTTATTTGAAAAAAAAATTTTTAATTGCCACAGAGCACATGCACTAGCCAGAGAGAGAGGGAGAACACATTTCTGCACTGGGGTGTGATCATGTTGTAATCTCAGCAATCCCATCTCCTCCATTTCTCCCTGCTTTTGGGTATAAACACACACACACACACACATACAAACACACGTACTCTGTCTTCTTCAAGCTGCCTGGTCCAGGATTCAAACCACAGATGGACATGTGGGATCCAGCTCCCTTAACATGAGGCAGGCCCTGCTTTATTTGAATTTGAACTCAGTTACCCACAATCTAAATTAATGTTTTTCTGCCTACCACTTCTGATTAATCAGAAAGGGTTTTGTTTTGTTTTGCTTTTTGTTTTAATGAGGTTTTTGCTATAGAGCATGTACACTCTCCAGAGAGACAGAGAGAAAAAAAATGAGAAATCACCCCCCCACACCAGGGGGCATGCCACACCGCAATCCCTTCTCCTCCATTTTCTCAGGATTTTGGGCACACACACACACACACACACACACACACACTCAGCATGAATTTTAAGCTGCTGGGTCTGGGACTCGAACGGGCTCCACCACATGGGAGTCCAGTGCCTTAACCACTACACCATCTGCTGGCCCCTTGTTTTGTTTTAACTTGCTATAGGGTGTATATGCTTGTGAGAGAGAGACAGAGACAGAGACAGAGACAGAGACAGAGAGGGGAAGCAATCCCCCAGGGGGGATGGCCATCCCACTTTGGGCACATACCTACACACCCCTCATGTTTTTCAAGCCATTGGGACCAGGACTCATAATGTGCAGTCAGTCATGTAGTATTCAGCCACAAGGATTTTTTTTTTAAAAAAAGGCAATTTTTTTATTACTGAGAAAAATCTTATCTTTTGGAGAATTATTATTGGTCTCATAACCAGTGTTTACTTATTATATGAGAATTGGAAATAAGGATTCAGTTTCAAAATACATATTTTGCCTTTCTAGATCTGGCAAATATTACCACGAAATAAATTGTTTAAGTCTGGCTCCCTCTACTGGAGAATATGATACCTTTCGTCCCTTTTAAACCGAGGGCCACAAAGACGATGTAAACAGTTGCCAACTTAAGACTTTTTGGCTTTAAAATGGTGTAGAAGTGATACGCATTTAGTAGAAATCATATTTTGAGTACTCATACAGCAATCTTGTTTGTCATTTTGAGTACAATATTAAACAAATTATGAGATATTCTACACTTTATCACAACATAGGCTTTGTGTGAGATGGTTATGCCCAACTGTAGGGCTACTGTAAATGTTCTGGGTATGTTTAAGGTAGATTAGGCTAAACTATAATATTTGGTAGGTTACATGTATTAAATGCATTTTCAATTTATGATATTTTCAACTTATTTATTTTTTAAGAGGTTTTCATCATAGGGCATGTGCACTTGCTGGGGGGTGGGGGGAGACAGTGAGAGGGAAAGTGAGAAATCACCCCCTAGGAGGAATGGCTATGCCGCAGTCCCTTCTCCTTCGTTCTCCTCCTGGGATCTTGGCCATGTATGCACACCTGTTTGGTGTGATTTTCAAGCCACCGGGTCTCTGACTCAAACCATGTTGGCCACATGGAAGTCCAGTGATGTAACCAAAATACCATCTGCTGATCTTGATATTTTCAACTTATTTATCAGGGCATACGTAACCTTATCAAAAGTCAACGAGCATCTATACAGGATAGGGGTTCACAGCTCGGGGTTTTTCATTCTTCATTCCTATGGGGATACTGCTTCCTTGACCACCTTGTAGTTTTTAATGGGGAAAAACTTGGACATTTCATTATTTATAAAGTAGTCACCACCTTTCCACCACCTTCTACTTCAAGAACTAACATTTAACTCATCCTCCAAGCAAATAAGAACATGACCTTAGGGACCAGCAGTTGGCATAATGGTTACATCACTGGATTCCCACGTAATCAACTGCAGTTCGAGTCCCAGACCCAGCAGCTTGAAACTCACACCAGGTGTGTGTTGTATGTGTGCATGCCCAAAATCCTGAGAGAAGAATGGAGAAGGGATTGTGATGTGGCCATCACCCCTGGGGAGTGATTTCTCACTTTCTGCCTCTCTGTTTCTTTCTGTCTCTCCAGTGACTGCCCATATCCTATAGAAAAATCTCTCTCTCAAAAAAAGAATATGACCTCGGTATTCAGTCTTCCCCTCACTCAGACATAGGTTGCCAGTCTGAATTTAGACAGTCAGAGCTGTAAAGAACCCTGAGAGATCCTCCACTCCAACTTTTCATTTTTCTGGTGAACAAGCACAGGTATGAAGAAAGGAAACGATTTCTCCAAAACATGCAATGATGAGATCTTAAATATGAATATATCACAAATTATCTATGATGCACTTCTCTGATATTTTACAGCATTTAAAGTGACTCAATAAATATTTCTTGATTTCTTACTGTGTGTCAGACACCAAGAGACATGTAAAGATAATGTGAGATATTGTTTTCCTTATAGAGCTTATTATTAATTAAATTGTATGAAGGATCATTCCAGGTTAGACACAGCTTCCAGGTCTGCTCCTCCAAATGGCCAATTCAATGATGCTCTTCACATTAGTAAGTACTAATTGTTGACAGATGATTGAGAATTTCTTTGCACAGACAATGAATCCTCTGGATTTGGTGTTGGTTCCTATACAGTTTGCTTTAGGGTTTTACTGTCTTTATGAACTGCAGACTGGTCATTTTGGTTATTTATTTATTTAGGAGAAGTTTTTGCTACAGGGCACGTGCACTTGCCAGAAAGCAGAGAGAGACCAGAGAGACAAAAAGCAAGAAATCACCCCCCGGGGGGGATGGCCACACCTCAATCCCTTTTCCTTTCTCCTCTTGGGATCTTGGGCATGCACGCACACATACCCAGCATGAGTTTAAGCCACCGGTTCCAGGACTCAAACCATGGTTGACTACATGGGAATCCAGCGACATAACCATTACGCCAATTGCTGGTCCCCAGATTGGTCATTTTGAATGGGGGTAGTGATGTGTATTGAGGTGAAGTTTCAAAATGTTTTTGTTGTCAATGCATGAAACAACTGTGGATTGTTTTGGTGAATGATGTAAAGTTTCTTTTGTGAATGTCAGAGTGTCAGAATCTCCATAAATTCATTTCTTTCCTGGAAAACATGTCTGAGTATCTAGTGTCATGTATTGGTCTGTCTTAGCCTTACACCCGTCTTGCAATGCTGAGATGCCCATGTAAGTCTTCTATAATGAATTCAGCATACTACTTTTATGTGCCCATTGTAGTAAGTTAATTCTCACATACCTGTATGCACAGGTAGACCCCTATCAAAAGGGCAAATAATAAGCAGCCAGAGACTATGTCATTCCGACTGTATTGTTTGGACAACTCTAGTTATTGCTTATGCTGCTGCCCCAGTAAATAATAGGACGTTATTATTCATTTGGAGGTAGTACACTGTGGTGATGGCCACAGCCTCAAACACCAGCGCTGCCATTTACATGCTGTGTCACCTTGGGAAAGCTACTTCATCTTTTTGTGCCCTGCATTCCTCATAATGTCATTGTGATGATTGATAAGTTAATACACCTGAAGTATTAGAACAGATCCTGGGACATAGTAAGCATGTATATATATTCATTGACATTATTATTACTTGATTTGTATGTGCAAGGAAAATAAAATAGTGTTTATAAATTCTAAGATCTCAAAAGGAGATTTACAAAATGATAGTCAACTAGATACCTGGACACCGGTATAGGGGGAGTTATTCTCTGGAGAGAGTGAGACTCTTCAGTAACCAGACATGAGTGTGAGGAATCTTAGTTCTAACCTAATGAGTTAATGTTCCTATATCTTCTGCTTGGAAGATATAAATGTATTATGGAAATGACTTCTCTTAAATTATTTTATTTAACTTTATTTATTTAAATTTGACCACAGAAGGACAGAGTGAAAGAGAGAATGGGAAAATGAGAAAGCAAGCCACCAGGTCTGAGACGCAAACCACAGTAGGCTATGTGGGAGTCCAGTTCCCCTAACCACTACGCCACCTGCTGGCCCCTAGAAATTATTTTTAAGTTCTGATGGGAAAAAACCCTAGTGTCAAGAGTCAAAGAACATGTATTTGAGCATATTACATCTCTCTTCTTCCTGAAACATCCTTAGAAATCATCAACTTTTTAGTTTCAAACTCACTGGTGATTCTGGGGTTTTAGCATCAAAGGAAAGGTACAATTGCAACAAAAGAACTCTGTGCTCTTAATATTCACAATGTAACAGCAGGTGCCCCGCTTGAAAGACTTTATACCACCCCAAATACCTTCCAGAGCTGAGAATCATTCTGCGATTCAGCAATATTGCATTTTCATCCAGGTAGATATAAACGTGATTATTGCAAATGACTAGAGCTTTTCCCAGCATTTAGCTTTTAAAACTCAGATGAGACTTAATCAACTGTTTCCCATTTTATATCACTGACGTCTCTTATCCTGCACAGCCCAGAAATCAAGCTGAGTTTGAATTAAAATCTGGTTTTCCAGGCTGCTTCTGAAAGATAAAAAGACTAATTGGTTTTCAGCTTCTTCAAAGCCCGTACAACAGGTTGAGTTTTAGATGCTTAATCATTTGTGTTCCTGTATAGTGTCTATCCAATTACTGACAAACACAAACCATCTATGAGCTATTTTCTCTTAGTGCCTGTGATCTCACCAGAGCGAATCACCGTTGCACCATAAGTCTCTTGTCACTGTTAATTGGGGTTTTCCCACTGGTGGCTGCAAACCGATTTGGCATTAATGAGTGGATGACACATACTCTGTAGCCTTACTGTTGTAAGTTAGCAATACATTAATCCATTCAAATGCAAGGTTGTTACACTTCCCACATAACAGTGTGAAGAGCTTGGCTGACCTATTCCACAGAGACATTGGTGAAAATTATTAAAAACAAACAAATCTAAAGGCTTTGGAAATGATCCTAGGGGCAAAAGCAAGTGAAGAATCATTTATTTGAGAAAATCTACAAAACTTTGGTAAGAAATGTGGGAGTCTATGGTTTCTCCTTCCTCTTTCCCAGCTCAGTGAAGCAGAATCTTCATGCCATACTGCTGTAGCCAAGAAGACAGGGATCCCTCTCCCTCTAGCTCCTAAATGAAGACTTTCTTCCTGTGAGGAGTGGAAGGTAAGCATGACTTTTCCTGTCCCCAACTCCCTGTTGCTGAGGTTAAATGCTGCACAAATGCAGTCAATAAATGGGGACTTCTCTTCTTTTAGGTTCTCTAGGAGAAAGAGGGAGAGAGAGATAGAGACAGAGATTGACTCTCAACAGAGTCTCATCATGCTGTGATCCCCTTTCTCTAGTCCTCCAACTTGTTAGGACCTTGGGCATGCATGCATGTACCCAGCATGGTTTCAGCCTACCCAGGGATCCAAACCCATAGTCAGCCACATGGCTTTCAGTGCTGCAATTCAGTTTGCTACCAATTTCATCACCAGCTGGGCCAACAATTAAGTTTTTATTAAGTTTTTATAATCATTAGAATTCAACTGCTTTCGGTAAGCTATTATGTCATCCTAAATATTAGGTTAGTGCAAAAGCAATTGTGGTTTTGTACTGTGAATTTTAGATCATTATCACTATGTTCAAACACATCTATCTTTATTAACCAAAATAGGAACCATTACAATCAACACATTTTGCTAATGAGAATTAAGTTTGTTTATTCCTATAGCACAAAAATCTTCCCCCCAAAGCACAGGCAATAATCCCCAAAATAGAGCAGTGGGATTATATCAGATTAAAAGTTTCTGCACAGCAAAAGACACAATAATTAGTGTGAATCAACAACCCTCGGAATGAGAAAATGTTTTTGTAAACTATGCCTCAGATAAGGGACTGACAACCAGAATACACAGTGGCCTACCAAAACCAAAACAAAAACAGGATCAACCCAATTAAAAGTTAGGAAATGAACTGAACAAATAACTCTAAGGAAGACAAACAAATAGCCAAAAAGCATATGAAAAATGCTCAACATCCTTCATCATAAGGGAGATGCAGATGATCAAAACCACAATGAGATACTACCTCACCCCAGTCAGAATGTCAAAGATTAAAAAACAAACAAACAAAAAAAACCCCAGAAAATTATTAAGTGCTGGCAAGGCTGTGGCAAAAGGGGAACTCTCCTACACTGATGGTGGAAATGTAAATTGGTCCAGCCATTGTGGAGAACACTATGGAGGTTCCTCAAAGATCTACAAATAGAACTACCATATGATTCAGCAATTCCACTCCTGGGTATCTACCCAAAGGGTAGGAGAATGCTCAGTTGGAAAAGTGCTTTCACATTGAGGTTTATTGCAATATTATTCACAATTGCTAAGACATAGAACCAACCCAAATGTCCATGAACAGATGAATGGATTGAAAAAGTGTGGCACATATATTCTATGGACTACTATTCAGCCATTAAAAAACAAGATGACCCTGGCATTTCATAAAAAGTGGACAAATATGGAAGATTTAACTGCAAAGTGAAGCAAGCTAGGCTATGAAAGTGACACTGTATATCTTCACTTAACATATATTGACCACTGGGGCTGGCGGGTGGCATGATGGTTGAGGCTCTAGACTCCCCATGACTGACTGTGGTTCAAGTCTCAAAACTGGTGGCTTGCTTTCTCACTTTCCCTCTTTCTCTCTTCCTCTCTCTCTGGTCAAATTAAAGATAATAACAATAATGACAAATAAACCTAAATAAATAAATATTTTTTAAAAAAAAAACATACCAATTGTTCATAGTCTATGGTGGAAACTGTAAGACTAGAGGATATAGAAACATGGAAAATAGTTAGGAATACTGAAGACAGTGTAGAAACAAGGTGGGAGAATGGGGAGAGTATGTTGATAATATGTATAGTATCCTAAACCAGACAAGCATTAAGTGTATTCATGTTGGGTAAATTCACTTTACAAGCTAAGTGATGTATACTGATTTAATGTATAAAATAAATTAAAATTTAAAAAACCTCAGCAAAAGATTAGCAAACAGAATCCAGTAAAACTTAAAAAGAATCACAATAAAACCAAATGAGATTTATCCCAAGAATGCAAGATTCTTTCAGCATTTTTAAATAAATTAATGTAATATCCTGTTTTAAGGAACTATAAAAACAAAAATCACACAATCTTGATCAATACAGAAAATGCATTAGATAAAAATTCGATACTGTTTTATCATAAAAACACTAAAATAAATGAGAACTAGAATGGAATTTAAAGAATCAATATAATTCCTATCACAATCTTAGAGATTACTTTATAGAAATTGACAAGCTAATTCTATAATTCATGTGGAACTGCAAGAGACCAAAAATATCCCAATAAATTCTGAAAAAGGTAAGAATAAAGTAGGATAACTCACACTTCCTAACGTCAAAACTTACTATAAAGCAATGGCAACAGAGTGTAGCATTGGAAGAACAATACACATATACATCAATGGAATAAAATAGAGAGCTGAGAAATAAATGCATACCCTGTGGTCAACTGAATTATGACAGTGCTCCAGCAGCAATTCAATGAGAAAAGAATAGTCTTCTTAACAAACAGTACAAAGGACAAATGGATAACAACATACAAAATAATAAAATTAGAACCTTACCTCACCTCATACACAAAAATCAGCTCAAAATAAATCACAGAACTAAATATAAGAGTTAAAACTATGACACATTCAAAAGAAAACACAAGAGTAAACCTTTATGACCTTTAACTTGGCAAAGTATTTTTACATGTGACAACTATAAGGAACAAAGGAAAAAATAGGTAAATGGGACTTCATAAACATTAAGTTTTTCTATGTCACAGGATACTATAAGGAAAGTGAAGGACAACTCACAGAATGGGAAAGAACATCTGCAAATCATATATCTGATAATGGAATTATATCTAAAATATACAAAAAACCCTTACAACTCAATAATGAAAACAAAATATCTCAATTAGAAAATGGGCAATGGGACCAGCAGTTAGCGTAATGACTATGTTGCTGGACTCCCATGTAGTCAACTGCCGTTCGAATCCCGAACCTGGTGGCTTAAACTCATGCTGGGCGCATGTGCATGCGTGCCCCAGATTCCGAGAAGAGAATGGAGGAGAAGGGATTGCGGCATGGCCATCCTCCCTGGGTGGTGACTTCTCGCTTTCTATCTCTCTGTCTTTCTCTGTCTCTCTGGCAAGAGCATGCACCCTATAGCAAAACCCTCTCAAAAAAAAAAAAAAGGGCAAAGGATCTAAATAGGCATCTCTCCCAAAAAAGTTCTATGAATGGCCAATAAGCACATGTAAAGATGATTGGTCACCAGGAAAATGCAAATTAGAGTCACAATAAGATATCACTGCACTGACTAGGAAGACTAGAATTTAAAAAAAAAAAGATCATTTCAAGTGTTGCTGAAGATTTGGAGAAATTGAAACCCTCATACACTATCAGTGGGAATGTAATGTGGTATGGTTGTTTTGGGAAACTTTTTAGAGTTCTTGAATGATTAAACATAAAGTTATCAGATGCCCCAGCAATCCCACTACTAGTGGGAATAATATACTTTTATTAGTATACTTAAGAGAAAATAAAACATATGTCCACACAAAAACTTATACATAAATGTTCATAGCAGCATTATTAATCATAACCCAAAGTGGAAATAACCCAAATGTCCATCAACAGATGAATGGGTAAACAGCATGTGGTATATCCATACCATGGAACATTATTTAGTCAAATAAAAATGAAGCACAGGTGCATGCTACAACTTGGACAGACAAAAACATGCTGAAAGAAAGGAGATACAAAAGACCAAATATTATATGATTCTATTCATATGAAAGTCTGTAATAGAGAAATCTGTGATGATAGAAGGTGGATTAGTATTTGCTTAAGACTGAGGGAATAGGTGACTATGAAGCAGTAGCTCTTTTCTTCTTAATGTGATAAAAATGCCATCTAAAAGACGATGATGATGGTTGCTCATATTTGTGAATATACTAGAAACAATTGAATTATAGAGTAAATGAGCGAATTACGTGCTATGTGAATTACATCTCAAAAAAAGAGAGCTATCTTAAAAATAAATAAATGGCTCTGAAAGGAAAAATAATATAGAGATAAAAAGATGTAAAATAATGCAGTACTCAAACTTGGGAAAATGTTGGCTGGTGGAGGATTCTTTTTGTTTTTTGTTTTGTTTTGTTTTGGAGAGGATTTTTGCTATAGGGTGCATGCACTTGCCCGAGAGAGTCAGAAAGAAAGCGAGAAATCACCCACCAGGGGAGATGGCCACACCACAATCCCTTCTCCTCTTTTCTCCTCTCGGGATCTTGGGCACGCATGCACACACGTACTGCATGAGTTTAAGCCACTGGGTCTGGGATTCGAACCATAGTCGACTACATGGAGTGCAACAATATAGCCATTACGCTAATTGCTGGTCCTGGCTGGTGGAGGTTTTTGAGAAACAGGAGTGAGGAAGGATGCTTGGTCATTGAGTTACCCATGACATTTATTCATCTGCTGAAGTTGCACCAAAAATTATAAATATGCCTGCAGATTTATCTCCCTAATATTTTGGAATAGAAGAAATTCAGAGACTATAACACTTTCTTCTATTTAAAGAACCACAGTCTTCCCAGGGTTCCAAAATATTTGTACATCCTACTTAAACCTCACAATGCCCTTCTAAAGCCAATATTAATTAAGTTAATCACTGTTGTATTTAGAAAAATGAGGCCAGAAAATTCATGATTTTACCCTGCATACTTTCCTAAATATCATATTAAAAACTCATTAGTCTGGGACCAGCAGATAACATAATGATTGCATTGCTGGACTTGCACATAGTCGACTGTGGTTTGAATCTCGGACCCGGCAGCTTAAAACTCATGCTGGCACATATGCATGCATTCCCAAAATCCATAGAGAATGAAGGAGAAGGGAATGAAGCATGGCCATCCCCCCCGGAGTGGTGTGATTTCTCACCTTCTGTCTCTCTGTCTCCCTGGTGAGTGCACGTGCCCTATAGCAAAAATCTTTCAAAACAAACAAACACAACAACCCATGTTGTTGCTTACTAAAAATATGCTATAGGCCAGTAGATGGCACAGATCCAGCCAGGTGACTGGATCCCACATGGCCAGTTACACAGCGCAAGTCCCAGACCTGGAGGCTTGACAATCATGCCAGGCACATGTACATGTGTGCCTAAAGTCCCCAGAAGAGACTAGAGGTGAATGAATTGCAGTGTGGCCATCTCCCCAGGGGCGGGGGTAATTTCTCACTTTCCCTCTCTCTCTCTCTCTCTCTCTCTTTGTCTCTCTCTGGCAAGTGCATGCACTCTATTAAAAAAAAAAAAAACTAAAAGAAAAAAAGTAAGCATAATGACTCATTCAGTCAACAAGTATTTATGGAATCCTTCAGTGTTCCAAACACTATTCTAAGTGTTTGGGATACTTCAGGGAGAAAAACACACAATTTCATGTTCTCTTGAAACTTACATTCCATTAAGGAGAAGGAGACAATAATCAATAAGCTTAATAAGCAAGTAGATGGTAGGGTGGTAGGATGTGTTTGAAGGTGCCCAGTTCTATGGACAAAACAGACCATGAAAACAATGACTTAATTTGTCTCCATCTGTGGCAACCATGGTGCCCAGAAGAGCTCCTGGCCCAAGGAGGCACAATGAATATTTATTGACTGAAGAATTAATGAATATATGTAGTTAAAACAGTGTATTTGGCTTCTTAAGGTTTGCAGTTTGCACTTCTGGACTTCTTTTTTCCTTATTTCAAAAATCACTGCAGCTATAGATATAATTTATCATCTGTCCCCCTTACTCTTTATTTATTTTTAAAAGAATTATGTATTTAATTTTATTTACTATTATTATTATCTTAAATTTGCTATAGAGCACGAGCACTCACCAGAGAGAGACAGGAAGAGTGAGAGAGAGAAAGTGAGAAAGCAAGCCTCCAGGTCCAGGACTCAAACTGCAATTGGCCATGTGGAAGTCCAGTACCTTAACCACCATGCCATCTTTTGGCCCTGATCTCCCCCTCCCTCTTTAAAAGGAACTCCCTCTTTATAAAAGAAGGCATAGTACAGCAGTTAAGGACAAAAACTTCTGGAGCCAGACTGTATGAATTCACGTGCCACGTTTATAACGTTATTTCTGAAAACTTCGATTATATTTATCTTTATAACAATTTTTAAATTGTGTTCATTTCAGTCAACTATAACTTGAGGCTTTGTGTTTTGAAGGCCACCCAGTAACAGTCAATTTTGAGGTTGGTTGTTAAATTCATCTTGGTAATTCCTTAAATTCGTATTTGCTCAATATTTATTATGTCTCAACTGTTTGCAATAAGCTGTCCTGGGTCCTAAGGTATTATATCATGACATACCCATCATAAGCAGATATTAACAATCCTTTCCTGCTATCAGTAAGAAGCTCCATATATCTAGATTCTATGCAGAATGTGAACTCGTTGTCAGCCAGAACCGTCTTATTCACATCTGTCAGCCTCAGAACCTTACAGTGACTGGCACATATAGACATACAGCAAATGTTTGATGAATGAATATATTGCTATTATCAGGAGCCAGACAATGGCACCACAAAAAATGCAATCTTCTGCAAGGAAGACCCACAAGTGAAGATTCTGGGTTCACAACCGGAGCCCCCCCAGAACATTCCAGACACATGCATACCTGTGATCTTGGGGCTCGCTGAAGCTAGAGGTGGATTGTGGTATGAAGATGCTGTTGAGTCTCCTCTCTGTCTCTCTCGCACAAGAAAAAAAAGAAATTTTTTAAAAAGTTATTATCCAGTAACAAGGATTAGTTACATATGCCGATTGGACATTCTATTCAGGACTATCTTGGGACTGTTTGAGGTTGGCCTGCCTGGGTTTCGACTCTCTTTTAGAACGATGAACTCTGCAGACATGGAGGAGAACTGGATGGCCTGCAGCCTGGTGGCAGTCTAGGAATGTACTTGTCTACCTTAGACATCAGCCAGCCTGGGGCCACGTTCAGAGAGTCACTCCTCCTTCCTGGGATGTACTATTGGAAACCTCCTTTGTGAAATGGTTTTTCTTTTTCCTTTTTTTAAATTTTTTTAAGTTTTTGCTATAGGGTGCATGTGCTTATCAGAGAGAGAGACCGAGAGAAAGAGAGGGAGGGAGGAATTACCCCCATGGTCCCTTCTCCATCATTCTCCTCTCAGGATTTTGGGCATACACACACACATGCCTGGTGTGTTGTTTGTTTTGTTTTGTTTTCAGCTCTAACTGTGCGGTTAGTCATGTGGAATCCAGCTACCTTCACCATCATGCTACCTGGCTGGCCCTGAAATGTTTCAGTTACATTCTCTTATTTCTTCTTTAGACTGGTTCTGTTTTAAAAAATAAAACCACAGGAGGGTTTGTTAAGACATCTCAGTCAAATAGTAATTTATTAGCTATAAAATGATGATGTCAGGAAATAGCAAGCTCTTTGGCTGTTTATTTCCCTCGCTATGGATGGAAAGAGAAAGTATAGCGGTTTCAGTTGCTATGGTTACCAGTCTTTGAGATAATAGAATTCTTTTAACATAATCCAGTTCAGTTAGATTGGCTTTTCTCTTGACTATTCCATCTACCCAACACACTTTTTTTCAATACAGAAAATATCCCTTTCTTCCAACAATAGGAAATGTCATTTAAATTTTTTCTCCAATTTTGTCCTGTAGCTTTTCTTTTTCCTATAGCTCCTCTTTCCTAGAAAAGATGACAGAGAATCAAACTTTATCTCTGGCCTTTTTCTATCTAAACCAGAAAAACTGATTTAGTTAGTTCTACACAATTATATGCAAGTCACACAACATAATTGACCCAAGTGTGATGTTTAGATCTTTTTAACCCAATCCTCAAAACACTAGGTTGATTATAAAAAGACATATAACCATCTCATCAATATGCTATTGGATAATTAAGTTAGGTATCCTTAAAACAGAATCTGCTTAGGATGTATAATTTTGAACACAGCATGAAATGAATTGACTATTGTAGAGGAAAAAATACTGGCAAGACCTCAAAAGAAAATGGAAAAAGTGGCAACGCATAATTCAGGGGTATAAGAATAATCTGCCCTTGAGGTCAGCAGGTGGCATGGTAGTTAAGGCTCTAGATTCCACATGGCTGAACACGGTTCGAGTCTTGAACCTAGTGGCTTGAAAATCACACCAGATATGTGTGCATGTGTGCTCAAAATTTCAAGAGGAGAACAGAGGAGAAGGGACTGTGGTATGGTCATCCCCTCTGGAAGATGAGTTCTCATTTTCCCTCTCATTGTCTCTGTCTCTCCAGCAAGCACACATGCTCGGTGGCAAAAAAAGTTTTAAAAAAATTAAAAATAAAAAAAGGCTACCCTTGTGTGTGAAAGTAGTCAGACTCCTGGCTAAGAACACACATTTTAAAAGTTTAAAATGCTAGTAAGATCATCATTCATCTATTTTTCAGAGAAATCACTTTAGTGAATTTATGAGAACATCATATTTTTTAAACTCCTGCTTGATCCCTTACTCCTAATTCTAACATACTTATCTTTGCAGAGAGATTGAGTAAACTATATAAATTAAAATTCTGTGCAGTAAACATTTTTTTTTTCTGGACTGTTTTGCTGCAGGCTGCCATGGTGGAGATTAAAGGGCCAGCGTATGAGTCACAGGCCTGGATTTTAGTCCCAACTCTGCCGCCAGTTGTGTGGCCTCAGATGAATCATGTAACCTCTCGGGTCTTAATTTAATCATCCAAAAATTAGAGGACTACATTCTTTTCCAAAGCCCCTTGACATCCGAAAATATCTACACTGCTTTGAAATTTACCCACATCTCCAGTTGGTAGCTGGCATCAAGGTTAGGAACCATTTGAAATGGGCTTACTGAGTTCAAAACCAAGTCGAAAAGAGAAAGTCTCAGAAGTGCAAGCCTGCCAGCAGCTTTATTTCCATCCTGCATGGCATATAATTTTAAATCTGCAGTGGAAAATAGGAATTAGACCACATTCAGGTGGATGGTTTTGAAACCTTCATTGTTAGTGATACTTTCTCCAGATGGAAAGTGAGTATGTAAAAATAATCCTGGCTAATACTAACATTCAGCGTTCCTTCAGTAAATGCCAGACATGTGTTAAGTGCTCTATGTAGTTCAACTCACCAGTCCTCATAGCAACACTGTGAGCAGGTATTATGACATACATTTCCTAGAAAAACAAATAGATGGACAGCATAAGGAATAAAAAGATAAGCTTTTGTCCTACGTGGCTCCACAGTAAGTGGCAGGGCCAGGTGAGGATCTGGGCTATCTGACTTTGTATGCTCAAAGCATGTTAACACGACAATGCACAGAGTATGATGCAGACTTCCAGCTTGGATGTGTGTATGGCTTTTACATGATTTGTATGTCTAAATACAAACTCACGATCCCCCTTGCCTTCTCCAACCCTGTCCTCTGTGTGCCTGATCGCAGAGAAAGGCACCACATCCAATTACAAAAGACGGAAACCTAGAAGCTACACAGACACTTTCCTTTCCCTCACCTCACCCGCCACCCACGTCACCCATCTCTAAGCCCTGACAACCTTATTTATTTATTTATTTATTTTTAAAGAGATTTTTGTTATCAGGCACATGTGCTTGCCAAGACACAGAGAGAGACAGTGGGAGAGAAAGTGAGAAATCATCCTCTGGGGGAGGGTGGGATGGCGATGTTGCAGTCTCTTCTCCTCCATTCTCCTCTTGGGACTTGGGGCATGCACACACATGCACCCAGCATGACACACACATAGACCACCAGGTCTGGGACTCGAACCTCAGTTGACATGTGGTAGTCCAGTGCCTTAACCACTATACCACCTGCTAGCCCTGCCAACCTAATTTATTAAATAACTCTCAAAATGGATCCAGAGCAATCCCAGCACACTTGAAGGATTCAACCTAAAGGACCTAACAAAGGGACCATTTACAGAAGTATGGGAAAGCTCAAGCTAATTTATAAGAAATGGTGAAGCACTGGGACCAGCAGTTAGCATAATGGCTATGTCGCTGGATTCCCACGTAGCCAACCACGGTTCGCGTCCCAGACCCGGTGGCTTAAAACTCACACCGGGCGCGTGAGTGTGAGCACCCAAGATCCCAAGAGGAGAACAGAGGAGATGGGATTGCGGCATGGCCATTCCCCCTGGGGGGGGGTGACTTCTCGCTTTCTGTCTCTGTCTGGCAAGCACACGCGCCCTGCAGGAAAAAAAAAAAAAAAAAAAACTCTCAAAAAAAAGAAATGGTGAAGCACTGAAGGACTGAAAATAGTATATGCTGTCTCAATCCCTTTTCCTGCGTTCTCCTCCTGGGATTTTGGATCCACACACACATGTACCTGGCATGATTTTCAAGCCTCCAGGATCGGGATTTGAACCACAGTCAGCCATATGGGAATACAACAACTTAACCACTACATCACCTGCTTTTCCTGGGATTGCTTCTTTTATTCTTTCACAATTTATTGTGAAAATTTATATTTTATTTACGTGCTAAATTTCTACTGGTTGCTAAAGTTACTCGATTATTTGCTCATTATTCTCCCAATAGAAAGTTCCATAAGAACAGAGGTTGTATTTCTTGCATCTCATTGGACCTTATATAATAAAGACAACATTAAATATTTCTGAATTGAAATTAATTAAGTTCTCTTAATTCAATGATATGTTTGCAAAAAAATATATATGGCATTATCCAGGTGATCAAATCATTATACATCTTTTTTGTGAAAAGAGCAAGAAGTAAGTTTACAAACTTTAATTATTTTAATGATACATTTTTTTTAATTCTGAAGAAATAATATTAGTGTCAGGAAAATAATGTATAAAGACTTATGGTTAGGAGAGTCCAAATTTCACTTGGTCCCAATGGATGCCCGAATTGTTCTGAGCGATCTGTGACAGGTAGGTAGCCAGACAGATATGACTGGGTAGCCCTGAGATAAGAGCAGGACATCAGCTCCATCAATTACAGCCTATCGGGGAATGCAACCAGACCCTCTGTGAGAACTCTCTCCTCCCACCTGGCTCCTGGTACCGGGAAGGTTGTTATCTTCCCTCCTGGCATCTCAGCTGTACACAAGGAAATTCACCACCAGGATAGGATGCAGGTCAACATCCAAATTCCCACTGGGGCAATAAGACTAATAGAATGGGTCATCCTCATATGGATGATCATATCTTCTTCTTTTTTTTTAAAATATTTACATTTATTCAATTTACAATCAGAATGGAACATTTCCTAAGTCATCAGTATCCTGGGAGGAAAAATCCAAAACAAAGTAAATGAGGTTCCTGTCTCATCTCCTCCACAGTGCACCCTGAGGAAGTTCCCACTTCAAAGAGCTGTTGAAGTCCTTTCTAGTTCAGAAGGGTAGACATTTGGTAGTAGGAACAATATTTTCATCTATTAACTGGAATGCATGGTCATTCGTAAAGTCTTCCATTTAAGACATAGTCTCTGTACCCCAAACTGTAAGACAGCAGGCACTGTTGGGGGTCCAAGGGTACTATCTGCATCCCACCAGTCTGCATTGTCTCTGAGCAGCAAGAAGTTTGGCCAGTGCGGAGGACCACAATTCAGCTGTCTGGGTCACTGTGGAGTCAAACGGTCTAACTTTTCTAACATTAATTACAACCATAGACGTGCCCTTATCTTGGCATTCTAATCTCATTGGAGACTTTTCAGTAAGACTTTGTTCTTTTGCACACATTTTGGGTACAACATATTGTCCTCTAGGTGTGGGGGTAGGAAATAGCAGGCTGGAAGTAGGGAGAGTGCACATATTTTCCCTTTTTGCTTCTTAGGAACCCAGACTTGCCCAGCATGAAACTGCAGGTGAACCCAGCCACCTGTGTTTGCAGGGAGACTTCGCCCATGGACCACACACCACTGACACCATAGGCCTCTTGTGGGGATTCCGCTGCCTCCATCTTCCCAGCCACAGATGCAACTCTGGCCCAGGCCAGCACAGCCTTTGGGGCAGCAGTTGTCACCTCAATTGTATTAACTCCCCCAAGGAGAGCTGCGGACACTTCAGGGTTAGGCAAAGCCTCTGCAGGTGGAGGAGAAGAGATTGTGGCATGGCCGTCCTCCCTGGGGATTGATTTCTTGCTGTCTCTCTGTCTCTCCGGTGAGCACACATGCCCTATAGAAAAATATCTCTCTTAAAAATAAATAAATAAATAAATAAATAAATAAGCAAACAAACAAATAAAAGCAATGCCCTGGAGTAATAATTAAATGCTAGCACCAACATTCTTAATGTTGTTGGCTTATTACTGCTCCTGCTTTGGGGAGAGCCTTGCATTGCCTTCTGAAAGTGTTTGCAAAGCCCTGGTATCTGTAATACAGTCATGCGCTGTGTGGCACATCATGATATCAGTTGGAAAACACATCTTAAAATGAGCAAGAATAATTAGTACTTGGACATTTTGCAATTCACATAGTAGTAAGGTGCCATTCAGAATAAAGAAAAGGTCAATTCATTACCATGGGAATCTGAAAATTTATATGCTGTTGGGGAAAAAACAAAAAACAAAAAACAACCAACCATGCCACAACTATAATAATTCTAGGCTGGGGACCAGCAGATGGTGTAATGGTTACGTCACTAGACTGCCACATGGCCGACTGCAATTCAAGTCCTGGACCTGGAGGCTTGAAACTCACACCAGGCACATGTGCATGTGTGCCCAAAATCCCAAGAGAAGAATGGAGGAGGGGGGATTGTGGCATGGCCAGGCCCCTGGGGAGTTTTTTCTTGTGGAGTGGTTTCTTGCTTTTTGACTCTCTCTGTTTCTCTGGCGAGTGCACATGCCCCATAGCAAAAATCTCTCTCTCTAAAAAAAAAAGAAAGAACAGAAAATAATTCTAAGCAGTAGTTAGTAAATTTTGCCACTAATCGCAAATATTTTCAAATTCACTCTTATGGAGAGCATTTACCTGGGCACTACAACTGATTCTTTAAATTAATTGCTTTTTATCAGTTGCATCATAATGACTAAAGCAAATGGTTATTGTTTTGGAGTCTATGGCTAAAGCGACTCTAAATGGCTTTTATTAATCATCAAACTGAATTCCATTAAAATTCATAATTCAACTTAGATTGAGCTCTGTAGCAAGCATTGGGTCTTCTTTAATGCAAAGTTCAGAACTGCAACCCTAAGTGCTTAAAAATTCCTCTTGGACTAGCTCTCCTACTCACTGGTGCCATTTCAGAGGGCTTAAAATTTCATTTCCCCTTAACATGTTCATGCACTTCAGAACAGAAGTATGTGGCATCTGCGTGTATCTGATCCCTCAGAATTCTGGGGCATGGAGGCCCAGTCCCCAGGGGAGAGCTCTTATGATGGATGTACTTGAAACCACTATTTCTGCGAATATGGGAAACTATGCTTCCTCTCTATCTCTTAAAGTATCTATATTTTATGTGGTGGGCAATTTAATTAGTTGTCTTTTTCTTCCTTCTAAGTTTTTTTCCTTAGAATATTTCACTATCCAGTTGGGGTCAGGACTGGGATTCTTTCACTTCTGGCACTGGAAGTCCAGCTTGCTGGGCCCCAGAGATACAACCTCCTCACAAAGCCACCTTTGTAATAGGGCTCCTCGCCTGTGAAGAAACTCAATAGAGCAAGAATTTTTTTTTTTTAATCAACTTTTGTGCTCTTTGACAAATGTTCTGAACATTTTCACCAGGCGTTCTGATTTCCCAGTGAAGTTTCTATGGCTCCATAGTTTAACGGCTTCTAATATTGACTTTGGAGTGCTTGGGAGAGTACTCTAAGAAATACCATCTGTTTTACACACATACACACAAACTTGTCATATCGGAAATTATTAGGAAAGCCAGCTATGTTTCAAAACTCACTGAAAGTTCTCATGCCATGGGCACATGCACTGTCTCCAAGTGGAGGCCCCATAGGGTCAAGGGTTCATGGTGACAGATACTGATGCTCTGGCTAAGTAATGGTCCCCAAGCAGAGACCACAATCAAGGTGCTTCCACTTCCATCAGAGGATCGTGGAAAGGTAGCAATGTGATAAACCTCAGTTCAGGGTCAACTGAAAGCAGCCTTTGTGTGTGTGAATGTGTGCAGATTTTGTATTTGCACACATTGCATAAATATTGTTCTGTTGCCTCTATCTGGGGGATCAATCAGGTTTTAGAAAGCTCTAATAGTGATTCTGTTAAAAATCCCAGTCCATAATCCTCTCCAAAACCTGTATTATAGCTCAGTGTACTTTACTTCAGAATTAGAGAGTATTGGAACCATAGAGGAGGACAAATATTTTTTTCTCTACCCTTTATGGTTCTTAACTGGGATGCCCTCTGTTCAAGAAAACTGACAAGAGGCCATTGCTTTAGGCTAAATTCCTGCACTAGACTCAACAGATCAAACCAAAACAGTCACTCACGCTCAAGTTCCACATCATGAAGCTGAAACTAAGATCTTTATTTAACTATCGAGAAATCAAGAGAGTGAAAACAGCCAAGTCCCCAGACAAGAATGTTCTAGCAGGTATGATAAGGAATTCCCCTCTGCCTCAGTTTTTACAAGAAAGGTAATATTGGGACCAGCAGTTAGCGTAATGGCTATGTCACTGAACTCCCATGTAGCAGACTGCAGTTCAAGTCCCGGGCCTGGTGGCTTAAACTCACACTGGGTGTGTGTGCATGTGTGCCCAAGATCCTGAGAGGAGAATGGAGGAGAAGGGATTGCGGCGTGGCCATCCCCCTGGGGGGTGATTTCTCGCTTTCTGTCTCTCTGTCTCTCTCTGTCTTTCTGGCAAGCTCACGCGCCCAATAGCAAAAACTCTCAAAAGAAAAAAAAAAAGTAATATTGAAATGATCCATCTACTTTTTGGGTTTTGTTTCTGCTTTCTTCAGTCCTTTTTTCTCTGTAGAACTGTCCTCAACTCAGCTCATCAGAATACTCATTCTAGTTCATAGACTGAGGTGGTCTCTGGCTTTAGAATTACATCTGTAAGTTTATTGGAACCTTTAAACTAGATATGTTGAGTTTTGTTTTTCAACAGTTCTGGTGAGGAAACCAAAGGAAGTGATGAGGACTCTTGGGATCCCTTGGGGATCGCAGGAGAGGCTACACCTCCTTTTGAGGCCCCTTGTATTCCTTATGGAACTCTGAGGGTTGTAGGCTCTGTTGGAGTTATAGACATCTTTGCTCTTTTCGCATGGTACTCCCTATCTTATTGCTGTGAGAATTCAAGGATCTGGATCTCACTGTGGTTCAAATCCCAGCCCTGGAGGCCTAAAAACCATGTTTGGCACATATGCATGCATACCAAAAATCTTGATAGGATGGTGAAATTGATAAAAAAAAAAAAAAAGAAAAAAGAAAAAGGAAAAGGATTGCAGCATCACCGTGCCTCATTACGGGGTGCTTTCTCGCTCTGGCAAGCACGTATGCCCTCTGGCAATGAAAAAAAAGAAAAAAGAAAAAGAAAAAGAAATGGCATACAATGCTTTCTTAGTTGGTTTTCTTGTTGCGATAACTGAATACCACAGACTGGGTAATTTGTAAACAATAAAGGTTTATTCAGCTCATGATGCTATAGGTCCAGGATTGAAGGGCCACATCTGTGAGAGCCTGCTGGCAGTGGGGACTCTACAGAGTCCCATGATAGTGCAAGGCATCACATGGCAAGAGGACAAGAGTGCGTGTCATCTCTGGTTTCCCTCCTTTTTATAAAGTCACCAATATTCAACCATGGGAGTCCTACCCTGTTCTTACGTAAGAGGCCCCACCTCGTAACACTATAGTCAGATTAGGTTCCACCCTCTCGCTCCTTCACAATGGCGACTAAATTTCAGCATGAGTTCTGGTGGAAACATTCAAACCATAGAAGATGTCAAGAGTCATCCATATGAAGGTCTGGGGGAAACGTTCCAGGCAGATGGGGCAGTGAAGGTAAGGTTCTCGAGATGAAAACAAGCCTGGCTGGTTTGGAGAACTCAGGTGCCAGATCACATGGGTCTGGCAGACTTTGGAGTCTAGAGTTTACTGAAAGTGTGATATGAAACCACTGGAATGATTCAAACAGGGGAGTGACATTTTATGTTAGGCAGTATGACATTCTGAAGTAAAACATGGGACAGTTATTCTATCTTAGCCACAGATTCCTTATCTGTAAAGTGAATACAATGATAACTGAAATATTTTTTGTGCAAATGAAGTGAGACCAGAAACTGCAAGCCTCTTCTCTCCTGATGTAAAGCCACTGCTCACTTAAATGAGTGTGTCTGCACTCAGCTGGGCGGGGTGACTTAGCCACCAAGAGCATCCAGATGGCATCTTCTGAAAGATACTCTGTCTCTGAGTAGAGAGAGGGATCAAAGAGGTAGAAATAGGCTAGTTAGGGACAAGGGTGGGATGAGAATAAGAATTTAAACTAATACTTTATGAGCCCTGGCAAGTCTGCAAGTCTAGACTGAGGGAAGAAAAATACACTGGATTTTTGTTTTGTTTTGTTTTGTTTTGTTTTACTAGTAGACAAATACAAAAGAATTGTGTTATTTTTGTGAAAGCCAGAAAGAGAAAATGTGCTACATTGCAGATAAGTTTGGGTTGAAGAAAGTACCTCACAGAAAGATTTTTTGACCTTTCTTTTTGAAGGAGTGTTGTCTTTTTATACCTCTTGCTTGTGAAAGCTCTTCAGGCTTCCTTATAAAAAAGTAAACCCTGTCTAGAGAAGCTCTAGGAAGAGAGGAAAAAAGAACAACAGCAGTTTTGATTTCCCAGAATGTCTGAAGGGTCCCCTTGCCCTTGACTAGGGGGGTATCTGTAGGTGTCCTGAGCTTCTGGTGTAGCAACAACCCTATGAAGTCGATATAATATTATCTCTCTCATCACTGAAACTGAGACCCAGAGAGCATAAGTTATTATACTTGCAGAGTTGGTAAATAATGCAGCTAGTACTGAGAGCAGCTTCTCTCTCACCCCAAGCCCCACACTCTGGTAAACCACATGGTAGGTGTGTGGGGACACGTTTAAGAGAGAGAATCTGAGGTGTGGGGACATGCTCTGAGAAAACACCACCTGCTCTTTTGGGGTTTGGCAGAACCTTGTAACTTGTTTTTCCTTGACCTTGGCTGCAGACACAGCAAGGGTGAAAATTACTAGGGGCGTTCCAACAGACACATCTGATGGACTTCAAGAAACATCTTGACCCCAAATAGTAAAATCCAATCCCTGCTCTGCATCTGAAAGGTTCTTTAGCCTTCTCTGGGTGTGGTGGTGCACTCCTTATGGAGAAGTTCTTTAGCTCCTTCCCCACACCTAACAGCTAGTTCTCTGCAATAGAAAAGAAGATGAGATTTTCTCTTGGGATTATCACCAAGGGATACACCTGGACCGGTATGACTAAGCTCTCATAGATTTGTTAATTGCTTCTTATTGTCTGTAACCTGGCAACCAATCTATGAAGTGTCCTGAAACATACGTGTGTAATGTCTCCTTGTACTATAAATAAAGACGTCCAGTTCATCTGGGCGGCACAAGTTGCTTGGGCTACCTAGGCTCAGGCTGCCTGTGTCCATTTCTACTGTATCCCTTTGTCTCATTCTAATTCCCAGGTCCTGGCAAGATGGAGGACTTTCTCTTTCTCGTCCTCTTTCTCTTCCTCACCAGCAGCCCCCTGATCATGATAAAGCCAGACCCAAGCCCCGGGGTGGACGCCGACAGTAGGTATATATCAGCATTATCACCAAGTAACTATTTTTTTTTTTTTGAGAGATTTTCACTGTAGAGTGCGTGCGCTCACCAGACAGACAGAGAGAGACATAGAGACAGAAAGCGAGAAATCACCCTCCAGGGGGATGGTCATGCCGCAATCCCTTCTCCTCCATTCTCCTCTCGGGATCTTGGGCACGCACGCACACATGCCCGGCGTGAGTTTTTTTTAAGCCACCGGGTCCGGGACACGAACCGCGGTCGACTACGTGGGAGCCCAGTGACATAGCCATTACGCTAACTGCTGGTTCCCACCAAGTAACTATTTTTGAACTCAAAACTATTTTAATTTTTAGTATTATTGATTGAAATACAGATTTTGCTGTTATACTTTCTATGTTCTGTAAATTCTCTCTCTGTGTCTTTTATTTATTTAGGTTTTTGTCACAGGGCATGTATACTTGCTGGAGAGAGAAAGATAAAGGGAAAGTGAGCCAGGAGGGATGGCCATGCTGCAATCCCTTTTCCTTTATTCTTCTCTTGGGATTTTGGGTACACACACACAGGCACCTGGCATGATTTTTAAGTTGTCAGGTCCAGGACTGAAGCCATGGTCAGCCACATGGGAGTCCAGTGCCTTAACTACCACATCACCTGCTGGTCCCTCACTCTCTGTATTCTTTTCCTGTTTAAGAAAGAAAGAACACATGTACATTTTAGATATTTTAGATGTGAGCTATGTAATCAGTTCTTCTATAAAACAAAAGCCCCTGAGACTTTTTTTTTAAATAAAATTCTTTTAATTTCTTGTTAACAACACATGTTATTGAAATTGTGCAAGAGACTTGATTTGCTTTGTGTAGAATAAACTTAGAATGGCTGAAGCAAATGTATTTCAGATTCATCTTTGCTGGTGAAGAGAACCAAAGTCAGATGGCAGATAAGCTGCACCTGCCCACGTGTTTTGTATTTGGGACAGTGCCAGAAATCAACAATTAATAAGGCCCTCCTTAGCTTTTCGCCTTAAGTTAGCTCCGGTCAGATGTTGTATCATATTGGTTCTGACAGTCATTTGTCTACCATGTGACATTTCTATGATCTTAGAAAAGCCTGTCTCCCTTTGAATTAACAGAGCGGGAGATGGAGCATTAGAACCAAGTAAGAAGGGTGTGTGTGTGTGTGTGTGTGTGTGTGTGTGTGTGTGATAGAGACAGAGGGAGGAGAGGCACTCTGTTAGGAAGGAGGAAAACGCGCAGTTTAACTTTCAAACACACATTGCCCCGATTTATCATCATATAAATCCTGGTCGGTGGCAGCCCTTTGTGATGTTTAGTCCACTACTAAGAGTTTTCACTTTCATTTGCTCCAATTCTAGCCATGTTTCATAAATGACTAAAGCAATCAACTCCTGGGTTTATTTCTCTTTCCAGGGAGTATGGAGAAGAAAGTACAATGAACAAAGAGCTGGTTTTGAGAATGGCAGAGGAATCTCTGACTTCTCTCCTTACATTTTAAAAGAGGAGTTTAAAAACAGCATTGTTTCTGGCTAGTGCCTGCATATTTGCTGACAGAAGCGAGGCACGGCTGATTGTCAGTGAACTGCCAAGGCTGGTTTTCCCCGAAAGCTATGCTATCATGTCTCACACTCATTCTTCAGCACTGGGATTATCCTCCAGGACTCACTGACTGCATGCCTATTTGCTATGGGTTGAACGTGTTCATCTAAAATTCATATGTTGAAACCCTACTCATCAAGGTATTTGGAGGTGGTGCCTTTAGGAGGAAATGGGTTTAGGCCATGAGGATAGAACCCCCATGAAGAATAAGTGCCCTTATCAGGAGATGGAGGACAGAGCTTTTTCTATCTGCCATGTGAGGACACAGTGATCTGTGAGCAGGAAGAAGCTCTCACCAGGACATGACCATGCTGACCTGACCTCAGACTTCCCAACCTCCAGAACTGCATTTCTGTAGTCTAAGCCACTCAGGCTGTGGCATTTTTGTTACAGCAGCCCAAAACTAAGACACCATTCAAACCAGTTGAAGCAAAAGGTTTATAGGGAAGAAAAAATAGTTTTCTCTTTTTTTTTAATCCTCATAAATTCTTGTTTGAAATGGACCCTGGTAGCAAAAGATAGATTATAGGAGAAAAGCAACAGAGTTAATTAACATGTATTTTATTTGTTTATGTATGTGTGTGTGTCTATACACACATAGACATATTTTTTTTTCTCTCTCCTTTCTTTCTCTTTACAGGGAATGAGCAGTACCCCAAGGATGGCTTTGAATTCCTGCACATAGAGCATCTTCAAAGAATAACCATAAATTTTCAGAGAAATGACAAGATAAAGGAAAAGAGTGTTGGGTCTCTAAGGGCAGCAAATTGTGGAAAGGCAAATAAATGACAGATAAATGTTTGTGAGTAAAGCTTGTTAGCGTACAGATTCCTCTGGTATCATCTACAGGTCAGTAAGGGCCTGAGTTGTTTTCAGTGGCTGCCCTTTGTTTTCCCTAGTAGAGCGGTGGGACACAGGATACCTTTTGTCTCCATAAATCGATGTCATGCTTATAGGCAAACAGAGGAAAGGTAGAGAGCTTTCTTGAATCAGCTTTTTTACTGCCTTTAGCTCGACATTCATTTATGTTTCATGGTGCCATATTCAGGTCTCTCACAGGCTTAAAGTAATCTATTAAAAGAGCAGCGTTGGGACCAGCAGGTTGCACGGAGGTTAAGGTGCTAAATTCCCATGTGGTCAACTGCTGTTTGAGCCCTGTACCTGGCAGCTTGAAATTCACTCTGGGTGCATGTGCATGAATGCCCAAAGACCTGAGAAGAGTCTGGAGAAGAAGGGATTGTGGTGTGATCATTGCCCCTATGGGGTGATTTCTCATTTTCTCTCTCTCTGCCTCTGGTGAGCACATGCACCCTATGGCAGAAGCCAAAAAAATAAAAAAAAAAAATAATAATAAAATTCAAAGTGTTAATTTAGAATACCATAGGGACCAGCATTTGGCATAATGGCTATGTCACTGGACTCCCATATGGTCGACCAAGGTTTGAGTCCCAACCTGGCTTAAACTCACGCCGGGCACATTTGCGTGTGTGCCCAAGATCCCAAGAGGAGAATGGAAGAAAAGGGATTGTGGTATGACCATCCCCCCTGGGGGGTGATTTCTTGCTTTCTGTCTCTCTGTCTCTCTCTGTCTTTCTGGCGAGCACACGCGCCCTATAGCAAAAACCTCTCAAAAAGAAAAGGGGGGTGGGTGGGCAAGGAGAATACCATAAACTACATACCCAGGCAGGGATATAATTAGTTAAGCCTAGAGAAGATTGGAATCAAGGCCTGAAACACAGGCAAGAGTATATCTCTCTGTGTCTGGTCTAATCTTTATGTCTGCTTCATTCTTGGCATCTGCTTTATTCTTCTCTTACTGAAATCGAGCTGCCTCTGCTTTTCTAATTTACCTTATGGAAAATAAGTCTTGTAATAGCTTTGAGTTCACATATTATAGTTGTGACTTGCCATGGAGATCTCTCTCTCTCTCTCTCTGTCATTCCAAATCCCTAGAGAAGAGACTCTGATTTGCCAGTCTGGGTTACTTGTCCAACCTAGACCAATTAACTACGGCCATGGATTGGAGAAGTTCATCTTTAATGACAAGGCTGGGAAGCACTCCATGCCATGACTATGTGAATAAGCTGTGAGGAGACAGTCACAAGAGAAGAAGAAATCATTATAAACTGGACAGATAGCTCCATACATGACCACTGTACATGTGTTGGTTTGGGATGGCATATTTAATTGTAAAAGACACTTTAGGACATTCCAAAGGACCATGGAAGGAGATGGCTCTATAGCAGTTGGTCTGATCAGATGACCCTCAAAACAGGTCATATTTCTCACAAATATGATATTCTGCTTCCTGTAACTTTAACAATAGTTACAGTTAAAAAATAGTTAAAACAATAGTTTTACATCATCTCATGAAAAAGTTATTTACTACAGTTTTAAGGAGGCAAAAAGAGGCAGCAACAGCTTTCAGTGATCAGGTTGAGATAGAAAAACAGTTCTAGAAAAAGAGGTATGGGGGTTCCCTGCTTAAGTCAACGCTCCAGAATCCTCCAACACTGAGGTGCAAATTGAATAAAATCTGTGTTCTCCATGGCTAGCCTTGAAGGAAGATTCCCCTCTGATGGCCAGGAGGCTGGACCTCGTTGATCTGACTCTTGTCTTATATGATCATCTTTCCTTTGAGATCTCCTATTATTATTGTTTCTTTTTTTTTTTTTTGGAGATATTTTTGCTATAGGGTGTGTGCACTCACCAGAAAGACAGAGAGAGACAGAGAGACAGAAAGCGAGAAGTCACCCCCCAGGGTGCTGTTTGAGCCCTGTACCTGGCAGCTTGAAATTCACTCTGGGTGCATGTGCATGAATGCCCAAAGACCTGAGAAGAGTCTGGAGAAGAAGGGATTGTGGTGTGATCATTGCCCCTATGGGGTGATTTCTCATTTTCTCTCTCTCTGCCTCTGGTGAGCACATGCACCCTATGGCAGAAGCCAAAAAAATAAAAAAAAAAAATAATAATAAAATTCAAAGTGTTAATTTAGAATACCATAGGGACCAGCATTTGGCATAATGGCTATGTCACTGGACTCCCATATGGTCGACCAAGGTTTGAGTCCCAACCTGGCTTAAACTCACGCCGGGCACATTTGCGTGTGTGCCCAAGATCCCAAGAGGAGAATGGAAGAAAAGGGATTGTGGTATGACCATCCCCCCTGGGGGGTGATTTCTTGCTTTCTGTCTCTCTGTCTCTCTCTGTCTTTCTGGCGAGCACACGCGCCCTATAGCAAAAACCTCTCAAAAAGAAAAGGGGGGTGGGTGGGCAAGGAGAATACCATAAACTACATACCCAGGCAGGGATATAATTAGTTAAGCCTAGAGAAGATTGGAATCAAGGCCTGAAACACAGGCAAGAGTATATCTCTCTGTGTCTGGTCTAATCTTTATGTCTGCTTCATTCTTGGCATCTGCTTTATTCTTCTCTTACTGAAATCGAGCTGCCTCTGCTTTTCTAATTTACCTTATGGAAAATAAGTCTTGTAATAGCTTTGAGTTCACATATTATAGTTGTGACTTGCCATGGAGATCTCTCTCTCTCTCTCTCTGTCATTCCAAATCCCTAGAGAAGAGACTCTGATTTGCCAGTCTGGGTTACTTGTCCAACCTAGACCAATTAACTACGGCCATGGATTGGAGAAGTTCATCTTTAATGACAAGGCTGGGAAGCACTCCATGCCATGACTATGTGAATAAGCTGTGAGGAGACAGTCACAAGAGAAGAAGAAATCATTATAAACTGGACAGATAGCTCCATACATGACCACTGTACATGTGTTGGTTTGGGATGGCATATTTAATTGTAAAAGACACTTTAGGACATTCCAAAGGACCATGGAAGGAGATGGCTCTATAGCAGTTGGTCTGATCAGATGACCCTCAAAACAGGTCATATTTCTCACAAATATGATATTCTGCTTCCTGTAACTTTAACAATAGTTACAGTTAAAAAATAGTTAAAACAATAGTTTTACATCATCTCATGAAAAAGTTATTTACTACAGTTTTAAGGAGGCAAAAAGAGGCAGCAACAGCTTTCAGTGATCAGGTTGAGATAGAAAAACAGTTCTAGAAAAAGAGGTATGGGGGTTCCCTGCTTAAGTCAACGCTCCAGAATCCTCCAACACTGAGGTGCAAATTGAATAAAATCTGTGTTCTCCATGGCTAGCCTTGAAGGAAGATTCCCCTCTGATGGCCAGGAGGCTGGACCTCGTTGATCTGACTCTTGTCTTATATGATCATCTTTCCTTTGAGATCTCCTATTATTATTGTTTCTTTTTTTTTTTTTGGAGATATTTTTGCTATAGGGTGTGTGCACTCACCAGAAAGACAGAGAGAGACAGAGAGACAGAAAGCGAGAAGTCACCCCCCAGGGGGGATGGCCACGCTGCAATCCCTTCTCCTTCATTCTCCTCTCGGGATCTTGGGCACGCATGCACATGCCCGAGTGTGAGTCAAAGCCACTGAGTCCGGGACTCAAACCGTGGTCGACTACATGGGAGTACAGCTACAGAGCCATTACGTTAACTGCTGGTCCCGTGACCTATTATTTTTCACTGCTAACACCATTCTGCTTGGGGAGGTGGGTGTGATTTGCTCAGTTTTTAGTACTGATGCTGAAGGATGAACATATGATTTCCCAGACATTCCAACACTCAGTGGTGATAAGTCTGGGGCATTCAAACAAGGCTACATTAAGTGTCAAGAGAAAAAAGGAGGGAACCAGCAGTTAGCGTAATGGCTATGTCGCTGGATTCCCACGTAGTCGACCACGGTTCATGTCCCGAACCCGGTGGCTTAAAACTCACACCGGGCGCGTGTGCGTGCGTGCCCAGGATCCCGAGAGGAGAATGGAGGAGAATATATATATATATATGAAATATGAACATTTGGAAGAGCACACTTTCCACTTATTTTTTTCTTGAATTCCCATTCTTGCTTTTTGTAGTACTACAGAATGTAATGAGCATATGCAAACAACAACAAAAAAGCACTAAGAGTTCCCTTCGCTCAACTGTTATATGATGGTGAGGGACAAAGCATGACATCAGAGAACAGCAGGATAGAGTATCCCTGTCTCGCCCATGTGGTCATCATATATTTTTTAAAAATTGGGGCCAGCAGGTGGTGTGTTGGTTAAGGGTGCTGGACTTCCACATGGCCAACTGCAGTTCAAGTCCTGGACCTGGTGGCTTGCTTCTCACTTTCTCTCTCTCTCTCTTTCTCTCTCTCTCTCTCTCGCCCTCCCTCCTTCCTTCCTTCCCTCCCTCTCCCTCTCTGGTCAAATTGAAATAAATAAATTAAATTGAATAAAATAACTCTTTAAAAAAGTCTTCTCTGCAAGCTTCACTCTGTCGTTGTATTCACTTTCTAGTGCTGTTGTAGTTAATTATCACAAACTTAGTGGCTTAAACACTACAATTTATTGTCTCACAGTTCCAGAGGTCAGAAAACCTACATAGGTCTCACTGGGCTAAAATCATTTTATCGACAGGACTGCATTTCCTTCTAAAAGCTCTAGAGGAGACTCTGTTTCTTTGCCTTTTCTGGTTTCTAGTGGCCACCCACTTTCGCTGGTTTATGGCCCTTTCCTCATATCTGCAAAGCCTTCTGTAGTAATGGCTCACTCTCATCAGGGCTGCTAACGGTTCCCAGATTTTGTCACCTCCTGTGATTGGGTCCACCTAGATAATCAAGATAACATCTACCTTAATCACATTTGCAACGTCTCTTTTACCATGAAAAGTCATATATGTATTTATAAATTCTAGGGTTAGAATGGGGACATCTTTGGAAGTCCATTATCACTTACTATGATCATGCAAACCACTCATTGAGCGGAAGGAAAAAGCTCTATTTGAAATATAATAACTACAATCCTTTTTATCTTCTGAGAAAGTGACAGAATTATTCACCAGAGCAGTTTTTCTTTTTAAAATTTAATAATAATAATAATTATTATTATTATTTTTAGGAAAACACCATGATGCTTTAATAGGCATTTTTAGCTATGAAAGGCAAGACCTTCTTGAGCTTGGATAAGATGGGAAAGGTTCAGAATAAAAGAAAGAAAATTGTTCCAAATAATAGTCACGGGACCTTGAGAAATTGAACATATACACATATATCCGATATTTATTATTATCTCTGGCACCTCATCTACATGACAGAATTAAAGAATCCTTAAATTACACTCTCCAATGTAATAGAAATTTCACAATCATTCCTTTTTTTTTTCAAAATTTTTTCATGAGAACATTGCCGTTTTCCTTCTCACTCTGGTTTCCCACATGCAAGCCTATGTCAGGAAAGGCCTGGGAGTGTCCTTTGCCTTAGCTTGGGATTTATAGAGATTCCTCCCTATTTTTTGCCCCAGGAGAAAATCTCCCACTTGTGTGGTCTTGTAGATTTCAGTATGGTACAATACAGAACACAAATACATACATGATGAGGAAGTATGGAAGGGAACATTTCAATGCATAGCTCTATAGTTCATTAAGAAAACATTACGCGCGCGCGCACACACACACAAACACACACACACACACACACTGGGTTGTCAGAAAAGTCATGACATATTTTTTCTATGTTTTTATTCAAAAAATGTGTCATGACTTTTCTGACAACCCAGTGTGTTACTCTGTGTGTGTGTGTGTGTGTGTGTGTGTGTAATCTTTATCTTTGCACATTCCTGTGAGCCTTTATCTTTATTCATGCAGTTATCTCTACCTAGAATATTCTCCTTATTTCCCACCATCTACCTGAATTCATTCATCTTTTCAAGGTCTTGCTCAGGCTTGGGTTTCTTCATCTACAACCTCTTTGATTATTCAAGAGCTAGCAAGACACCCAATTTTTTGAACCATAATTTCTCTAGGAATATCACTTTTCACTTAGTCATTGAAGGTTTCCCCCTTTCTTTCCTTTAAGGAGACATGTTTAGAGTGCCTGACCTTGCCTTGTACATCTAAGTTTCCACAGTGTTGGCATGTGTTAGGTAATACATGGTGGATGTGTAGATGATTTTCCCTTCATCTAGAAATCGCACTTTCCAGGGACCAGCAGTTAGTGTAATGGCTATGTCGCTGGACTCCCATGTAGTCGACTGCAGCTTGAGTCCCACATCCAGTGGCTTAAACTCATGCTGGGTGCGTGTACATGCCTGCCCAAGATCCCAAGAGGAGAATGGGGGAGAAGGGATTGTGGTATGGCCATCCCCCCTAGGGGGTGATTTCTTACTTTCTGTCTGTCTTTCTCTGTCTTTCTGGCGAGTGAACATGCCCTATAGCAAAAACCTCTCAAAAAACAAAAAAATCACACTTTTCCTTTTATTTGGTAATTATTTCATCCATCCATTCATTTATCCATCATTATATATTTATTGAGTGCCTAGAAAGCCAAGCATAGCTCTAGGTGTCTGGAATCTCTCAAAGAATAAACATACAAAAAGTTCCTGCCATCTTGGAAAGGAAATAGGGAAGAAGTGAAAACAAAAAGTAAGAAAATTGTATTATAGAAAGTAATATGGGGGGGGGTCTTCAGAAAGTTCATGGAAAATGTACATTATGAAAAAAGTATAGATTTTTAAAAAATGTGGACCAAAATAAATTCATACATTAATTCTATTTTTATACAACATTTTTTTGGAAGTACTTTCACATATACATTAGAGAAAAAAATACTACAGAGCAAGACAACTGTGAGTGTTAGGAGAGGAACATAGGATGTCATTTTAAACGGGATAGTCAAGACAGGCTTCACTGAGGAATTGATATCTGAGCAAAGACTTGAATGAGGTAAGGAAGAGAATGTGTGGCTGTTTCAGGGAAGGAAGTTCCAAGCAGAGAGAACTGCTTGTGCAAAGACTAGAGTACGAACAGGCATATATAAGGTGGGGAAGGGTGAGCAAGTGAGGGGCTGGTAGGAGCTGAGGTCAGTGAGTAATGAGGAAACCAAGATCACATGGCTTTGAAGGCCATCACAAGGCCTTGGGTTCACTTCTATCCAATCAAGTGGTTTCAATGGAGTCTCCCAGTTCCAAAGTGGTCCCTCCTCACTCCAGTTAAATCATGAAACTCTCCGCCAGCTGCCATTATTTAGTCCAGGGGGAGCACAGGACCTAATCTAGCCCAAGAGTTCTATTAAATTTTAAATCTGAAAATAG
>NW_006159849.1:8053736-8085607 GCF_000334495.1 Tupaia belangeri chinensis
ATTTTAAATCTGAAAATAGGGGAAAGAATCAGGATCTGTCCCAGATATTGCATATGGGCTTTCTTGACACCATTCCCATGTCCTGCATCATGACTTCAGGTTAGTGGAAGGAAATAAAGAACAAGTCTTTGTCAGCTCAGGCTGCTATAACAAATGACCACAGACTGAAACAATAGACATTTATTTCTCAAAATTTTGGAGTCCAAGATTAGGTGCTGGCATGGTTGGATTTTGGTGAGGGCTATTTTCTGGGCTGCAAACTGCTCTTTGTATTCTCACAGCATGGAAAGAAGGCTAACCAGCTCTCTTGGCCTCTTATTATAAAGGCACTAATCACATTGCTGAGGGTCCCATCCTTATGATCTAATTATGTGCCAAGGACCCTGCCTCCTAGTACCATCACTTTGGGGATTAGATTTTAACATATAAATTATAAATGGAAACAAACCTTAGCTCATAACAGAACACATTACTTAGACTCCCTTATAGTTTGATTTTTCATGTGATTTGACACCAATCTATGCCCTTAAGCAATCTGAGAGACAGAGGTTCACATTGGGAAAACATGGTAGGCAGACTTTTGTTCTTTCTGTGACAGTTGGAGCAGAGGTCCCAGTGACTAGGTCCTAGCTCTGTGGGTGTCAAGAAGCAGACGTGGCACATTTATTTCACTTGTACTTAGAGCAGCAGAGGCAGTGGGCACTGCTCTGTGGCAGGAAACTCTGTGTATTGTCCCAGAAGCTGATCCAGGAAGCCCAGCCTGGTGCCTGCACCTTCAGCTCTTCCAGGGATTTTGTAAGCCCCAGTTCTAGGAGTGGTGGAAGAAATAAGGATCACATGGTCGAACACGACCACCAGGTCCATGCTTTGCCTGAACTTTCAGAAGAGGTTTCTGTTACACGGAACTGATATGTCCCTCTCTGGCAGGAGCTGCAACATGAACTGCTGGAGCTGTCCTGTGTTGTGTACTAGACAGACAGAGGCAGAGTTTAAAGAAGACTAGGTTTAGATTTCCATTATTGGTGAGGGTCCATAACACACATTACTCTTCCTAATTCTGTTATCCTACCTGCCTTTGATTTTGAGATAGCACAGAAATCTTTATTATGAATTTTTCCTTTTGCTTAAATTCATTTAGGATGAATTTCTGTCACTAGCAAACCAAAGGTTGAGTTGACTTAGATGAAGAATATCTTGGGGATGTTACTGACGAGTTACAGTTCTTAAATAATGAGTCTATTTAGCATGCCTTTCTCTCTTCCCTCACCAACTTACGGTTATGTACATATATTTTAAATTTTAGATAGAGATTTTTTGCTATAAGGTGTGCTCACCATAGAGACAGAAAGTGAGAAATCTCCCCCCCACCCCCGGGAGAGATAGCACTCCTCAATCGCTTTTCCTATAATCTCCTCTCAGGATCTTGGGCATGCATGCACACATGCCCGGCATGAGTTTTAAGCTGCCAGGTCCATGATTCAAACTGTGGTTGACTACGTGGAGTCTAGCAACATAACCATTACATCGTCTACTGGTCCTATATTTTAAATTTTAATATATTATTATTATTATTTAATGTGCTTCATGGCATGATGCTCACCAGGGAAAGATAAAAAGAAAGAGAAGAAATGTGAGAAGGTAAGACACCAGGTCTGGGACTTGAATTATGGTCAACCATGTGGAAGTCCAGCACTTTAACCACCACACCACCTGCTGGGCCCTGGTTAAGTATTTTGATTCTGTAGAATTTGGGGTAAGGATGCCAAGGGGTTATGTCTGCTTTGATTCACAGCCACAGCTTCATCTCAACAAATCTTCCATTGCTGAAAAATCACCTCAACTTCAGAGGCCTGTTGTTGGCAGGTCAGAAATCTATATCAAAAGTAGAGGTGGTGGGAACCAGCAGTTAGCGTAATAGCTATGTCGCTGGACTCCCACGTAGTCGACCGCAGTTTGGGTCCCAGACCCGGTGGCTTAAAACTCAAGCCAGGCATGTGTGTGTGCGTGCCCAAGATCCCGAGAGAATGGAGGAGAAGGGATTGCGGCATGACCATGCCCTCTGGGGGGTGATTTCTCACTTTCTGTCTCTCTGTTTCTCTGTCTGGCGAGCGCACACGCCCTATAGCGAAAACCTCTCAAAAAAAAAAAAAAAAAAAAAGTAGAGGTGGTAGCATAGCACATAAATGGAGCACAAATGGATCATGCTGCAGACCACTCCACCTAAGACCATGATGCCTGCCTACTGGAATGTAGCGCTCTGCTGTGTGTAAGCAGCACTTCGGTGTTGACAATTTCAAATTTATGAAGACCAGCCTGTATTTAGCCCAAACCCAACTGAGCCACAAACAATCCAAAAGCCAAACACATCCTTCTCTAATGAGCGGTCTAACTGAAATTTCAAGCAAAAGGTTCTTATAGCTTTCAAGCAAAATGTTTAATTATCGACTGTAAATTTGTGCCCCCTGAGTCTTTCCCATTTCCACCACTGGGGGGCAGCCAGCTTCCAGGTGTCAGATTGCCTACACTAGGCAACTCTGGGGTGTGTCTGGCCATCCCATGCACCTTTTGTTGGGAACCATCTCTCATTCATACCTCTTGCTGAAAGCATACCTGGGGCCATGTTTACCATATGATCCGTTCCCCACCCCCATCCCTTACTCCTGGGACTCAGATCCCCTTGATCTACCTTGGAAGAGCCAATCACTGACCAGTCAGTGACCCACTAGAATGTAAAGTAAGAGAGAAATTACTTAAGGGATACTGAAAGTTGGACATCAAAGCACAAATAACCAAAGGAAAAATAAAATAGATAAATTAAGCTTCATTTGGGCCAACAGGTGGTATGGTGGTTAAGGCACTAAACTTCCACGTGGGCAACCACGGTTCCAGCCCCAGACCCAGTGGCCTGAAAATCATGTGGGGCATGTGTGCGTGCCCAAAATCCTGAGAGGAGAATGAAGGAGAAAGGATTGTGATGTGGCCATCCCCCTGGGGAGTAATTTCTCACTTTCCCCCTCTCTGTCTCTCTCCAGTGAGCACATGTGCCCTATGGCAACCCCCCAAAAAATATTGGGCTTCATCAAAATTGAAATTTTTTGTATGTTAAAGGGTACCATCAAGAAAGTAAACAGAGGGACCAGCAGTTAGCGTAATGGCTATGTCGCTGGACTCCCATTTAGTTTACCTGGTGGCTTCAACTCACACTGGGCGCGTGTGCGTGTGTGCCCAAGATCCCGCGAGGAGAATGGAGGAGAAGGGATTGTGGTGTGGCCATCCCCCCTGGGGGGTGATTTCTCGCTTTCTGTCTCTCTGTCTCTCTCTGTCTGTCTGGCGAGCACACGCGCCCTATAGCAAAAAAAGAAAAAGAAAAAAAGAAAGTAAACAGAATAATCTACAGAATAGGAGAAATATTTGCAAATAATATTATCCGATGAGGGTTTAGTATCCAGAATATATAAAGAATTCTTTTTTTATAAAGAATTATTTTCTTCAACTTAATTAATTTATTTCTTTTTAAAATTTTGACCAGAGAGGGACAGAGAAAGAGAGAGAGAGAGAAAGTGAGAAAACAAGCCACCAGGTCCAGGACTCAAACCATGGTCGGCCATGTGGGAGTCCAGTGCCCTTAGCTACCATGTCACCTACGGTCCCCAGAACATATAAAGAATTTTTGAAGCTCAATAATAAAAGCCCAAATAAGCCAATTTTAATAGAGACAAAGGCTCTGAACAGACTTGCATCCAAAGAAGATAGATAAATGATCAGAAAGCACGTGGAAAGATGCTTAATCATTAACATTAGAGAAATCAAAACTACAGTGAGGGCTACCTACTCACTAGACTGGCTATAACATTTTTTAGAAAAGGAAAATGGTGAGGATGTGGAGAAATGAAATCCTCACACATTGATGGAACATAAAACAGTGCAGTTTCTATAGAAAACAGTTTGGCAGTTCCTCAAAAAGTTAAACTTAGATTTACCACATATGACCCAGCAACTTCATTCTTACAGAAATACCCAAGAGTTGAAAACATATATTCACACAAAAACATTGTATATAAATGTTTCCAGTAGCATCATTTATAATAGCCAAAAGACAATGGAAACAACTCAAATCCCCGATAACTGATGAAAAAAACAACATGCGATGTATCTATACAATTCTTTTGAGTCTATTTCTAGGAGTGGAATTGCTGGGTAATATGTTTTCTGTGTTTGACTTTTTAAAGAAAATACTAAACTGTTTCAGGAAATTAATTTTTGCCTGCTTCTTAAGATACCTGATACGAGGGAACCAGCAGTTAGCGTAATGGCTATGTCGCTGGACTCCCACGTAGTCGACTGCGGTTCGTGTCCTGGACCCGGTGGCTTAAAACTCACGCCGGGCGCGTGTGCGTGCGTGCCCAAGATCCCGAGAGGAGAAAGGAGGAGAAGGGATTGCGGCGTGACCATCCCCCCTGGGGGGTGATTTCTCACTTTCTGTCTCAATGTCTCTCTCTGTCTGTCTGGCGAGCTCACGCGCCCTACAGTGAAAATCTCCAGGACACCAACCCCAACCAAAGAGAAAAACTCACAAAAAAAAAAAAAAAAAAAAAAAAAAAAGATACCTGATACGAAATCAGCCAACAGTAACATGTATAGCCATGCACTAGTCAGGTTCACGGGGCCATTTTTATCAGGCAGACTGTGCCAAGTATTTTCCTAGGGGCTGAAAGTCACAAAGATCACTAAGGCAGTTTCTGCCCTTTAGGCACTTGCAGTCTCAGGGTGGGGCATGAAACCAAACTACGTTACATAAACAGAGAAACCCCAGAGAGACACAAACATGTTATGCCTGCAGAGGCTTATATTCTAGTGTAGAAAAAGACAACTATAAACACACACACACTACACAAAACCCCCTATGTATAGGCAGAACTGGGTTGAAACAAGGATGGATTTTGATATAAACAATGAATCATAAGAAAAATTTGATTTGATGGGAAAATTGGACTGAGAATTCTGGAGACAAAGAGCCCTTCACGAAAGAAGGGGTAAAACCTTGGCCCAGGCTCAGGGGGCTGCAGTGCTCTCGCCCAGCTGAGTTACTAACTGGTATAAGAGTATCTATGAATACATTCTTCTGGGCCTTAGTTCCTTGCTTCCAAAAGGAGGGAGGCAGTTTTCTGGATTGGGAGCCACCATTGGCATCTGAAAAGGGATGTTTTACAGGTTTATCCCTATGGAGGTTTGTAAAACAGAAGGGATGTTTATCCACGTAGTGGGGGTGGGGAAAGGGGAATGGAATGCCAGGAGGGTCACTGAGATTTGACTGCATGATCCAGTTGCTGCCACCAACTTCCCAGGTCACGTTGCTGATAGAGAAAATGGTTTAAACAGTCTAATGAATGCGGAGGCCTGCTCGAATGTATCTGGCCCAGAGAGAAATACAGACCTGAAACCCTCCACCCCTCGCAGACCTCACACGCCTGTCTGACATAATTGTTCAGGGGTACATCTTACCGAAGAGTGTCCTGACTGGTTGTTGCTACACACAAATTACCCTAGTTAGCATAAACTACACACTGTACATTGTGACTCTGCCTCCCGCCTGTCCCAGTGTTCCTGGCATGTATGATTCATGAAACAATAAAAAGCCGGTCACATGCCTGCGTTATTCTTCTAAACCATTGTAAATTTTTTTTCTAGGTTTCTGCCATAGGACATGTGTGCTCACCAGAGAGAGACAGAGAGACAGTGAGAGGGAACCTGAGAAATCATCTTCCCCGGTGGAATGCCATGCTGCAGTCACCTCCATTCTCCTCTCGGGATTTGGACATGCATGCACAAACACACAGGGCATGATTTTCAAGTCACTGGGTCTGAAGCTCAAACCACAGTGGGCCATGTGGGAGTCCAGACACCTTAACCACTGCGCCACCTGCTGGCCTCCCAGTGTAAATTCTTAAGACAAGGGAAACCCCATTTCCCCCTTTAGAGACCATTTTGATGGACATGGATTCCAGGCAACTGGAATTCTGTGTTCCATCCATAGCTTTGGCTTAAATAAACCCTCTGCTTGTGCATTTTGCCTCAGGTATTTTTGTTCTCATTTTTGGTTTCGGTTGAAAATACCTAATACTGAGACTAAGGCCATGAGAACAAGGAAGGGGGTGGTTTATTGTATTGGAAAAAATACAGCATTTTGAAAGAATGACACCTTGTACTTACGTAGTGCGTCAGAGGCGAGACGGAGTGGCTCGCACTCAGGGCTGATTCTGACCACGTGCCGTCCCCTCCACCTTTCCATTCCTTCACTCTCACCAGAGAGAGACAGAGAGACAGTGAGAGGGAACCTGAGAAATCATCTTCCCCGGTGGAATGCCATGCTGCAGTCACCTCCATTCTCCTCTCGGGATTTGGACATGCATGCACAAACACACAGGGCATGATTTTCAAGTCACTGGGTCTGAAGCTCAAACCACAGTGGGCCATGTGGGAGTCCAGACACCTTAACCACTGCGCCACCTGCTGGCCTCCCAGTGTAAATTCTTAAGACAAGGGAAACCCCATTTCCCCCTTTAGAGACCATTTTGATGGACATGGATTCCAGGCAACTGGAATTCTGTGTTCCATCCATAGCTTTGGCTTAAATAAACCCTCTGCTTGTGCATTTTGCCTCAGGTATTTTTGTTCTCATTTTTGGTTTCGGTTGAAAATACCTAATACTGAGACTAAGGCCATGAGAACAAGGAAGGGGGTGGTTTATTGTATTGGAAAAAATACAGCATTTTGAAAGAATGACACCTTGTACTTACGTAGTGCGTCAGAGGCGAGACGGAGTGGCTCGCACTCAGGGCTGATTCTGACCACGTGCCGTCCCCTCCACCTTTCCATTCCTTCACTCCTGCTACTCAGCTTCTCTCCCCATCGGCTCTCATCCCTCAGTCTTTTCTTTATTCTCTCAGTCTTTCAGTCCTCTCTGCTTCACTTGACGCCCTATAAACACTGAACTGCTTATCAATCATTGTCACTCCCCAAACAATTCTTCAGATGAGTTTCCCCTGAGCTCTCCACAGTTTTCTATGCCAGTGAGAGTTCTCTCTGTTCCCCACTCCTGACATAGGTCACCTCATCCTCCCTTTTGAGTCTTGTCACCTGGTAGTTTCTCACATCTTCTCACATCTCCTTTTCATTTCTACCCAAATGCTACCATTCTCCCTAGACAAGGCTAGTTCCTGACACCTGTTCCTTTAAGAATCCTGTATGATTTGCAAGTTTATCTTGTTTCTTTCCATGGGTACTTTCAAACTGACAAACTTGTCCCAGTTTATTTTTGTAAAAAAAGAAAACAAAACCAGCCCTTCTCCCAATTCTTTTTTGCCCAGGAATTAGTACACAGAAATAATGGTAATTGACAAATAAATACATAAAGTAAGCTTAACATTTTAACCCAGTCTTACGTTTGTTGTTAAAACTCGGTGTAACAGAACTTCACATTTGGTTATGAAATACGAAGACACATTTTGAATAGAAATGAAGACACATTTTGAATAGAAACTCTAGGTCCTATGAGCTTCACATGAAAAAGAACCTCAAATCTTGGGGATTGGCAGGTGGAGTGATGGTTAAAGGGCTTGGCACTCCCACATGGTCGACTACGGTTCAAGTCCTGGATCTGGTGGCTTGTTTTCTTGCTCCACGCTCTCCCTCCCCCACTTCCCCCACCCCCGGTGTGTCTCTCTCTGGTCAAATTAAGATAAATTAATGAATAAATAAAGTGAAAAAGAACCACAAATATTAAGGAAGGCTGGCCATAGAGAAAGCTTGGTTTTAAGGCTCAATGATGTCATCAGTACTTGTTTAAGTTTTCTGTTTCTTCTTCCATGGTGTCAACTTCATCTAAAATAGTCCTTCTTGTGGTCCCAAGATGACAACAAGTAGCTCCCTGACATACAGGCTTCCTGTTTATCTCCAGAGGCGAGAGAAACTTCATCCCAGCATCCCCTGCGGAAGTCCTGTGGTTTTCTCTGAGTGGACTGTCTGAGGTCGTGAGCTCACCTTGGCCGTGGGTATGGTGGTTAAGAAGTGACCGCCGTCATCTCAGTCACATGTTCCGTTCCTATAGCTGGAGTAGGGTTTGTGAAACCATGGGGGTCCCTTAACGAAATCACAGGGCTAGCCGTCTACTCCCCCAGGACCCGCAGACCGGTTTGTACCTCATCTCCCCGTGCGTCCCCAGACCCGTGTGTAGTGCTCCCTCCGTCTCAGCCCCAGCCCTTCCTCAGGTTACAGCACTAGATGTTAACCAAGTACCGTGTGGGGGACTCCACCTCCGTTCATGGCGGCATGTGGGCAGAGATGAAAGGACGCGTGGAGGTCGGGGAGGAGGAAAGACTGTTGCCTCTAAGAATGATGAGGTGAGGTCAGGACTTTAACTCTCCCAACATCTGTTGGGATGGTCCTATTGCTAAAAGTGGAACAGCTGATTAGAGGACAAAAAGAAGTTCCACTTAATCAGGACCAAAAAAGAAAAGCCAGTTGGTGAAACAGAAGGTACGGGGTACATGGGAGGAAGTGACTCATCACCTTGGAATCCACAATGGCAGAGAAAGGGAACAAATGGGCATGTTCGGACACATCCATTTGTTTTTCATTTGTAATCAGAGAAAGGTAAAACGAGTCGTTAGTTTGGTTTTAAAAGAGGCTGTCACTTAAGAACAGCTTTTAAAAATGGAACAGTTACTCTGTCATCTTGGGTTATTTAATGAGAAGGACACTGAGGAGACAGTAAAGAAACTGAACCTCCTCAAGGAACTAACCGAGGCTAGATTTAGAAAGAACAAAATCATAATCTCAGAGGAAGGGCATGCGGTAAACGCTGCCTCTGAGACCACGAACCTGACACCAATCTGTGTAAATGAAGCACCATGAAGACTAACTCTGAATACGTTGAGACTTAAGATGCTAAGACCAAACAGTTTATTATGATTATTATTTTCCTTATTTTTAAAGCAAGAAGGTGAACAAAGGAGGGAGAAATAATGATTATTTGGGGAGGGCGGCATCAAGTTAGATGACAGAGAAACCAGAGCCACTCAACTGCCTTTTTTGCCTACCTTGCCTTTTTTTAAAAAAAAATAATTATTTTATTTAACTTTATTTATTTACTTAATTATTTATCTATTTATTTCAATTTGACCAGAGAGGGGCAGAGCAAACAAGCAAGTGAGAGAAAGGGAAGGTGAGAAAGCAAGCCACCAGGTCCGATACTTGAACCGTGGCATGTGGGAGTCCAGCACCCTTAACCACCATGCCACCTGCAGGCCCGCCCCTCTGCTTTTCTTTCTTTCTTTCTTTCTTTCTTTCTTTCTTTCTTTCTTTCTTTCTTTCCTTCCTTCCTTCCTTCCTTCCTTCCTTCCTTCCTTCCTTTCTTTCTTTCTTTTTTTTTTTCTTTCTTTCTTTCTTTATAGAGGTTTTTGCTATAAGGGCGCATGCACTCGCCAGAAAGACAGAGAGAGACAGAGAGACAGAAAGTGAGAAATCACCCCCCGCCAGGGGGGATGGCCACACTGCAATCCCTTCTCCTCCATTCTCCTCTCTGGATCTTTGACATGCACGCACATGTGCCTGGTGTGAGTTTAAGTCACCAGGTCCAGGGCTCAAACCACAGTTCACTACATGGGAGTCCAGTGACATAGCCATTACACTAAACTCTGGTCCCCCCACCCCACCTCTCTTAAGGAAAGGGTTTTCAACATGGGAAAGCTAGTGCTTCAGAGAAAACCCTGATCCAGGAGAATAAAGACAACAGTAAGAATATGAGCTCATTAAAATCCATTTCAGTAATTAAGCTAATGAATTCTATTCAAAGATACTGAAGGAGCTTGTTTATGAGATGGTTTTGGAATCTGTAGCAGGCAGAGTAATGGCCTCCTCAAAGATGTCCACAAACTAATCTCTGAAATCTGAGAATGTGCTATCTGACATGGTAAAAGGGACTCAAGTAAATTAAGGATATTAAAACATTTCTTTCTTTTCTTTCTTTATGACAGAGTATATTCATGAGCACATGAGAATGAGAGACCCCTCTATGGGGTCCACCCAAACTGTGATCCCCTGCCCTCAGTCTCCAGTCCGTAGGATCTGGGGCACTCATGCACGTGCCTGGCATGTTTCAGGCTAACTGGAGTAGGGCTCAAACTGTGGTCATCAAGTGAGATCTGGCTTCTCTTGACCAGTGTATTACCACTGCCATTGAGCTGACCCCAAATTAAGGATATGGAGATGGAAAAATTGTCTGGTTAACTGGGTGGGTCCAATATAATCATCAGGATTCTTACAAGAAGGAGACAGGAGAGTTGAAGATGGAAAAGATGATGTGTCTGGGGCAACAAAAGTTTGAGTGATGGCACTGCTGGCTGGGCAGGGGTCAAGGAGCCTAGGGAACCTCCCTTCTAGGGAAGAGAGTGGGTTATCCTCTCAGAGGCTCCAGGAAGAATGCAGCCCTGCCTCTGCCTTGATTTTAGTCCAGTGAAACTGATTGCAGACTTCTGACCTCCAGAGCTGTAATATAACAAATCTGTGTTGTTTTAAGCCAGTAAGTCTGCAGTAATTTGTTATAGGCAGCAATAGAGAACTAATAGAAAAATCATTGTTTCAGACTTAGAAAATATTTCAAAGAAGGGAGGCATCAAAAGATGGAGGTGGGCGCATTCTAATTGTTTAAGGGTGTAATAGTAAGCACTAACTTGGTGTTAATTGTTGGTGAAATTTTGGATTAAATTACTGAACAAGCGGTTTGCAAGCACTTAGAAAAGTAGATATTCACCAGAAGCAAGTCCAAATAAACGAAAAATTATCTCCAAATAAGGTGACTTGGATTTTAAAGTTATTAGACTTATTATCAGGGACATGTTCTGTATCAAGCAAATAAAAGATTCAGCAAAGCTTCTGATAAAAGGTCTTAGGATAATTATGCAGACAAGATAAACAAATATAGACTGGATCAGAGACAATTTGGATAGATTCATATTTGGCTGAATGAATGTACTCAAAATATGTTGATTTAATGAATCAAAGACATTTTGGGAAAATAATCTCTACTATCTTTGGTCTATCCCATTAAAGAGATTTTTTAAAAATCAACATGAATAGATATATAAATGATACCTTTATTAAATTGTGAATAAGACAATGTTAACAGGTGAAAGAATCAGTATTTAAAAGATCTTCCCAGGCTAGAAAAACAACAGACAGAAAGGTAAGGTGAAATTGAAAATGGATATACAAGGCCTGCTCTAGGCATGGTGGTTAAGGCAGCTAGATATCACATGACCAACCCTCCTGCATGGTTCAAGTCCCTAACCCAGTGGCTTGAGAAACATGCCATGCATGTGTACATGCATGCCCCAAATCCTAGAAGGATGGAAAAATGGAAAGGGGATTGCGGCATAACCATGCACCGTAGGGGGTGCTTTCTCTCTCTCTTCAGTGAGTGCATTCACTCTCTGGAAAAATTTTTTTTATAAAAAGGAATGGATGTAAAGCATGGCATTTGATTGAACAAAACAAAAATGTGCAGAAGCACACTGTGGCAGTATAGGCGGTATCTAAATGACGGAAATTCTTCAGAAGAAAACAGTACTTCGTAATTTTCACTGATGATGAGTGAATTTGAATCAAGAAGAGGGTGGTTTAACTACTATTTAACCTTGAGCTGCATTTTTGAAGTCAGACCTTCAGATCTGTCCTGCTCCAACTGCTGCTGGAGTGGGTGAAGGGTGCTAGCAGCCATATCTGTGACCATGGGTCCTGAAGATGTGAATGTGCAGAGTGGCTCCTGGGGCCAAGGAGTGGACCACTTGGCTAGATAGAGGACTCTCGTTGCAGAAGATGCGAGAAAAACTATGTTGGCAGGATAGGCTAAAACAGATTATATAATAGATGCTAGGCTCTTGAATTCCCAGCCTAAAGAATAAGCTTTATCTATTAGATGATTAGAAGATTCTAAGCATTCTGGGACCAGCAGTTAGCATAATGGCTATGTCGCTGAACTCTCACGTAGCCGACCGCGGTTCAAGTCCCGGACCTGGTGGCTTAAACTCACACTGGGCACGTGTGTGTGTGTGTGTGTGTGTGTGTGCCCAAGATCCTGAGAGGAGAATGGAGGAGAAGGGATTGTGGCGTAGCCATCTCCCCTGCTGGGTGAAGGAAAGGGTTTTCAACATGGGAAAGCTAGTGCTTCAGAGAAAACCCTGATCCAGGAGAATAAAGACAACAGTAAGAATATGAGCTCATTAAAATCCATTTCAGTAATTAAGCTAATGAATTCTATTCAAAGATACTGAAGGAGCTTGTTTATGAGATGGTTTTGGAATCTGTAGCAGGCAGAGTAATGGCCTCCTCAAAGATGTCCACAAACTAATCTCTGAAATCTGAGAATGTGCTATCTGACATGGTAAAAGGGACTCAAGTAAATTAAGGATATTAAAACATTTCTTTCTTTTCTTTCTTTATGACAGAGTATATTCATGAGCACATGAGAATGAGAGACCCCTCTATGGGGTCCACCCAAACTGTGATCCCCTGCCCTCAGTCTCCAGTCCGTAGGATCTGGGGCACTCATGCACGTGCCTGGCATGTTTCAGGCTAACTGGAGTAGGGCTCAAACTGTGGTCATCAAGTGAGATCTGGCTTCTCTTGACCAGTGTATTACCACTGCCATTGAGCTGACCCCAAATTAAGGATATGGAGATGGAAAAATTGTCTGGTTAACTGGGTGGGTCCAATATAATCATCAGGATTCTTACAAGAAGGAGACAGGAGAGTTGAAGATGGAAAAGATGATGTGTCTGGGGCAACAAAAGTTTGAGTGATGGCACTGCTGGCTGGGCAGGGGTCAAGGAGCCTAGGGAACCTCCCTTCTAGGGAAGAGAGTGGGTTATCCTCTCAGAGGCTCCAGGAAGAATGCAGCCCTGCCTCTGCCTTGATTTTAGTCCAGTGAAACTGATTGCAGACTTCTGACCTCCAGAGCTGTAATATAACAAATCTGTGTTGTTTTAAGCCAGTAAGTCTGCAGTAATTTGTTATAGGCAGCAATAGAGAACTAATAGAAAAATCATTGTTTCAGACTTAGAAAATATTTCAAAGAAGGGAGGCATCAAAAGATGGAGGTGGGCGCATTCTAATTGTTTAAGGGTGTAATAGTAAGCACTAACTTGGTGTTAATTGTTGGTGAAATTTTGGATTAAATTACTGAACAAGCGGTTTGCAAGCACTTAGAAAAGTAGATATTCACCAGAAGCAAGTCCAAATAAACGAAAAATTATCTCCAAATAAGGTGACTTGGATTTTAAAGTTATTAGACTTATTATCAGGGACATGTTCTGTATCAAGCAAATAAAAGATTCAGCAAAGCTTCTGATAAAAGGTCTTAGGATAATTATGCAGACAAGATAAACAAATATAGACTGGATCAGAGACAATTTGGATAGATTCATATTTGGCTGAATGAATGTACTCAAAATATGTTGATTTAATGAATCAAAGACATTTTGGGAAAATAATCTCTACTATCTTTGGTCTATCCCATTAAAGAGATTTTTTAAAAATCAACATGAATAGATATATAAATGATACCTTTATTAAATTGTGAATAAGACAATGTTAACAGGTGAAAGAATCAGTATTTAAAAGATCTTCCCAGGCTAGAAAAACAACAGACAGAAAGGTAAGGTGAAATTGAAAATGGATATACAAGGCCTGCTCTAGGCATGGTGGTTAAGGCAGCTAGATATCACATGACCAACCCTCCTGCATGGTTCAAGTCCCTAACCCAGTGGCTTGAGAAACATGCCATGCATGTGTACATGCATGCCCCAAATCCTAGAAGGATGGAAAAATGGAAAGGGGATTGCGGCATAACCATGCACCGTAGGGGGTGCTTTCTCTCTCTCTTCAGTGAGTGCATTCACTCTCTGGAAAAATTTTTTTTATAAAAAGGAATGGATGTAAAGCATGGCATTTGATTGAACAAAACAAAAATGTGCAGAAGCACACTGTGGCAGTATAGGCGGTATCTAAATGACGGAAATTCTTCAGAAGAAAACAGTACTTCGTAATTTTCACTGATGATGAGTGAATTTGAATCAAGAAGAGGGTGGTTTAACTACTATTTAACCTTGAGCTGCATTTTTGAAGTCAGACCTTCAGATCTGTCCTGCTCCAACTGCTGCTGGAGTGGGTGAAGGGTGCTAGCAGCCATATCTGTGACCATGGGTCCTGAAGATGTGAATGTGCAGAGTGGCTCCTGGGGCCAAGGAGTGGACCACTTGGCTAGATAGAGGACTCTCGTTGCAGAAGATGCGAGAAAAACTATGTTGGCAGGATAGGCTAAAACAGATTATATAATAGATGCTAGGCTCTTGAATTCCCAGCCTAAAGAATAAGCTTTATCTATTAGATGATTAGAAGATTCTAAGCATTCTGGGACCAGCAGTTAGCATAATGGCTATGTCGCTGAACTCTCACGTAGCCGACCGCGGTTCAAGTCCCGGACCTGGTGGCTTAAACTCACACTGGGCACGTGTGTGTGTGTGTGTGTGTGTGTGTGCCCAAGATCCTGAGAGGAGAATGGAGGAGAAGGGATTGTGGCGTAGCCATCTCCCCTGCTGGGTGATTTCTCGCTTTCTGTCTCTCTGTCTCTTTCTGTCTGTCTGGCGAGCGCACATGCCCTATAGCAAAAACCTCTCCTAAATAAATAAATAAATAAATAAATAAATAAATAACCAAAAAACAAAAATAAGAAGATTCTAAGCATTCTTAAATGGGAAAATGTGGAAAAGAGCTGAGCTTTTGAGGTTATATCAGACTTTTTATTTCAGTTTTTGCTATAGAGTGCATCTGCTTGCCACAGAGAGGCAGACAGAGTGAGAGAGAGAGAGAGAGAGAAAGTGAGAAAGAACTCCCCAGGGAGGTGGCCATGTCAAAGTCCTTTCTCCTCCAGCCTCCCTTTGGGATTTTGGGCCCACATGCACACTCATCTGGCATGATCTGCAAGCTGCTGGGTCTGGGACTCAAACTGCATACCTGGCCATGTGAGATCCAATGCCTTAAACTCAATGCCACCTACTGGCCCTATAGCTTTTAATGACAGGAAGGCAATGAGATGGAAAAATAGTAGACAAGGGACTTTTCTGTGTCTCATCGGCAAAATGTGGATAATAACAGTATCTATATTATAAAGTTATTATGAAGGTTAAACACATTGGAATATGTGCTTAGAGTGGTTCCTGGCACATTGTAGTGCTCAACAAACACTGACGTGTAGCAATTATTTTAGTTCAAACCTGGCATGTGCAGGCAGTGAGAACTACCAGAAGGAAGGAACAGCTGCACAGATCAAAATCCAGAGGCCTTGCTGCTTACTAGGTCCTACGGGAGTCTTGCTTAGTTTCACTGGTGCTCTCCAACCTTTGTTCTCCTTGAGGCTGCAGGGGAGGCTGTGTGTTGTTCCCCATGGCTGCTCTAGTGCCTGAGGTCTTCCCCTTCACCCATTCCTAGAGTGATTTTCATAGCTATTTGGCTCTTACATGGCATTTCCTTGATTACTTTTTCATGTACCCATGTCTTACTCTCCTGAATTTCAGGCTTATTGAGGTCAGGAACAAAACAGGAGCGTAAGAGGGAAGTCAATTAGCTCCAGAAGTTAATGAGCTCAGTTTTGGAGTAGAGTGAGAGCTCAAATTACATAGAGTTAGTAAGGTAAAAGTCAAATCTAGATAAAACTACCTATAAATTCCTTAATCTCAGTGTTTTTCTTTTCTTTTTTTTCTTTTTCTTTTTGTGTGTGTGTGTGTGTGTGTGTGTGTGTGTGTGTGTGAACCGACCTTTATTTTATTACCCTACCTACGAATTATGCATGAATGCCTTGAAATAAGTTTTCTTCGAATAAACCCATTTTTACTCAGCACAATTCAAAGGGGAAACCTTAGACCTTTCTGGAGTAGGAAAAGCCTTTCATAAGTACCTAAGTGATTTTCACAAAACATAAAATGGACCCTCGTCTTGCAGAAGTTTTGGCTTAATTTTACCAAGCACCAAGATGTGCTGTAATAGTTAAGGGAAGGCAAAGGCAAGCTAACAAAAAAAAAAGTTGCTAATATAACAACATACTGCAGTCTGAAAACAGCTACTCTGTTAATTTACTGACCAGATTACAAAAATAATCATGGTGGGATACCTTAGTTCATCCTTCTAGTAAGTCTGTTCATCTGGTCTTCCCTGTTGCCAGCGTCTCCATTTTCTAAGAAATGAGTGGTCTTTTTCTTCATTCCACCTCGTGGAGAAGATCATTTGAAGGCCCGCAGGAGTTATTTGCTTCTTTGAAGCATTTTCCAACGGTATAGATTTCATGAATCAGATCCACCATGCAGATGATGCCAAATTTACCAAGAGATCGAACAGAGTTATCTGTCAAAGCAATTTGCTTCTTATTGATTTTGCCATAACCACGCTTGTAGATCAGTTCATTTACTGACTTCAGGTTCAGGTACCCTCGTGCAATATATGGTTCTACAATTCTCAGTGTGTTAATTGAGGCTTTGTTGAGCTTAACAAAAGTGCCATTGAAGATCTGGCAAAGACGAAGAATCTGCAACACCTTTCAAACTTTGGGCTCACTTCATTGATGCCTCTGATCCTGATGACAAACGTCAATTTGGGTTCTGCAGGTACATAGAAGTTGCCAGCTTTTCTTGCCATCCTGGTCATACGAATCTCAGTTCTGTACATCTGTCTATATTCCTTGTGATAGTGCTTAGCTTTTTCATAGCTAAGCTTCCCCCTTGCCTTTTGAAGCATCTTTTGAGCAAACTTCTTTTTTAGGTACTTAATCTTCAGCTCTGCAGAATTCCTTCGCTTTTTCTTAAGGGTTTTTGGCACAGCAGGAACCTTTCTCTTGGTGGTTTCTGCTACAGCAGGAACCTTTTTCTTGGTTTCAGCTGTAGCAGGAAACTTCTTTTTCTTCTCTTGAACACCCTCCATGGTTCCAGCCAGGAAAGAACGATCTCAACAATAAGCAATTTCAGTTGCATTCAGTTTGGCCAGTTTCTCATAAAGTGAACACAGGTTAAATTGTTGGTCTATGTCTGGAGGGATACGCGGCACCGAAATTAGGCCTTTCTGGATCTGTGAGGCGATAGTAATGATGCCATCTTTATTTCTCCAAAACAGTGTTGTGGAATTATGCATACTCAGAGTATATATGATTGGGTTCCAGTATAATCACGTGACAACCAGGTAGAGATGCCTAATGAATTTAGGTGAGAAATTTAATGCTTCATGGTCCCCTGAGATTTTTTTTTCTTTTCATAGTGATAGCCTTCTTTTGGAGCAATCTTTGGTTAAAATTGCCCATCCTTTGGTAAAGCTAAGTAAACAAATAGTCTTAAAAATACCTTTCATGATAGAGTTGGGCCTCTGTAAAAACAGAGGTGGAGGGAAGGATGAGTTTTCTCCACTCTTTTTCATCTTTTCTCTTCCCCATAGTGACATCTCCACTTTCTACACTATTCCAAATACACAGAGAGAGGAAGCAGAAAATATTTTGGAAATACTCTTCATTCCTTTAGCAGATGTGGACTATCAAATCAACCACCAGATTTGTAGACGGGAATAAAACAACTACTACCAGCTTGACACTGTGCGTAAGTACTTACGGTTATAAATCAAGGGGACATTTAAAAACCATCAATTAGCTTTGGAGGGAAAATTGCAAACACGAATGCATTGTTTTACTTTGCTAGACTCAAGAAATGATTTTAATGACCCTGATGAAAGTAGAAGCCAGTTATTGAATAAAACAACCCATTAGGCAAAAAACCACATTTCATCATAGGAACAAACCAGCCCTGTGGTGAAGGTCAATAGACAATAGAGGACTGATAAAGCTGACCATGAGCTAAGCCTACATATGAATGCTAAGGAATTTTTCACCTCAAATGTCCGAGAAGGGTTGCCTTGTTTTGTTGATCTTGCTGTTAAGGAAAAAGAAAATCATGAATCTGGATATCCTTTCCCCTAATATTAACCATCTGCCCAAACGTAACCTACTTATTTCCTGGCTGACACTCAACTTTCGTGGTTCTTTCTTTTCATGGTGATTATGAAAAGTCCCTGGTGGTGACGGGTGCACTAACATAATTTGGAACCGTCATTTGGAGACTGGCTCCCAAGTTCCTCAGCTACAAGTCCCCTTCCCCCCACATTTCTTAAGTTTAAATGTTAAAGCTCCAAAGGGTAGCCCGGCAAATTCAGGTTCTTTGTGAAAATCTCTTTAGAAATTCTTTTTTAGGTTAGAAAGAAGAATTGAGCAAAGGATGCAAGGCTAAGGTCACTAACTCTGATGGAAGGGATAGAGAGACTTCAGACCATTTTTTCAGGGTATATCTCCCCACCCCAGGAGCAGAAAGGAATAATTTCTCTACTAATGGTTAGCAGCTGTCCAAACAGAGGTGCTAATTTCAGATGTCTTCAGCAAAAATGGTTGAAAAATGACGTTTAAAAGAACTGAAAAGATGCTATCTCTAAGTCTGAAGGATTATGCAGCAGAAGCTGGATTAGAAAAATGGGAGACTCTTCAAGATAATTTTCAAACTTGGGCTATTTTGCTCAAACTTTGACTGGTTTGGTCTATTAATTATCTGGGGATATTCTCATTTTAGAGAGTAGTCCTGGCTTTCTGAGCTCAGCTGTGTATTGTGCAGATAATGTTGGCGGATTCTCTGAGAGAGACTGGAGCGAAACCATAATTAACTACATCTCTTGAAGTTCTCAGTCTAAAATCTGACTGAGCCTTGAACCATTAGACAAAGGGGAAGAGTAATAAGAATCTTATTGCTATATGGAAGAAAATTACAAATAACAGCTTTGAGATGACTTGTGAGGGTTCTTAATATACAGTTTTCAAGAGACACATATAACATAGCACTATTTTATCAATTACCATTTCCCATTTACCAATAACCCTTTTTGTTGACTAATTTGAATTGCTCAGTTGGAGGATTCTCAGGGCAGAGTCTCTGTTGCATCTGCCTCGGCATTTCCCCAGTTCCTACCTTTTCTGCTGTAGGTGTTTGATTCACGTTGACTTGGGAGAGGATGCCAGACACACTTGAAGCCCAGTGTTACAACAGCAAATGCCAGCAGAGGAAGTGGAATGACTGGCTTCATCTTTCACTTAGAGGGCCATGACCTGGTGAGGAAGAATGTGGAAGCCAAAAGTCAAAAGGAGGGAAAAACAGCTTGTGCTGGAATTCCAAACTCTCCCTGAAATGCTGGGTGATGTACGGGTTGCTCTTGAAGGCAGAAATCTGCTCTGTCCCAAGTTCCCTGGATTTTATCCTTAAATACTGGCCACAATTTCAGGTCCATGGAGATGGAGGCTGTGTTACTGGGATTTGCTGCATGGCTTGAAAATGTTTCTTTTTCACTTGGCCCTGAGCAATGTGCTTCTCCTTTTTACCTTTTCGTTCTGTAGGGATAAAAATGCTCTTCAAGTAGTCAACAGTTTTACTGTCATGCAGCTAGCAGCAGCAGATCACAGAACTCAGCCCAGAAATGCAAATATTTCCTTTCCAGAGATAAACACCCACACTTTAGGGTAAGGGCAGGGCCTCTGCTGTAGGGTTGCTTGGATTAAGATTTTCTATTTACTCTAGAAAACAGAACCGATTCTCTGACGCAGTTCAGCACCTGGGTCACAGAAGCTGTCTTTCTCACCTGCTTGACACTGGCCACCCAAGACCACTTGGGATGGAGGAAATAAACAAAAGAATCCCATCATCTAGGTTTTCAGCTACTTTGTATGTGTGGTTAGACAGGCATGAAATATCCTAGGCTAATAATGATGGTGATTCCAGCAACTTACTACCCATGTAGCCGCTGAGAGTTTGGAACAAATGTAGAGAGAAATGTGTAAATGCACAGATATGGATAGTTTAAAACTCATCTATACAGATATTTCCATTGGCTTACAGTGGAGAGGAGAATTTTCAATTCCAAACCAGAGAATGTTTGGGTCTTATTTATTATTATTTTTCTAAAAGAAGGTAGCCATTGCAAATGTAAAGATAACAGAACGATGTAGTGTCAGAGCTATCAGAAACCATTCTGTCATTTACCTACATTCCCATCTCTTCCACATTCATTTTGTCCTGACAGTCTAGTGGGAAGGGATGACTATGTCCTTCTTCTAAACAAAGCAGTAAAAGATTTGTCCAAGGGTACAAAACAACCCGAATCAAAGCTAGGACTGGGTGGCATGGTGGTTAAGGCCCTCGATCCTTAATGGCTAACTACTCAATTCAAGTCCTGGATCTAATGATTTGAAAAACATGCTGGGTATGTGTGCATGTATATGTGCCCGAATTCTCAGGAGGAGAATGGAGAAGGGCCTGCATCATGGCCATCCTTCCCTGACCCACCCCCCTCTGTGACAAGAGTATGTGTCCTAAAACAAAAACAAAACAAACAAACAAACAAACAAACTAGGACCAACACCTGGCAGGTGAGTGAGACAGGACAGGAAGATGGACCTTGAAGTCAAATATATCTGAATTTTAATTCTTGTTCCACAGCATAACAGCTTAGTGATTTGGGGCAAGAGAAGCCCACTTATCTTGATGCAAGCTAAAATAGAGCAGCTGAGTCTGTAAATCTCAAGAAGCAAGGCAAAGAGGAGGAAGGAGTTGGTGTAGCTGTGTCGAGCACAGGGAGTAGCCGAGAGCTAACAAGCTCACAACCAGCTCCCAGAATAGAAACTTCCAGCACATTCCATACATTGCATTTCTCATTTATCCATTGATATCTATAGCATAAATTTAGCTAGTTTGGTGTTACTCTTGGTCTCATGATTTTACAAAATTGTCCTGTGTACCTTTTTCTTTCAAAGGATGTTTATGACCCTGTTTTTGTTCTTATGGTGATATTGAACCTGTTGACTCAGACCTGTGACATACATTGATAGATTAAGGGAAGCTACAACATTTTTAGAGCTCTGCTGCTTAACAAGACAATCTAAACATCTGTAAGTAACTATTATGATAAATTATAACATTATAAGTGTTTTCAACTTGACCTGTTACATTGTGTCCCATCCTTTCAGATTTCTTGCCTGGGACTCCCTACCAGGTTGCAATTTTTGTGACCATTGTCTAAAACAAGTGACTTAAGTTTCCTCTTTTGAGCAAATACCTTTATTTCTGACCTTATTTGTTATAATAGTTACAGCTCACAGTAGTTACAGAGGTTACCTCCACCAGTTAACCCTTACATTATAAGAAAGAAGAATAAAGTAAAGCAAAAAAGGGGGAGGTTTTAAAAATTGTGTTTTTTTTCCTGTTATAATCTGAGCCTTCATTTTTTCATCTATAAAATGGAAAAATAATAGTTACCTTGAGTGAGTTGTTAAGAGGATTAGTGATAACATACATAAGTGTATTTTCCCCATAGCAGTCCTTAGAGTAGACGAGCGGAACAGGAGGTAAGTGATGGAAAGGACGTCATACTCAGATTATGGAGGAACTAGGATTCTTCATCTGTGCCTCTCAGGATGTTTGGTCACAAGGGATGGAGATGGGCTTGGACCGACAGTGACATGACAAGGCCAAGCCTATTGCAGGCTCAACAGAAGCCTATGGGAAATACGCTGCTATGGAAAAGCAAAACTTTTCTTACACAGTTCTAGTCAATTAACCTCTGAATGCCCACTTGGTTCTTACTCCAGGCAAGACTCTCGTTTTGCTGGGATCCCCTGACCACTGAACTCAGCCCTTTTTCTAGGACAATCTGGGATCTTCTCACTCTCATATATTCTTTCTTGGCATATGTCATTTGCCCTGCTTGTTGACTGGTTTGGGAGTAAACCAAAGTGAAAGCATTCTAAAACCTTGTCTGTGTCATCATTCCTGTCAGTCCTCAAACCTGGACTGTCCTTTTGTGGTCTGGCCTAGCTAACAATAATGAATTAAACAACAACGAATTGAAAGGAGATCAGATAGCTCAGAGCATGAAAGGACATGCTAAACAACTAGACTTCAACATACAGAGCTCTGGCTTTATTTTGGTTATTCCTGTAGGAGGGAGGGGAGAATGAGCATGCTTCAGGTTGCCATCAATGGAACTGATCCATTGTAATCATTTCTGCAAACTTGACTTGCTTCCCTGAAAATCTAAATTCCCAGGGGAGAGAATGTGATTTGACCAGCTCAGGTCATATGCCCACACGTGATTCAAACTTTTTCCAATGGAGGAGGGACAATTTCTTCAAGGAAAAAGAAGAAAGCAAGTTGGGCAGGTCAAATCATTCGTTATCTCTCCTTCCATTAGGACTCTCAGCATAAGAGTTTTAACTGTGTGATATTGTAGCCTCGTGGCCTTCCTCTGGAGGTAAGCTTTGTGGAATGTAGTCTAAAAATGATTCATCAGAATCTGTCCATGTGTTGCATCTCACTGTTGAACTGAGTAATACTTGCCCCTTTTAGCAAGTGAACAAGCTTCAGAATAAATACAAAAAGTACTACCGAATACCACACGGTCCGAACACTACAAAGGGGGAGGTTTTAAAAATTGTGTTTTTTTTCCTGTTATAATCTGAGCCTTCATTTTTTCATCTATAAAATGGAAAAATAATAGTTACCTTGAGTGAGTTGTTAAGAGGATTAGTGATAACATACATAAGTGTATTTTCCCCATAGCAGTCCTTAGAGTAGACGAGCGGAACAGGAGGTAAGTGATGGAAAGGACGTCATACTCAGATTATGGAGGAACTAGGATTCTTCATCTGTGCCTCTCAGGATGTTTGGTCACAAGGGATGGAGATGGGCTTGGACCGACAGTGACATGACAAGGCCAAGCCTATTGCAGGCTCAACAGAAGCCTATGGGAAATACGCTGCTATGGAAAAGCAAAACTTTTCTTACACAGTTCTAGTCAATTAACCTCTGAATGCCCACTTGGTTCTTACTCCAGGCAAGACTCTCGTTTTGCTGGGATCCCCTGACCACTGAACTCAGCCCTTTTTCTAGGACAATCTGGGATCTTCTCACTCTCATATATTCTTTCTTGGCATATGTCATTTGCCCTGCTTGTTGACTGGTTTGGGAGTAAACCAAAGTGAAAGCATTCTAAAACCTTGTCTGTGTCATCATTCCTGTCAGTCCTCAAACCTGGACTGTCCTTTTGTGGTCTGGCCTAGCTAACAATAATGAATTAAACAACAACGAATTGAAAGGAGATCAGATAGCTCAGAGCATGAAAGGACATGCTAAACAACTAGACTTCAACATACAGAGCTCTGGCTTTATTTTGGTTATTCCTGTAGGAGGGAGGGGAGAATGAGCATGCTTCAGGTTGCCATCAATGGAACTGATCCATTGTAATCATTTCTGCAAACTTGACTTGCTTCCCTGAAAATCTAAATTCCCAGGGGAGAGAATGTGATTTGACCAGCTCAGGTCATATGCCCACACGTGATTCAAACTTTTTCCAATGGAGGAGGGACAATTTCTTCAAGGAAAAAGAAGAAAGCAAGTTGGGCAGGTCAAATCATTCGTTATCTCTCCTTCCATTAGGACTCTCAGCATAAGAGTTTTAACTGTGTGATATTGTAGCCTCGTGGCCTTCCTCTGGAGGTAAGCTTTGTGGAATGTAGTCTAAAAATGATTCATCAGAATCTGTCCATGTGTTGCATCTCACTGTTGAACTGAGTAATACTTGCCCCTTTTAGCAAGTGAACAAGCTTCAGAATAAATACAAAAAGTACTACCGAATACCACACGGTCCGAACACTACAAGGCTCCATTTTGAACAGGAAGTCACTATTTTGGCACCAGAAAGACATATACCTTTTGGAGATGTGCATTAAAACCAGATTCAATTCTAGGTCTTGCTGCATAGAATGGCCTATCTCCTAAGCAGCCAGGAGATGGGAACTGCTGGGATTGCATCAGGAAGCACCATGGCAGGGCTGGTGCCTCAGCGCTAAGACTGAGCATAGTAGCTTTAAATAGCATTCTGGGCTTAGCAGAGGGGACACAGATGCTCAGTCCCTGCAGTGTAATACAAGTCCTTTCTGTCTGCAAGTTACACATTCACAACTTAACCATCCATGGATTGAAGTATTTGCAAAAATAAAGATATAAAACACAAATAAAAAATGCAGTATAACAACAACTTATATTGCATATAGTATTATAAGTAACTAGAGATGATTTAAAATACATGGGAGGATATATCTATGCAAATACGACATCATTTTATATAAGGGATCTGAGCTATGGATTTTGGTAAGGAGTGGTCCTGGAACCCATGCCCCATGGGTACAGAGGAACAACTGCATTCTGGTCCATGCACACTTACAAAAAACCATATTGTGTGCCATAGAGATCTGTGTCCACAGAAATAACCGACTCAGCAGAAATCATAATTAATGCGGTGTATTACTAAGCACAATTCGAATGACCTGGCCTGGAGAAAGACAAGTGTTTCTTGGGCTGCTGAGGTACAGTGTTCCTTTTATTTATAATATTAGGTCGTCGGAAAAATCATGACATATTTTTGTATGTTTTTCTGTGCAAAAATGCATCATGACCCAATAGTTCCAAGAGCAGAAGAGTTACCAGTCATAAGGAGTTCTTTAAATTGGAAGGGCATCTGGAAGAAGAAGCGTGTAGGTTACAGATGAGTTGGAATTCTTAGATTAGAAACAAAAGAAAAGCACAAGATTTTGTTCCTGAAAGAAATTAGCAAAAGAAACAGCACATTCTTTTAAGAAGTAAGAAGGTTTACTACATATCATAAGAACCCTGAGCCTGGGACAGGATGTAGCATCTCACTATCAATGGACAAAAATGGCCTGTTAAGGTTTGTAGACACCAGCTCTCCCAATTCACCCAATTTTGGGAAACAACTCTGGAAACAACTTGGGAATAAAAAGAGTAGTCAGAATTCTGTCCTCACCTGCAATGGTTGAAAGTAAATAAATCATAAAATGAAAAAAAGAGTATGTTAAGTGAAACAATTCCTTCAGGGTGCCCGAAGGTGAGAGACGCTGGTGTGATACTAGCATTAGGTAGAGATATGGCAGGTTTATGGGAACCAGCAGTTAGCATAATGGCTATGTCGCTGGACTCCCATGTAGTCGACCGCGGTTCGCCTCCCCGACTGGGTGGCTTAAAACTCACACCGGACGCGTGTGCGTGCGTGCCCAAGATCCCGAGAGGAGAATGGAGGAGAAGGGATTGCGGTGTGGCCATCCCCCCGGGGGGTGATTTCTCGCTTTCTGTCTCTATGTCTCTCTCTGTCTGTCTGGTGAGCGCACATGCCCTATAGCGAAAATCTCTCCAAAAAAAAGAAAAAAGATATGGCAGGTATATAAGAGAGAGAATGAGACTAAAAGCAGAGAGAGAAAGCTACACAGATACAGACCTGCTTTTCTAAAAGGGCTATCTTCTGCCATTTTTCTTTGTTTGTTCATTTTATTTTTTTATCATGTATTTGTTTATTTTTACATTTTCCCACAACCATTTACTTTACGTATCAAAAAAATTTTGCTTATACTCCATAGTTCTTGACAGTTAATAAACAACTTTTAAAATGTCAAAAAACTGTATTTTAAAGATAATGTTCAGAATATTTTTTATAGTTTTGTTTGTTATTCTATAATAACAGAGACAGTATGGTTTTAAATATTTTTGAGAAAATACTTACATGTCATCTACTCAAACAGTTGAAAAGCAAATCCCCAGCACACAAGTCACACATAAACCTTTTCAATTCAGCCCTGCCTACCAAGTATTCTGTGATATAACATCTGCAAGCAAAGATCAGTCTCTTTTTCTTCCTTCAATGTCTTCCTCAAGATAAACCTCTGATCGTGGTTGCTCTTTTGCAATATCTACTGATTACAATGCTGGGCTGGAAAAGTCCTGGTTATTTTATGGTACGATTTTTTTTTTTCATATATCTTCTCTAATCCTCTCTGCCAGGCAGAACTATTCATGGTGCCAGGCCATCCTTCCAAGAGCTTCTGTTGGCTTACTTGAGATCTACCTTAGTTCCATTGAGTTCTGATTAATCTTCAGATATGACATTCCAGTCAAAGCCCTGTCTGATAATGAGTATTTCCAAGGCAACAGGTATTATTGAACTTATGCAAATAACACTTTTCCCACAAAATAAGAATATTTTCCAATTCCAGAGAGATCAGGAAGGAAGAAAAGTTTGTTTCCATTTAAAGAAACAAACAAGAAGAAAAAATATTTTAACAAATTGCTGAACCTATCAATAGCTCAAAAGAAAGCAAAATCCTTAAATTGGGGAAATGAAGCATATTAAAAAAAAAACCAGTAATGTTTTACTCAAAAGTCATAAAATTCTATTTCACCAGTTCAGTCTTATGTTCAAGCTCTTTTCTGTTGAATTTTCGGTGTTACCGTGGTACGATCTTTCCATTTAAATCCTAGAAATTAACATTCAGTGTTATTATTGATATTTCTTGTCCCTAGCATTAATTTGGTCATTTTCTTGGTTGCCTTTTGTTCCCTTATTTCTGCATGTGTGTCTTTAGCTTTCCTGGTAGAGCACTCCTTTCAGAACTTCTTGAAGAGTGAGTCTGGTATTGGCAAATTCTTTCAGGTCTTGTTTATCTGAGAATGTTTTTATCCTTTCTTCCCATGTGAAGGATAATCTTGCCAGGTATGAGTATTCTTGGTTGAAACTGTTTTTCACTTAACACTTTGAATGTATTTTCCCATTTGTTCCTTGCTCGCATTGTATCTAATGAGAGGTCTGACGTTAGCTTGATGGGATAACCTTTATAAGTAAGCTGACATTTCTCTCTTGCCAATTTGAGTATCTTGTCTTTGTCTATGTATTTTGTCAATCTGGCTATGATGTGCCTTGGAGAAGATCTTCTTGGGTTGATTTTATTAGGGGTCCTTTGTATTTCTTAGGTCTGGATATTCCCTCTCTAGATTTGGTAAGTTTTCTTCCAGGATTTCATGAAATAGATTATCAATGCCCTGATTAGTTTCTTCACCTTCTGGGATACGGACTATCCAGATGTTTGGGTGCTTAATGGTGTCTCATATAGAATTCTCATTTTTTGGGTTAATTTCTCAGTTTTTTTTTGGTTGTTTTTTTACTAGATCAGAGGTTTTGCCTCAACATTGGAGATTCTATCTTCTGCATGGTCTAATCTGCTTTTAATACTTTTGAAGGAGGTTTTGATTTCCTGAATTGCAGCCTTCATCTCTAACAGTTCTATTTGATTTTTTGGAGAGATTTTGCTATAGGGTACATGCACTTGCCAGAAAGACAGAGAGAGACAGAGAGACAGAAAGAGAACAATCGCCCTCCCCCCGGGGGGGATGGCCACGCTGCAATCCCTTCTCCATTCTCCTCTTGGGATCTTGGACACACTCGCACATGCACCTGGCGTGAGTTTAAGCCACCGGGTCTGGGATTTGAATCGTGGTCAAATACATGGGACATAGCCATTATGCATCTGCTGGTCCCTTGCGTCTTTCTTATGGTGTATATTTCCTCTCTCAGATTGTGCAAGAACTTCTTCACCTCCTGGAGCTCATCTCTTTTCTCCTGCATCTTCTGAAGTTCATCGTCTCTCAGCTTTTGCATCTCATTTAGTTTTGCCACTATGAATACTCTAAATTTTCTTTCGGACATTTCCATGAGTTCTACTGTACTGTCTGTGGATGATGAAGGATTGTTCTTTTCCCTTAAGGGCAAGATATTTTCTTGGTTTCTTATATTCCTTGTACCTCTGTGGTGGTTTCTGGTCATTCTGCAACAAAATCTCTCCTCCACTGTGCTTCACAACGTGGTATGCACAGAAAGAGATTATGAGTTCAGACTTATAAAATGAAGTTTCTTCCATAAAGCAGGAGGTTCAATAAGTGTTGCGGATTTCAATGACTCTGAAAGTATTCAGATGTTTGGCTACTGTGCATTTAGGCCTATCTAGACATTTGGTGTGTGGAGAGAGAAGAGTAGAGTGGGAAAGTAAGGTTGAAAAAATAAGAGAAAAAGGAAAAGAAAAAAAACTAGACAAAAATTATCAAAAAAGAGAGCAAAAAAAAATTTTTTTAAAGGTGAAAAATGAAAACCGTGCACTGTGCTAGCATGCTACACAAACATGCCAGGACACACCTCAGCTTTAAAATGGCTTCTGAAATTAGCAATAGAAAGAAAAGACTTGAGGTGAGAATTGGTTTATAATTTTAAAAAGAAAATAAAATAAGACATTTAAAGAGAGAGAGCGCAAGACAGACAAATAGACAGAGACAGAGAGAGGACAGAGGTTGTCCTACCTTGTCTGAGTATTTTGGGAGTCTAGGAGATGGAGTTTAGAGCAAAGCTTCCCTGAACACCCCTTCTGCCATTTTGTGATGCCTTTGCATTTTCCAGTCACCAGAATTGTGAATTACTTCTTTATAACTCACCACACTCAAGTATTTGTTAGCAATGAAATGATGGACTAAGGCATGTGGTTTTCACTGTGAGTTAGTTGGGGGCTTTGCTCCATGTGATTTTTACTTAATGATTCAGGGTAACAAACTTTCTAGAACACCATCTGTCAACATACCAAAATAAGAAAGCATTGCAACCCATGTACTGATTCTTAGAGCTTCTACCTGAAAATTACACATCACTGCTGATCATACTGCCTTGGCTAAAGCGAGTCACATCACCTTGTCTAACCTCCAGGGTGACAGAGAAATGACCAGTGAATAGGGCAAATGAGAAAGCTGGAAAAGCTAGTAGAACCAAGGCATTTTAATTTTTTGTCCAATGTTCTCTACTTTTCTGAGGCTGCCATAGCATAATCTAATTCATCTGGATGTATCCCACAGACAATTTGTTATCTGCTCAAGAAAAAAATGTTTCTGATATAAAATTGAGTTGGAGGTTCTTGCTTGTCTTATTTGTAAATACTGATATTCTGTAACAGTTTATTTAAGACACTATCACAACAAAGGAGGTCTGTCTCATACCTGTGGGTCATTATTGATTTTATACATCATTCACTGTTCAAACTAAAACCTTTCTTCTTATTTTCTCAATGTGTCATTACTTCTAATATTCATTTATATTTCCTGGATTTCCCTAGCTTGGGACCCATGATGTTACCAATGCAAAGACAGAGGATTTTCTGGGTTTGATTTACTTACAATTGGTGATAGTTCTAATTCTTTTTTTTTTTTTCTCTTTTTCTTTTTTTTTAAGTTGTTCATTCATTCCAGAATTTACCAAATACCTGCTTTGCTTAGAGGGTTGTACTATGAATTAAATTACAAATTTCACAGAGCTTGGCATAGAACAGTTGTTCAAAACATGTTATCTGAGGAGTGTGTTTGTTAGTGTGTGTGTTTATTTCTATATTTTAAAATCAACGTAGGATAATTAAGAGCACACATTGTGAATCTCTTAGGCTGGGTTAATACCTTGATGCCACCATTTACTAAAAGACATAAGGTTTTATCAAATCTTTATTAACTTCTCTGTGCTTCAATTTCTCATTTGTTGAATAGGGATAACAACACTACTAAACCCTTGGGCTGTAGTGAGGATTAATTGAAATAATACATGTAAATATATACCATGGCTTGGCAAAAGCCCTTGGTAAAATAAGCTATTGTTATTTTTATTAGTATCCTTATTGGCAAATAGGATTGCCATTTGCCAACTGGGCAAAATAGTGAGGAAAAAGCATAGGTTTTGGAATTCAGCAGACGCGGGGTTCTGCCCCAGTGTACATTTGGACCAAATCCTTACTGCTCTGAGCTTCGTCTCTTCAGCAGTAGTGACAGTGCTCCTCATTTTGCAGGGTATTTGGGAGGATCCTAAAGGTGTACAATGCCACAATGTCTCACACTGGATGACGCATTAGAGACAGTCAATAAATATTAGTTCATCTAAATGTTGGGGGCATATGAAATGTACCAAGAAAACAAGTCTTTCTCCTCACCTCCCAGGGTTTTATAATCTCACTGTGGAGATAAGACATGTCCACAAATAATAGATAAGCTCAAATGGTGCGTGCCCTAAACGAACTATGGCTGATGGGCTGTGAAGGTCTGCATATAGTGAATTATTGTAAGAGGGCCACTTGAGCTGGGCTGTTGGCTTTGGCTGAGAAAAAGTGCTTTTCACTGAAGAGATATCTTCATTTACAAATAGTACTTGTTTTCCTTTGTCTCTCCTCATGAACCTTTTTTTCCTCTAAAACCCCAGAATGCCCTATTATGCACCACAGATAATTTTGTACAGAGGAGAAATGCATTACCCTCGCTGCCAGCACAGCTTGCTGAGGTGCTTTGTTTTGCGGTTGTGATATTTACAGCTGCTAAGTTAAGATTTAATTTTCTATTATTCCCTGAACTTTGAAGCCTTCATTTTTCATGTTTGGTCTGAGAGTCATTGCTCCAGCACCCTGGAACCGTTGCTGGAAAGACTTAACATTCAGAATCGGTGAACAAACAGGAGAAATGTTTTAGCATAGACAGACCCCAAGTGATGTGGGATTTTGCTTTGATTCTTAGCGATAGTTTTATACCCTTCTTTCCACTTCCTGTTGCAACTGCATTTCTCCACATAATTATCAAATAAGATGCCTCGGAGGTATCTGAACATGGGCGTTTTCTCTTAGAAATGGTACAGTCCAGGATCTCTCAGTATGTTATTTCCTTTTAATTCTGGCCTCTGGACTTGCTTAATACTGTGGGAACGTTTTTTCCCCTTTTATCTTTTTTCTTTTTTTCCTCAGTTTCTTGCTGGATTTGTGTTATGACACAAACACATGTCTAAAGAAATTGCAGGGCTAGCAGGTGGCCTTTTTCCTGCTCCATTATCTGTGGGCTCATTTGGTTGGTGAGATAGGACTTTGGTTAATGTATTTTTCCATTCTAGAGCTCACTGCTCCCTATACAACCCCTGCCCCTTACCTCACAGGAGTGTTCATCAGGGATGGGAGTGGTTGGATACTTTCTCATCCTATTTCCTTTCATTCTGCAGCCCGTGTACTGAGGTGTTGGTGAACCCACAGTCATTCTGCCCTTCTCCAACACAGATCTCCCCATCATTGCACTGAGAGCAGCTATTTTATAAAATTGGACCATGCCTTTCTAGCCACACTCATTGGTGGAATGGAAGCTTAACAAAATCAGAGGTGGTAAGTCTTCCCTGAAATTTTGGATTCAGGACTGAGAGAATATTATGCCAGTCTCTTTATGGGGGAAGACCACAGAGATGAAAGTAAGGGGAGTTGGATACCATTTTTCTTTCAGGCAAACCATTGTGCAGTGAGAGAAAAATGGAGTAGGCATGCACAAGGAGGCAGCGGAAATTCAGACATGGAGGGTCCTGAGGGGATTTAGAACTCTGGTTCCAGTTGTCTCTCAGGCCCAGTAGTACCTGCCTTCCTGTAGGATCATCTTCTCATTGGGTATCACAAGATACCCTCAAATATTTCTGATAAATCTTCTCATTGGCCTAGACTGACACTAAATAGTTTCTGTCACAGATAATCAAAAGATTCTAATTGGTGCAGTGTTTTTCCTTATTGAATTCTTGGCTTTATAAGAAGTTAGGTTATTATTAAGCGTTCTTCTGATCATGAAGAAAAATGTAGGGACCAGTAGGGTGGTGTGGTGGTTAAGGTGCTGGACACTCCTACATGGCCAACCAGGGTTTGAGTCCTGAATCTGGTGGCTTCTTTCCCACTTTCTCTCTCTCTCACCCTCTGTCTCTCTCTGATCAAACTAATAATAATAATAATAATAATAAATGAATAAATAAATAAAATAAAATAA
>NW_006159849.1:8086646-8088324 GCF_000334495.1 Tupaia belangeri chinensis
AATAAATGAATAAATAAATAAAATAAAATAAAATAAATTATAAAATAAGAAAGAAAAATGTAAACACTTTACTGTACTCAAAAAAGAATTATCAAGTATACCTCAGAGAATGGAAAAAAAGGTCTTGAAAAGACAGGGGTCTTGAACATCCCTATTCATAGTGCCATTATTCACAACCCAAAGGTGGAAGCAACCCACATGTCCACTGATGAATGAATGGATAAACAGAATGTGGAATGTGTATACAATGGAACATTATTCAGTCATAAAAAAGAAGAAAACGGATACAAGTAACAAACAATATGGATGAACTTGAGGATATGCTAAGTGAAATAAGTCAATTACAGTAAGACAAAAACTGAATGATTCCACTAGGTGAGGTACCTAGAGTATCAAATTCATAGAAATAGGAAGTTGAATGGTAGTTGCCTGAGGCTGGGGTAGGGGGGAGAGAATGGGAAGTTGTTCAATGGGTGTAGAGTTTCAGCTTTGATGGAAAGTGTTCTGGGAATTATTTGCCCAACAATGTGAATGTGGTAACACTATTGAGCTGTACACTTAAAAATGGTTAAGATGGGGGCCAGCAGGTGGTGTGAAGGAAAGGCAGCTACACCCATATGGCTGACTTTGTGGTTAGAATCCTGGACTGGGTAGTTGGAAAATCACACCAGGCACATTTCCCAAGAAGAGAATGGAGAAGAAGGGACTGGGGCATGGCCATTCCCCTAAGGGGATGATTTCTCACTTTTCTTCTCTCTCTGTGTGTCTCTCTCCAACAATTGTATGCTCTTTATAGCAAGCAAGCAAGCAGAAACAACCTCAAAAACAAAAAATAACTACAAAAAAACAAACAAATGAGGTACCAGCAGTTGGTGTAATGGCTATGTCGCCGGACCCCCACGTAGTCGACCGTGGTTCAAGTCCCGGGCCCAGTGGCTTAAACTCACGCCAGACACATGTGCATGTGTGCCCAAGATCTCAAGAGGAGAAGGAGAAAAAGGGATTGTGGCATGGTCAACCCCCCTGGTGGGTTATTTCTTGCTTTCTGTCTCTCTTTCTCTCTCTGTCTTTCTGGCAAGTGCAAGTGCCCTATAGGAAAAACCGCTCCAAAAAATATATATAAATAAATAAAAATAAAGAAAAGAAAAAATGGTTAAGATGGTAAAATTATGTTATGCATATGTTATTATAATTTTTAAAAAGAACTATTAAATTCCCAGAATAACATTTTTAAATTTCTGGGGCGTGTACACATAGTGAAGAGAGCCTGGACTAAGATTGAAAGCCCATTCTATTCTTGGCTTTGAACTCAAAGAAGTGTGACTTGTCCAAGATCACTTAATTCATCTCTATCTGATTTCACTCATATGTTCCTTGTATTCATTTATATAAGTACCTGCTGTGTAGGTTGTGGGTCCCAGGCAAAATGCTGAAACATAAAGGTGAAGATGTAGGTGACTGGAGAAGTGTGCTCTAAGAAATGAATCTCTAGATAAATATGGGAAGATGAAGCAAGAGGAATTCAGCAGAAGTGGAGTTCACTCAGCTTGAGTTCTAGGCAGTTGAGAGTGTTCACAAAGGCCCAGGGCTATGAATGAACCTTCTGTGTTAAGAGAATTCTGGAAAATACTTTCGTGTGGGAGCCTGGGCAGCAGATGGGAGCAGAGTCAAGGAAAGA
>NW_006159849.1:8088355-8088979 GCF_000334495.1 Tupaia belangeri chinensis
GGAGATGAGCCTGAAGAGGAGAGAGAGTGAAAGATCAGGATGGCTGTGGATGGCTTATTTTGGAGGTAGGCAACTTTTCTCTATGTGTTCTGTAGACCCCACCAGCCCAAGAGGCTCATGGACAAATAATTTGGGAGATGGTCCATATTGTATCTCCCTTTGGGATACATTGGGCATCCCTTAGCACACAAAAGGTTAGAAGAATTCCTGATGTAAAATTTACGATTTTGTTTAGCCCAACATTTCCTAAATTTACATGACCATGGGACTTTCTTGTATATCCTTTAATGGTACATCTACCTGGGGCAAGCCTGTGTTAGGGCTGGGACCCTGGAATATAGAGCTCCCTTAACTTTGGTTTTGTCCCTTAAAAGCTGAGGAAGTTTTTCTGGGAGATAATCTCACATTCTATGAGTATTTTCCATCCTTTGGTCTCATCACTGCCTTCCTCTGTTAATGGCCCTTAGTGTTAAAAAGTTGTGTATAACAAATGCAATTAAACAACTCAGTGCTAAAAGTTTAAAGTTAGCAGACATTGCAAAGAGCCATTGTCTACTATCCTTATTCCCATCTCCTAAAACAGTTGTCACATTTCTAACCCTGAAGGCCTCTTGATGTTCAACT
>NW_006159849.1:8089010-8094458 GCF_000334495.1 Tupaia belangeri chinensis
TCCCCTATATCTGCTATATCTGCTACCATCCTCATTTTTTGTAGTCCATAAATCCTTTTATTTGATAAAATAAAATCTTAAGCTTGAGGGGAGAGCTTTTTCCAAAGAATACTACTCACAGTCTGAAGCTTTGGGCTTATAGAAATAAAAATACTCTGTAAATGCAAATGATTACTGTTTCTATTTGCTTTATAGGTTAAGTGTGTAGAACATGCTCAAATAAAGCTGACTAGAAAGAATTTCATGGATTTTATCATGAAAAACAAAACCTACAGAGTTCAGGATACAACTGATGGTAAGGTTGTCCCATTCACAAGAGAATTTTTGATACAAAAGTGTGTGGCCCTTCCTGGTCCCCAAATGCACAGGAAATGGGCCCTGGCTCACCAATGTGGGGCCCAGAGCCTGTCATTTGGGTGCACTGGCAGAGCCAAATGTTAGGCTGAGGATCAGGAAAAGTTTGTTGTTCATGGCCTCACTTTTGGCAAACACAAATATGTCTTTTTTCCGCTGAGGTCCCCATTTGCTTGGCATGACCTGGTTTCTCTGGCAAAGCTAGCTAACGGAGTTCCAGTTTTCCAGAGTTGCCGGCCTCTTGCAAATAGGCTGGGTGTGGTGATTTTAATAGGCTCATGGTTTAGAATATGGTATTTTCACATTTCGTTTAGTTTATTTATCCTTTGGTTTCCTAGCCCTGTCTTTTCTTTTTAATTTGAATGCTGGAAGTTTTTACTGCAATTTTGTAGTATATGCATGTATTCTATAAATATTTTTGTCCTGATTGGTTGCTCGTGATTGTGAACCTTGCTGTCATTTTGAATGAAAATTAAGTAATTTGCCTATGTAATTTTTTTTCAAGATGAAGGTAGGTGGATATAATTTGAGAATGATTTTGGATTCTGGGCAAAAGAGAATGAGTTATTTAAATATTGACATGCATATATGTAGATATGATTATACCTGTGGGGGGAAAAATCTCAAAGTTTAAGTAAAATCTGATTCTTCATTAAAGAATCATTTATATTATTGCTTCACTTTGTTATTTAAGAATCTTTGCAATTTTTTTATTGCTCGCAGAGTAAGGGTCCAGAGTAAATTGGGCTATAAGAGCAGGCATGGTCTGGTCCTTACCTCTTCTGCAGAACTCTCACATTCTTATAGCAACATAATCAATATCTTTCATTTGCTACTACACTCAAACTCTTTCACTGCAGGTTTTCATGTTGATTTTTTTCTTCCTGGAATACTCCACTCATTCCTGCCTGGGTAACTTCTACTTACTTGTCAGGTCTCAGCTTATGTGTGGCTTTCTGTTACTACTGTATCCCCTGTACTTAGCACAGAGCCTGGCTGGCATATAGAAGGTACTCAATACCTACTTCTTAACTGAATGGGTAGATCGGAATAACTTGTTGAGGGAAGCAGTAAGGATTAAAGTGATTTTCTATGCTGTTGTTTACTTGGGTGCCTGAATTATCCAATCAATTCAGATTGAGCAAATATTATTGAACGCAGGCACGTGTCAGCAGCGTCCACATACTCTACTTCATTTGATCTTTTCCTTATCATCCTGTTTTTCAGCTGAAGACACTCAAGCCCAACAAGGCTGGACACCCTGATTTTGGCAACTAATGAACATAGAGTCCTAAGCTTCGGAGACCTTCTTCATTGCTCTTAGTCCTTCATCAGAGGCTGTTGCCTCTTTAAGCATTTGCCCTTTACGAGGCTCTCTTGCCACAGCCATCGCTTAGGCTTTTGTATTAGAACACAGAAACCTTGGGTTGCCTATAGAAAACAAGTGAGACAAAAGTCAAAATGGAATTCTGAACAGGAATTGGGAGAGGAAGTTCTAGTTTAAGAATCAAGACTCCTGGATTTCCATCTTACCTTTATTTCTAACTAGATGTGTGATATTGGCCAAGTTACTTAGTCTCTCTGGGCCTTAGCTTTCTCATCTATACAGTAAGTGGAAATAATTGGACAGTCTTTTTAGGGGGCCCTCCAGCATAAGATTCTGTGCTGCTAAGCTGGCAAACTGATAAAAGGCATTAGAAATGCACAATGATTATTAACTAGGATAGTATTAAAGTCCACCTGAGAGATCTCACCCCTCAGGGGGATATCCTGAAATTACATTCTGAAGATAAGAAGTGAAGAAAATAACACAATTTCCTATCACCCTCTTATTTAGTTTTTGTGCACACACACACCTAACAAAATAATATCCATGAGACAGAAGGGGAAGTGAATGAAGAGAATGAATCACAGGCAATATGCCACCTTTCATCGGCTGTCATTATTGGCCTTTCCATAAGCCCAAGGGAAAGTACACCTACCCATAATTATGGAACAGACTTTTAATCGACACTTGTTCTATGAAAATTGTTTGTAGCTTTGCAGTTCTTGAAACTAACTCATGTATTTAAGTAATTAGCAATCAGATTTCACATCTTGTTGCTACACGAGCAAATCTAAAATGCAAAAATGCAGATTGTAGGTAATGAAAATAGATTTTAAGTTGTTTGCATATAAATTGATTTCTATGAACAATTAAAACTTGCTATATTTGTAATGATTTTTAGAGGTGCTAAAGTAAATAGAATAATTATACGTGTGAATTTAATAAAAAATAGAATAATTGTCATTCTAAATTAAAAGAGAGGGGAGAGAGAACCAAATTTGGTTTTAATGCGGCTATGAACAAGGGAAACTACAGAACAAACTAAATCTATATATAACTTTAAAATCTTAATATTATCATAGACTGTATATTAGTGAGTTCCTTAAAGCTTCCCATAAAAGTTGAAGTTGTGGAAAAGAAAAATAAAATCAAAGTTAACAAGAGGTTTTGCTTTTGAGGATTAGCCTGAGTTAAAGCAATACCATGGCCAAATTGATAAAAAGCAAAATAGAAAGTGAGGATATTTAATTTTCCCTATTGTCTCTTTTTGTGTAAATTTAAAATCACCTCAAAAGTCAGGATATCCATCTTTCCTATTGCTAACTAACTAAATTTAAGCAACTTAGCTTCCTGGAGAAAAATTTTGCTGTGTATGGGATTAAAACTTTAAGAAAATTATTAACTCAGTAACTTTAGGAAAATACTGGAAATGTCCTACCAGGAATGACACCACAGGTTGCAGATTTATTTCAAGTTAAATAAATTCTGGAAGCAGATGTCCGCTTTTTGTGGAAAAAAAAAATGAGCATTTTGTTTCCATATTGGGTCAACCTCCTGTACTGAAATGGGATTTCTACTGCAAAAGGTGCCCAACCATTGACATGATGGTGCAGACGGCTCAGCACCCCTGCAACTCTGAAAACCCAAACCTGACACGTAGCACTGGGGAAAAGGGCAAGCACTGCGAATCATAGATGCAAAAATTCCCGAGGATCTTAACTTCTGTGGTAAATGTGGGATATATTCCTTTAGACTTGGAATCAAGAAATATAACTCCAACAGAATTTCTTTTCTTTTCTTTCTTTTTTTTTGGAGAGGTTTTCGCTATAGGGCACGTGCGCTCACCAGACAGACAGAGAGAGACAGAGAGATAGAAAACGAGAAATCACCCCCCAGGGGGGATGGCCACGCTGCAATCCCTTCTCCTCCATTCTCCTCTCGGGATCTTGGGTACGCACGCACACGCGCCTGGTGTGAGTTTAAGCCACCGGGTCCGGGACGCGAACCGTGGTCGACTACGTGGGAGTCCAGCAACACAGCCATTATGCTAACCGCTGGTCCCGCTCCAACAGAATTTCTGAAGTATAAGACATCTCATAGAAAATGGATCTCTCTTTTCTCCTTTAGGAATGTTGCACATTTCTTTGAGAAGTTAATTAAGAACAGCATTGTTTCCTTATTGACAATGAATCAATAACATTCTACAGTTTTATAACACCTTTCTCAAAAGAACTTATTAATATACTCAAATGAGAAACCCATTTTTTTTGTTGTTCATAAAATGGCTAATTTGATTGGTCTCAACAACAATGTAAAAATATGTATCACTGGGCCAGCCTGGTGGTGTTATGGTTAAGGTAACTGGATCGTACATGGCTGACTGCATGGTTCAAGTCATGAACCTGAGATGAAAAACATGTAAGGTGTGTGCGTATGTCCAAAATCCCAAGAGAAGAGTGGAGAAGTGATTCCATCATCATCATTCCCTCTGGAGAGTGCTTTCTCAATTTCTCTCTCGCTTTCTCCAGCAAGCACATGCACCCTATAGGAAACAAAAAATAAAAAATAAAGAAAAAGAAAAAAAATTGTATCATCTGTTTATTTCATTTGTTGAAACTCAGAGGGAAGCAAGAAATGGGGTAAGTCTCAGTGTTAAATTGTGGAGAGGAACTTCACTTGAGTCCCAAAATAACAAAAACATTAGATTTAGGGAATGTGGCTCATTTTGACTTGAGTTATGCTGTGATCTGAATGTTTCCGTTCTTCCCCCTTGCAAACTAACATGCCGAAATCCTAACACCCATGGTGATGGTATGTGGAGATGAGACTTTTTGGAGGTGATTAAGTTATGAAAATGGGGTTTTCACAAATGAGATTACTGTCCTAGCTGAAGAAGCTCTAGAATGCTGCTTTGTCCCATTCTACCATTTGAGAACATAAGAAGGTGCTACCTATGAACCAAGAAGCATGTCCTCACTAGATACTGAATCTGTTGGCACCTAGATCTTGGACTTACCGGCCTCTAGAACTGTGAGAAATGAATTTCTGTCACTTAGAAGAAAACCAGTCTATAGTATTTTCTCATATCGTCTTTTTTAAATTTTTTTATTTCTTATTTTTTTATTTCAGTTTATTTATTTGCATTCATTCACTGTACATCATTACAGCATACAAAATGAGATTTTCCATCCAGAGTACACTGAATATTGTCTCAATCAAGCACATCAACAAACATGTTGTCAGCAAATGATCTTCCATTTCTTGTTTTCTGTATGTTTTGCTTTCTTCCCCCCATCCTTGGTTCCCTATCTCTTACCCTCTGCCATCTCCCACTCTCTGCCCACACTGTCTCTGGTATCTATGTTTGCTTTCTATACTGTTTTCCCCCCACATTTTATTGAATCACCAAAGACCGTAATCAATCCAAATACCCTCATAGCAAACACAGGTGACACACACATTTCCATGAACACAAGTCTAACTTTATGCATCCTATAAAGTGGCACCTAGCTGGGGCTACATATCTTACTTCAGTCATTGAATAGATATATTTTTTTTTTCCTGAAACTTTTTTTTTTTGTAACTCAACTTACATTCCTTCCCTAAGCATCATCACAGCACACAAAATGCGATCTCCTATCCAGTACACACTGCATAGTGACTCAATCATGCACATTACAAAAAACTGTCCATTTCTAGTTCCTAGAATTATTTCCACCCCTCTTTCTGACCCTCTGTCCCTTCCCACCCTCCTCTCACACCACCTC
>NW_006159849.1:8094858-8106938 GCF_000334495.1 Tupaia belangeri chinensis
ATGAGAGATTTGCTGTTAGCCTGATGGGATGTCCTTTGTAGGTAACTTGATGTTTTTCTCTTGCTAATCTTAGTATCTTGTCTTTGTCTGTGGTTTTGGTCAACCTGGCTATAATGTGTCTTGGAGAAGATCTTCTTGGGTTGATTCTATTTGGGGTCTTTTGTATTTCCTGAGACTGGATCTTTGAATGCCTCCCTAGGTTTGGAAAGTTTTCTTGCAGGATTTCATGGAATAGATTATCAATGCCCTTATTGGTCTCTTCACCTTCTGGAATGCCAATTATCCAGATATTTGGACGTTTGATGGTATCCAGTACTTCTCGCATATTATTCTCAAATTTTTGTGCCATTTTCTCAGTCTTCGTGGTGGATTTTTCTAGGCTAGCCATTTTCTCTTCTACATCTGAGATTCTATTTTCTGAATGATCTAGTCTGCTTTTAATACTTTCAAGGGAGATTTTGACTTCTTATATTATAGACTTCATCTCTAGCAGTTCTGTCTGAGTCTTTTGTAAAGTATGTAATTCCTCTTTTAGATCTTGTAGGAATTTCCTCATCTCCTGGAACTCATCAATTTCTTTCTCCTTTCTCTTTAGCAGTTCATTATCTCTCTTCTCTTCCATCTCTGTTAGCTTCGACATTATGAATGCTCTAAATTCCTTATCAGACATTTCCATGATTTTCACCGAACTGCTTGTGGATGAAGAAGAGTTACTCTTTTCCCTTGGAGGAGAGGTATTTTCTTGTTTTCCCATATTTCTCGTGATCCAGCAGTGATTTCTTGTCATCTGATGGATGTTGTGTTTCTTTCAAATTCTTGGAGTTCAGCCGCTGAATTATCAGTAGAAAATCTTCATTCCCTGAAAAATCTAGTTCACTGGAGCCATGTGGAACCTTCTTCTGAAGGCCCAGCTTCTTCTGCTCATAGCATCTTGAATAGACTAAAACAAGCTTGAACTCTGAGGAACTCCAGGACAAGCTACAAGAGCAGCTGAAGCACGAAAAGATAGAAGTAAAAGATGAGGAGTAGCAAGACAAGTGGTACAGAAGAATACAGTGATAAACTGTGTAACTCAGAGGAGAGAATGAGATAGAAGGCACATGAAGAATTGTGAATAATATGAAAGTTATGTTGAAAGATTGTTAAGGCTATAAACATGAGACCAAAATGTCAGAGGAATAGTACATTTGAGGATAGTGATCACTGGAAATACACTTGACTTGCTATCAAGCATACCTTCCCAATAAGTTGTGTGAAAATTTAGTTGTCATTAAGTAAAAACATATTTAATAATTAAAGGACATTTATGTCCATAAGGGAAAGGGTATTTTTGTAATGCAAATACCAATCCCCTAAATTATTTATTTTAAAGTTGAAGATTTTTGTCTATATTGAGTTTGCTCAGACCTATGGCAACTGAATCAGGCAGTTGAGAGAGAAATACACATTGTTTTAGTTTGGGGTGTGGCATCATGAAAGGACAGAATGTTCCCAACTGAGAGAGGCCCTTGCAATTATCTCATTTGACTCCTCATTCTCCAGATGAGAAACTGAAAATCAAACGCTTCACTCAAGGTTGAGAAGAGGGTCACAGTGCTAGCCAGAGGTTAAGTGACTTACTCATGGTTCTAGCTGGCTGGCTGAAAATTTAGAGGTAGAACCCAATAGTCCTCCTCCTCCCCACTCAAGGCTCATCATACGCATCTCTCTTAGAGTGGATGGTTTCCTGGGTATAGAGAAAAGCCAAGCCATGGTGCAGCTGCACAATTTTGTTCTCTAGGGCCCTTTGCAGCTTGAAAAATTCCATATCACCACTGTGTCTCTTGTTTTTTAAGACTACTGCCTAAAAAGATTCATTGTAAGATCAGGAGGCAGCCGAAAAAATAACTAACTGTTATTGGCCCCAAATAGCCAGGGAGTATAGTAATATATCTTACAGAAAGAGATAGATAATGTTAAAAGAAGAAATTTATCTCCCAGAAAGCAATAAAGCTTTAAAACTGAGTGTAGAATAAAAAAAAAAAAAAGAGAGAGAGGAAAAGAAAAAATAAAGAAAGAAAGAAAGAAAAGAAAACCCAACCTAGTTTCTCTTCAGTTCTTCTGGAATCTATCAAATATGGCACTTTAAATTGGTCCAAGTTTCACAGAAACCAGGAAACCACAAGTGTGATGTTTCCGAAGATGCCATACATCTCCAAAAACGTCATTTTGTTCCGGCTTTCTCTTCTTTGCACACCATTTAACTTAGCTTCTTGTCATTTCTTCTCAGAGATTCCACATGTATCTCTAGTTACCTAGAAACAAGCCCTTTATTTGTAACTACAGAAAATGCATTATGTGAGAATTCACAGAGAGAGATTAAATACAGTTTTCAAGCACTGCTTTTTTATTCTCTACAAAGTACCCTAGTGCTGATCTATAAGTAAGAGCTCCAATGTTAATCTCAGTGTTGAAAAATTATTTCATCACTTATTTCTTCTTTTGATCCACCTTTCCCTTATCTTGTATACAAATTTATTTCTAAAAATGTTTTAGATCATATATACTCACATGAAGCCTTTAATGTAGCAAAATTTTTAGCTGGGTCATCTAACGAAAGATAGTGAAAATTGCACTAAAAGAGAGATCCTAAACTAAACTACCTCTAAATAGAAGTCATATTTTATCATGACAGCATCATCTACATTTTAAATTGAATGTAACATATCAGCTAAAACATTTAAGCGCCCATCCTGTACTTCAATATAGACAAAGCACAAAATCAAAGAAAGATAGAGCTAGAAGAGATCTTAGACTATCTGGGGAAGTTTCCTTATTTTGAAGATGAGAAAATAGAATGTCATTATAGGCATATTAGAAGTAGGGTTGCCTGGCACTGCTTTAACTGCTCATGTATAAAGAGCACTAAAATACTCAGAGAAATGGGAAATCAAAGCCAGAAAACCTAGGTTTTCGTACACAACTCTTTAGTACTTTGTGCAAAGTCAACCAAAAGTTGACAGTTTGCTAAAATATCTGGAACTCAATAATGCATGATGTAGTATGTTCGTTAACCAAGAGTAAATAAGTTAGTATCTGAATTTTAATTTCTTTAGTATGCATCTAAGTCCACTACTTTTTTTTAAGAGAGAGATTTTTGCTATAGGATGTGTGTGCTTGCCAGAGACACAAAGATATACAGAGAGACAGAAAATGAGAAATCCTCCCCCAGGGGGGATAGCCATGCCACAATCCCTTCTCCTCTATCCTCCTCTCAGGATACTGGGCACACACACACATGCACGTAGCCTGATTTTCAAGCCACTGGATCCAGGACTCAAATTGTAGTCAGTCAGCTGACCTTACAAAGACCATGGACCATTGCTAGGTTCAAATTGATGGACATAATTCAACAAGTGCTGATGCTTTTCCTGTGCCATAAGACTGGGATGACACAAATAACATAGTTCTATTCCATTTCTCTAGGATCTTACATTCTAATTTCAAAAAGACATGCAGACATCAATGATTCTACAGACTAGCTCTCCCTCAAGATACTTAGAGGTTCCTGGGCACATAGAAGATAGGAAAGCTTGGAAACCAGCAGTTGGCGTAATGGCTATGTCGCTGGACTCCCACGTAGTCAACCGTGGTTCGCGTCCTGGACCCAGTGGCTTAAAACTCATGCTGGGCGCATGTGCGTGTGTGCCTAAGATCCTGAGAGGAGAATGGAGGAGAAGGGATTGCGTCGTGACCATCCCCCCTGGGGGGTGATTTCTCGCTTTTCTATGTCTTTCTCTGTCTGTCTGGAAAGCGCACGTGCCCTATAGTGAAAACCTCTCCAAAAAAAAAAAAAAAAAGAAGATAGGAAAGCTTGTATTTGCTGATGAAAACCAAAATATGTCACAGAGGAGATGACACTGGAGCTGATAACCGAAGGATAAATAAGAGTTTTCCAAGTAGAATAGAGCAGGAAAGATGAATCTAAAGGTCATCTTGGAATATTAGCACAAGCAACAATAACCTAGAAAACTGGGAAACTTTCTCTAGTGAAACTGTCCAGCTAAAACATTAATACTATTCCTTGAAAGCATTAGCAAAAAAAAAAAAAAAAAAAAAAAAGTGGGGGGGGAGTAGTTATTGTGCTAAATGATACATCATTCAAATCCCCCATTGGACCTTGAGGACTTATTCCTCTAGTTCTTAGTTAAGCCTTTTCTAGGAATCGCCTCATCTGACAAGAGTCCCCTGTCTAAGGTCTCATCCTTTTTATTGGTGGGGCGGGGGTCTGGGAGACATTTAAGGACTGGTCAAGGTGAAGGTGCCCCATCTTGAGACAATACTGGAGGACTCATTCCTGTTTCAGCTGAGGGAACAGCTGAGACCATCTGCATCACAACCTGCTTTTTCCCTCTGCCTAATCCCTCTTCCAGCTCTTTCTTTCCATGACTGTTTATCCTATGAGCACTGTTTATGAGCCTGCATGTTGCTTTCCATCTCTGAGTTTGCTTCCTATGTGTTACGATAGATAAAGATGCAGAATGCCATGTTTTGACAAGCTCGATCCCCCGCTCTTTATTATTATTTACATGATTTTATTTATTCATTCATTTATTTTAATTTGACCAGAGAGAGAGAAAATGAGAAAGCAAACCACCAGGTCCGGGACTTGAGCCATGTTTGGCCATGTAGGAGTGTCCAGCACCTTAACCACCATACCACCTGCTAGCCCCACCCCCAATCTTATACTCACTGAAGGACAGCAGGATGGTCTGAGAAGCCAGATCCATCACTAGTTTACGGCAATCCCATCAGAACCTTTTCTCTTAGCACTTTCTATGTATAGAATAATTTCACCTTTTTCTTTTTCCTACAACCTCCAAACACATTTTTCATTCCTACCTCCAGGGGTTCTGTGAGTTTCTTGGGCTCTGACCTCCAAATTACTTTTTTGTGAGACTCTAGACTAGTTCTATTCCTGGGATCCCCCAGATATTCTTCCAGCCTGCATAGAACATTCTGATCAATATATCTCAAAGTGTGCTCCTCAGACTGCCCGAGTCAGGTGCTTGTATAACATGGAACTAGTAGGCTCCACGCCTTCCTCCTGACTCAGGAGGAGAAGCCAGGTGTGTGGCCTGGGACATGGTGGCATCTGCAATATGAGCAAGCTCCTCAGGAGATCCCAGGCTTACTAGAGTTTTATAGTTTGAGAATCTGCCGTAAGTCTTTGGGGGAATGTATAATATTAAAGGGAAATTATGGTAAGTGTTTCTGGATTGCCTGTTCAATCATTATATATAATTCAGAGACCTTTATAATTTGGTGACAAAAACAGTGTGGACATTGTATTTATTCTCATTATAATGATGCTTGGACTTCAGTTTGTTCACAGTGGCTATGATAGAGGCTGTGTAAACCCAACCAAGCTTCAGAAATCAGACAACTCTGACTACATCTGGAGGCATTCTAGATGTCGTTTGGATCTATGGTGGGGTGTTGATGGGCAATTTTTCAGAGGGAACATGGCATTTTGCTAATAGACTAGATGTTTGACTGTCAGGTAGTTTCAAATGCTTAGCTCCAGATTTCTATTCAGCTAAACTGAGGACAAAGCCAGCAGGTAGAACTGAATTTTAACTAGGATGGAACAACCAAGGATTTGCCAAGGGGAGCCAAAATGTAGAGAGTGCTATAGTTGTTGAAAATAAATATTAAAAAAAATTAATTTGAGGAATAGATTAATTTAACAGTCCTCTTTTAAATGTACAGTTCAGTAATGTTTTAACAAATATATAGCTATGCCATCATTACTGTGATAAGGACTCATTCCTATTTCAGAGCTCCCTGAGGGAGCATCTGAGGCCATCTGCATCACCTCCCAGATTTTTTAGTGCCCCATTTGCAGTCAGTCTCCACCCACCCTTCCTGGTACAAGACAACCATAAAGCTGCTTTCTGTCACAACAGATTACCAGGGCATTTTCTAGACTTTAGTATGCAGGTTGAACATTCCTAATCTGAATCCAAAATGGATTCACTCCAAGTGGAAAATTCCACGCATGACCTCATGATGGGTCATAGTCAAAATGCTATGATACAAAACTATCATACGATAAAAAGGTCATATAAAATTATCTTTAGGCTATGCATATAAAGAATAAATGAAACATAAATGAATTTCATGTTTAGACTTGGGTACCATACCCAAGATATCTCATTGTTAATATGCATATATTCCATAATTGGACAAAGTTTGAAATCTGAGACATTCTAGGCCCAAGGGATACTCAACCTATAAATGAAAACATGCAGAATGTGCTCTTTATTTGAAGGATATCATCACTAAATATAAAATTCTTTGTACATTTTTAACTTTCAGCATTTTAAAGATATTCCATGGTTATCTCACTTTCATAGTTTCTCATTATTTCTGTAATAGCTCTTGACTTGTTTCTATGTAATGTGTCTTTTATCCTCTGGCTTCTTTTTTTAAGTGTTTGTTTTTTTGTTTTGTTTTGTTTTTTTTACATAGAGCACATGCACTCGCCAAGGAGAGACAGAGAGAAACAGTGAGAGGGAAAGTGAGAAATCACTCCACAAGGATGATATATACTCCATGAAATACTACTCAGCCAAAAAAAAAAAAAAAAGAGAGACTTTGGCATTTGATTGAAAGTGGTTGAATATGGAAGATTTGTTGCTGAGTGAAGCAAGTCAGGTTATGAAAGAGAGACAGTGTGTGTCTCCACTTAACATATACTGACGTCTGCACTCTGTGGTAGAGACTGAAAGATTGGAGGACATAAAAACATTGAAAATAGTTATGGACACTGGAGACAGTGTGGAAGGAGGGTGTGGGAGGGGAAGAGGGTAGGAAAGGAAATCAGGGAGAAAAATAGAGAAGACATTCGAGGGACACAGAAATGGTTTATTACCTGTTGATGATAACGTGTATAGTATTCTAACCTGGGCTGGTCTGAGGTGTATTTCATGTTGGGTAAATTCTCTTTACAAGCTAAATGATGAATAACAATTAAATGTATAAATAAAGAATAATAACAATGAAAAAAAAAAAAACCTCATGCCAGTCGTGTACACATGCATGCCCAAGATCCCGAGAGGAGAATAGATGAAAAGGGATTGTGACATGGTCATTGCCCCTGGGAGGGGGGGGGTGATTTCTCACTTCTCTCTGTCTCTCCCATGAGCGCATACACTCTATAGCAAAAATATCTCTTAAAAACAACAACAATAAGAAAACCTCTGTCAATGATTTTCAGGCATTTGTGTGCACGTGCATGTATATGGGCATGTTTGTGTGACTGCTTGAGGTTCATCAAGCTTCTTTAACCTGTGGATTTGATTTTCATCTGTTTCTATATTTTTTTTTTTTTTTTGCCATTATATGAGAGACCTTCAAAAGTTCATGAACAATGGGACCAGCAGTTAGCGTAATGGCTATGTCACTGAACTCCCAAGTAGTCGACCATGGTTCAAGTCCCAGACCCAGTGGCTTAAACTTACGCCAGGTGCATGTGCATGTGTGCCCAAGATCCCAAGAAGGGGGAACCAGCAGTTAGCGTAATGGCTATGTCGCTGACTCCCACGTAGTCGACCGCGGTTTACGTCCCGGACCCGGTGGCTTAAAACTCACGCCGGGCGCGTGTGCGTGCGTGCCCAAGATCCCTAAAGGAGAATGGAGGAGAAGGGACTGTGGTGTGGCATCTCCCCTGGGGGGTGATTTCTCACTTTCTATCTCTCTGTCTCTTTCTGTCTTTCTGGCAAGCACAAGCGCCCTATAGTAAAGACCTCTCCAAAATAAAAAAGTTAATGAATAATGTATATAATGAAAAAAGTATGGTTGGATTTCATTTTTTTTCACACCAAAATAAACTCTTACTTTAAATTCTATTTTCCACAATCTTTTTGAAGTAGCTACATGTCTTCAAATATTTTCTAGAACCTCAATGTGTTTATGAGGCAGAGATAATGATAGCACCTATGTTATAAGGTTTTTATTTAAGATAATGCATGTAATTATTTTTGTACAGTGTTTGACACACGGAATATGCTCCAAAATAATTCTGCTTAAGCAGGATATGGTATAATTAACTGTCCAATCTAATCAAGTTTGAGACTGAAAGGGGCACACATAATATTCATGCTGACCAGGCATAGACCAAACTGCTACAGGCAAGCCAGCAGCGTGGTCATACCTGAGAACAAAAGCTGGCTAGTGTACTCCACCTGTGTCTTGGCATGCAGCTCTGGTGTAGTGAGTTTCCTCCCCCTCCTCCCCTCAGCCCCATTAATGGTTAGATTTGCCCTCAAAACTGGAGTAAAGGACCTGGATTGTAGTTTGGACCATGACATAAAACAGGTCTGTGGTCCTGGACAGCCCTCACTGAGTCACAGTTTTTTTAAAAGTTTTAATTACTTGGGCCAGCTCCCTGGTACAGTGGTAATACGCTGCTCAGAGAAGTCAGATCTCCCAGGGCAACCACTGTTCGGATCCCTGGCTGGGTCAGCCTGAAACATGTGATCCAATGTCTACAAACAGTTCTTTTGTATATTTAATCAAGTTTATAAGTTATGGAGGGAGTGTACATTCAGTTCCAATTACTTCATCATGTTTGGAAGCAGAATTTCTGACATTAAGTTCCTTAAGATTGTACAATCTTTCCCCAGCTGCAGTTAAGAGTTTATTCTAGCTCTAAGCCATCTCCTGTGATAACTGGCAAGGGATCCAGGAAAGCAGGTCCCTGCTCTCGGCCCCAAACTTAAGAGGAACACAGGAACACAGACACACACACACACACACACACACACACACACACACACATACACACACACAAATTTATTAAGAGCACACGGGGGAACCAGCAGTTTGCGTAATGGCTATGTCGCTGGACTCCCACGTAGTCGACCGTGGTTCGCGTAACGGACCCAGTGGCTTAGAACTCACGCTGGACGCGTGTGCGTGCGTGCCCAAGATCCCGAGAGGAGAATGGAGGAGAAGGGATTGCGGCATGACCATCCCCCCTGAGGGGTGATTTCTAGCTTTCTGTCTCTATGTCTCTCTCTCTCTGTCTGGCGAGCACACGCGCCCTATAGCGAAAAAAAAAAACTCTCAAAAAAAAAAAAGAGCACACGGGCAGCAGTGCCTCTGGCAACTGAGAGCTGGTGCTCAGAAGTGACTCAACTGGATCCATAATCAAAATATGCTCTTACGACTGACAGAATTTAGGTCCCAGGGACTTCTCTATGTCTCTTGCCCTATATTCCTGAATCAAAATATCATCTAATGTAACTTCATATGAATGACGGGGAAGTTTCTCTGTCATGTCACTGATGATCTGAGAAACAACACTGCTTTAGGGTGCTGGGAACATTTGAATGGTGGAAGCATTTAGTGAAGAAAAAAGGCAAATTAACTTGTCCAGTTTTTCCTCTCAGGAAGCTGGAATGTAACGAACTCTCATTGATCATTTATTATTTGCAAATAGTGTCAAATAGTTATTTCCTACTTCTCCTTGTGTTACAAATTACCATAGGATTTGCAACATTTGCATATGGCAGCTGAGAAATGCTTGAAAATATTTAAGTTAGTATTTTGTTAAATTTGTATGTATATATTGATAGCTGCAGACATAGCATGTGTGGAGTGTGATACTGATGCCTTACCTTATCAACTAGACAGATACTGAATCTTAGAAATTTGAATAGGTTAAATTTTATTAAAATATTTATTAAGACACATTTTCAAAAGAAAAAATCAGCATTATTAAAAACACTTTTAACATAACGCTTTGATATTCATGAAGGATAACTTATATTTCATTAATTGCCAGGAGACTCATGCAGTTGCCAGAAAGAGAGAAAGAAAAAAACCTCACAACAAGGCATTCCCCCCTCTCCACCCACTCCACCCCTCTGGGATTCTGGGCAAACGCACACATGCGCCTGGCATGTTCTCAGGACTCGAACCTCAGTCAGGCATGTGGGATCCTACTTTCCCTCATCACTAAGCTACATGACCAGCCCTATAATTTGTATTTTGCCTTTAGTTCAATAGATAATTTTGAATGTTTCATAAGAAATAAAATTTCAAAAACATAAAAAATAATTTTAATTTTTAACATTACATTTAAATTTTGACAAACTATATTGAAGATTTTTATATTTTTGATAAAGTATGTTGTAATATTTTATATCATTGGGAATAAGTACGGGTTGAAATCTTAATAAGGGTAGAAATACTAAAATATAGCTAAGTTGATTAAAAGAAAAAATAAATGTCACTAAGTAGGCAGTCTTGAAAGTTTGTCAAGGCTGGCGGTTGGGGGGGGTTGATTTGCCATAGGTACATGCACTCACCATAGAGAGACTGACAGAAGGGAAGTGAGAAATCAGTCCCCACCCCTGGGAGATGGCCATGCCATAGTTCCTCATTCTGCATTTTCCTCTTGAGCTTTTGGGCACTCAGGTACCTGGCATGATCCTCAAGCCAATGTGCCTGCGGGCATACAGCTCCTTAACCACCATGTCACCTGCTGGCCCCAGATAGAATGTACTTTATCTGATGGTTGATTTGATTTGCAATTTTTAAATATTTACACATACCACGTGAAAGAGCCATCATTTGTACTCCTGCTCTGAACCCCACGAATATTAGGGGTGGGTATGGGTGAGAGAGATGGAGACAGCAATCTGCTCATTAGTTGGGAGAAGGTCTTGCTATTTGTGTTGTGATCAGACTGCGCAAGTGAGGTGGGGAGCACAGGAAGACTGACTGGAGAATAGCTGTCCCCAGAATTGCTAGCTATGGTTCTGATGTAGGGCTTTGCTTTCGCCAGCCAGTGGTTCTGTGGTAGGGGTGAAGAGCAAGTAGGATTAGCTTTGGGGCAGGATTCCAGCCAGCAAAGAATATAACTGCCAACAGTTACAGGCAGATATTAATTTATGCAAAAGGTCAAAGATGGTGGTGGTGGTGGTTGGGGGAAGAACAGGTGCCTGCCCCACCTCCCCTCCAGAGGTCCCAGAAGCACACCAGCACTCTTGGATACAGGCTCCCTGTGGCCAGTTGTACTCGATACTTGGAGGCTTCTGACACTGGTCAGGACTGGCTCAGGCTCTGAGCTGGCAGGAAACATCATTGACTCCTGCTCAATGAGGCAGGAGACAAAAAATAATGGGGGACATTTTTATCTATCCCATGTGATTAAGAATAGTATTTGCACTAATATTTCATAAGCAGTTTAGTCATAAGCACCTCACTAGGCTTTTCTCCTTTGACAAAATTTATGTTCTGTCTGTGATCAGACTGCATACTTTGACTGAACCAAGATTGATGGTGTGTTGTCTTTGTACCAATAGGCACTTGGGGAATTTGGGGCAGGAGAGGCTGGCTATCAGCGTTTAATGGACTGCTCCAGTTCTGAGAGGAAATCGTGCCTGTGAGAAACAGCCACTGAAACAAATCAAAGAAATTTAAAAATAACGACAAGGGGCCATCCATTTGGCTAGTGGATAAGGGATCTTCCATATCAAAGTGATTACTGTCCTGTGCAAACTGGATCAGCAAAGCCCAAACTGGTGATTGTCTTTCCCAAGGTGAAACATGAGTGCCAATTACAAATCAGTGAGAGACCACAGTCTATTAAAGGGGAGAGACTGTACCATGTTCCTTGGATCAGTGGTTCAGGGGAACTCTGAAAACAATCGCTGCCCAAGTCCCACTCCAAACCAATTAAATCCAGATTTCTTAGACAGTGAGCACTGGCACAGAATATTTTTAAAAATGCTTCCCAGGTTACTGTAACATATACTCAGGGCTAGGCTAGTGTTTGCTGAGCTAGCTATCTAGCTATCAATTTCATAGTAATTTTCAATAAACATTCAATGAGCTGAAGTCGAAACAAGCTGCTTTAGCAGATACCACTTTGGCTAAAAGGAAACAAGGAGGAGACGGCTGCTGCAGCCTTCCAGTTGAGAAACGGCAAGACTAGAACAGTCCATCTAGAGAATTGTCTCATGGCTATTAAAAAGGTGTCATGGCTGCGGCAGGGGCAGGAGCGAACATTTATTCTGTTTTGGGGG
>NW_006159849.1:8106951-8121657 GCF_000334495.1 Tupaia belangeri chinensis
AAGAGTGAGGTGACAGCCTTCCTAAGATTGCTGCTTCTGGTCAGAAGTCCAGGGCCATGGTGAAATCACTAGAACTTTAAAGTTGTAACACATTACTGCATTTGTAGAACAAATAACCTCTATTCACATCTGCCTGTTTGTTCATTTGTGTGAGATGGATGCAGTTTTTTCTGGTGCTCGGGGGGAAATTTGGCATATGAGCCCCGGCAAAGGGACAGGAATGGCACTTCTCTGTACTTACACAGTGCATAACCCAGATCACTCAGTTCTGGGAGCTTTACATTTGTGCCAAAATGTGGGTCTGGGCTTAAGGGAGCCCCTACTTCATGCATTTTTTAAATGATCAAGACCACAGAATGATGTATGAGTTTGTGTACAAGATAAATATTAAATCATTGAATTAATTCATTCCTAATGAGGGCATTCATGAATATATTGATGATAAGACTCAATGTCTTATTTTTAATTTCTCCTCTCCCATGGGTTGGAGAATTAGTGTCTACCAATGCACAGATGACTACTTTAGGTAACATTTTACAATTGGTTCTTTATGGGAATTTCCTTAATCTTGATTATTAGTCATGTATGGTTAAGCCCCAAGAGTGAACTGAGTTATGATCATCAAAAGCAAAGAATATTGGGGTCAGCAGATGGTGTAGCAGTTACATCACTGAACTCTCACATATCTTACCATGGTTTGAGTCCTAAACCGGTAGTTTGAAAATCATGCTGGGTGCATGTGCATGCATGCCCAAGATCCCGGGAGAAGAATGGAAAAGAAGGGATTGTGGTGTGGCCATCCCCTCTGGGGTGGGGAGTAATTTCTCATTTTCCCTCTCCCTGCTTCTGTCTCTCTTACAAGCGCACAAGCCCTAAGGCAAAAATCTCCAAAAAAAGGAGCTGGAAGGTGGCATGGTGGTTAAGGGCATTAGACTCCCACATGGCTGACAATAGTTTGATCCTGGACCTGGCAGTATGCTTTCTCAGTCTCTCTCTCTCTGGTCAAATGAAAGAAAATAAGTAAATAAAATGAATAAAGTTAAATAAAATGATTCTTTTTTAAAAAAAACTCTACATTGCACGTTGTGTTGCAATGTTTTTCATTGTTATTGGTATCCTCTAGTAGCTTGTCTTAATCAGAATAGACATGTTTAAACATTGTGGGGGGTCGCTTAATAACATAAATAAGCTACTGTAAGTTACCAAAGCAGTATGAATGAATAGAAAAATGAATAGATTGCTAAATGAGCCAACAACAGCAAACTCAGACACCTGTGGCTGCCCCATGGTATGTTCTGTGCTGCAAAACTGGCCCATCTTGGCTACTGCTGCATTCAGTTTTGTCTCTGCAGGAGCAGCTGTTATCTTTGTCCTGGTCACTGACCCATGATTTCAGATGCTTTTTTGTGTCCGCATGTCTGTACTGTATAGTGAGGGTAGAATGAAATGAAAGGTTGAGGATATATCGCAATTAAGTTCTTAAAAATACCGAACTTTATCTTTCACCCTATTTCCTGCCTTACCCATCTAATAAATGACGACAAGTTTCTTTAGAACCTTGTTGTCATTTGTAAGATCAGAAAAATATTACTAAACCTTGAGAAGTTTAGAGTTGGGAGTTTCCTAGTCAATTTTATAGATGAGGAAATAAGGACCCAGAGAAATGATGTACCTTAGACCATGCAGCAGCACACACACAGAGAGAGTCAGGTGGGGTATAACTGTTAGACTTGGTCAAGGAGCAAAGGCTAATGTGGGCTCCTCATCATATGACAGAGTGACAGAGTCCTTTTTTTTATTTTTTATTTTTTTTTACTATGACTAAGGAGTGTCTACTTTTTGAAGCAAAAGAGTTGAGGAGGTAGTGATGGGCAGGGATAAAAGTTGAGGAGAAGGAGGGTGAATGTCTTTTTTAGGAGTGTGCTTCCCCTTAGCTGTAGTATCATTCTGGTAGCTGTGAGCACTGTTAGGACTTCTATAAAATGGGGTTCAAAACCACTTGGGAATTCATGGACATCGGCACTGACGTGGTAGCACCATCTTACTGGGCATAGAACCAGCTGAGGATGCCTCACTTTTGTCCTTTTGACCTCAGGCATGACAACAATACCTTTTGCCCCGATGGTAACTCCCATAATCCTGAGCTGCGTGTTGTCCCGTTGCTCTGTACCAATGACATCGGTCTAGTTTTGCAACTGACTCTTGGCCTCAACTCTCTTATCCCAAGAGTGAACTGAGTTATGATCATCAAAAGCAAAGAATATTGGGGTCAGCAGATGGTGTAGCAGTTACATCACTGAACTCTCACATATCTTACCATGGTTTGAGTCCTAAACCGGTAGTTTGAAAATCATGCTGGGTGCATGTGCATGCATGCCCAAGATCCCGGGAGAAGAATGGAAAAGAAGGGATTGTGGTGTGGCCATCCCCTCTGGGGTGGGGAGTAATTTCTCATTTTCCCTCTCCCTGCTTCTGTCTCTCTTACAAGCGCACAAGCCCTAAGGCAAAAATCTCCAAAAAAAGGAGCTGGAAGGTGGCATGGTGGTTAAGGGCATTAGACTCCCACATGGCTGACAATAGTTTGATCCTGGACCTGGCAGTATGCTTTCTCAGTCTCTCTCTCTCTGGTCAAATGAAAGAAAATAAGTAAATAAAATGAATAAAGTTAAATAAAATGATTCTTTTTTAAAAAAAACTCTACATTGCACGTTGTGTTGCAATGTTTTTCATTGTTATTGGTATCCTCTAGTAGCTTGTCTTAATCAGAATAGACATGTTTAAACATTGTGGGGGGTCGCTTAATAACATAAATAAGCTACTGTAAGTTACCAAAGCAGTATGAATGAATAGAAAAATGAATAGATTGCTAAATGAGCCAACAACAGCAAACTCAGACACCTGTGGCTGCCCCATGGTATGTTCTGTGCTGCAAAACTGGCCCATCTTGGCTACTGCTGCATTCAGTTTTGTCTCTGCAGGAGCAGCTGTTATCTTTGTCCTGGTCACTGACCCATGATTTCAGATGCTTTTTTGTGTCCGCATGTCTGTACTGTATAGTGAGGGTAGAATGAAATGAAAGGTTGAGGATATATCGCAATTAAGTTCTTAAAAATACCGAACTTTATCTTTCACCCTATTTCCTGCCTTACCCATCTAATAAATGACGACAAGTTTCTTTAGAACCTTGTTGTCATTTGTAAGATCAGAAAAATATTACTAAACCTTGAGAAGTTTAGAGTTGGGAGTTTCCTAGTCAATTTTATAGATGAGGAAATAAGGACCCAGAGAAATGATGTACCTTAGACCATGCAGCAGCACACACACAGAGAGAGTCAGGTGGGGTATAACTGTTAGACTTGGTCAAGGAGCAAAGGCTAATGTGGGCTCCTCATCATATGACAGAGTGACAGAGTCCTTTTTTTTATTTTTTATTTTTTTTTACTATGACTAAGGAGTGTCTACTTTTTGAAGCAAAAGAGTTGAGGAGGTAGTGATGGGCAGGGATAAAAGTTGAGGAGAAGGAGGGTGAATGTCTTTTTTAGGAGTGTGCTTCCCCTTAGCTGTAGTATCATTCTGGTAGCTGTGAGCACTGTTAGGACTTCTATAAAATGGGGTTCAAAACCACTTGGGAATTCATGGACATCGGCACTGACGTGGTAGCACCATCTTACTGGGCATAGAACCAGCTGAGGATGCCTCACTTTTGTCCTTTTGACCTCAGGCATGACAACAATACCTTTTGCCCCGATGGTAACTCCCATAATCCTGAGCTGCGTGTTGTCCCGTTGCTCTGTACCAATGACATCGGTCTAGTTTTGCAACTGACTCTTGGCCTCAACTCTCTTATCCTAGACATTTTAGGCATACAATAAAATTAAATATGACAAATTATACACTGAGTATCACATTGATGGATGATAATAGCATGCTTTGGCAATCATACGTAAAAAAGAGTCTGCTATGGATCAAAAGAGTGAATGATTCCATACCAATGGGTGCACTAACTTAGACGGACTTGAATGAGGTTCTATGATATTGTCTGCATGCAGGCAAGTTCGGGGAGGAAAAGTCCCTTGTACGTACTCTCAACCTAGAGATTTTTTTGCTCAAAGAAGGGTTCTTTGCAGTGTACTGAAAATTTAATTTGACTGGAAGTCTGAAGACCTTGATACAATGCTACTGATAGTAGCAGGGAGTTGCTTGACCTCTGCCAAATCACTTTCCCTCTTTGAGTCTCATTTCCTTATGTGTAATGAGATCATAAAATTAGTGAGTCCCTAGATTTTCTCTGGGTAGTATCTAATAATACTAAGTAGTATCTAATAATACTAATTATTCTACTCCTTCTCCTCCATACATTGCTCACCGATAGTGATATGTACAAAGATGAGCTTGTGAGCTTCAATGTTTGGGGACTATGCACCAGTTCATTCACAGGGAGTTCTCCAGCAGTGGCATCCTTCACCAGGCTGCTTCCTCTTTGGCATTTGGCACCTATGAACTTCATCAAGGATACTCACCATTCCTTTTTCCCTTGAAAATGCCACTTGCTTCTAAGGGATTTCAAAGTCTTTTTCCTGATACCCTAACCTCTAGCAAGGCAAAGTCCGAGATAATAATTTTCCTTTTCTGTACTAAGCACCTATGCTAGACCTCAGAGGTAAACCTCATAGAGAAAAAAGTTGGCAACCTAAAAAGGTAAACCGATTCAAAGTATATAAAACGAAAGTAGTTTATCTGGTCATAGATTTGAAAATTGCAGCCGGTATGCAGCTCATATGAACATATTCAGGTAAACACAAACAGATTTACTGAGATCTCACAATCCTCAAGCAGCTGATACTGTTGGTTTTTTGTTTTGTTTTGTTTTTACATGGGGAAATTTTTTTAAATTTATTAAATTTTATTTATTCACTGATTTATTTTAATTTGACAAGAGAAAGACATAGAGAGCGAGAGAGAGGGAAAGTGAGAAAGCAAGCCACCAGGTCCAGGACTTGAATTGTTGGTCTAACCACCATGCCACCTTCTGGTCCCCATAGCTGGTACTGTATTGACTGGTAAATGCTTTTTTTTTTTTTTTTTGAGAGGTTTTCGCTATAGGGCACGTGTGCTCGCCAGACAGACAGAGACATTAGAGACAGAAAGCGAGAAATCACCCCCCCCAGGAGGAATGGTCACGCCACAATCCCTTCTCCTCCATTCTCCTCTCAGGATCTTGGGCACGCACGCACATGCGCCCGGCGTGAGTTTCAAGCCACTGGGTCCAGGACGCGAACCACGGTCAACTACGTGGGAGTCCAGCAACATAGCCATTATGCTAACTGCTGGTTCCCACTGGTAAATGCTTTGAGCATCATTCCAGACCAAAATGTATCATGCTTAGGAATCAAAGGTGGGTGTGTTCCCTCACTTCTGTTTTTGTATGTCACTTTCCCATCCTGGAACATAAATATCCCTGACCACGAGACTACCTGCAGTTAGTTTCCTTGGAAACCATTCTAGGGTCCCTGATTATGAATCGTGTTAATTTTTGTTCAATTAACTACGCTAAATTAAACAGTCTAAAATTGTTTAAACTGAAGTTTTTCTTTACCCTGCCACCAGCTGGCCCTAGAGCAGACTTTAAAGGCAAAAACTACACGTGGATGGAAGGAGAAGTAGGAATTACACCAATTGTTTTGAGACAACTACCCTTGGCTACCAGGATCAATAGCAGGGTGGCATCAGTTCAAGGTTGGAGTGACTATCTCTGGGCAGATGTCCTTGCAAAAGGTTGCAGTGGTCTTTGTGCAAGGTTATGGTTCTGGCAAAGTTCTTTAGATAATGGTTCTTGTTATTAGGCATATTACTGTGAGAAAAAACCTCCTCCATGGTCTTCCCTGGCTCAGTTTAGCAAGGGCTGCACAAATAACTACATTTTGATTCTGATAATTTTTTTATACAATAGTATACCTGAACACCTGTTAATATAGCTTCATGAGATGAGTCATATTTTTTTTCTTTTTGGTAATTTTGGGATCTGAAACACAAAGGATAACTTTTAAAAAGAATTTTGATACTTTTAGATCTCATTTATGGCTCTCAAAAGGTTCTATCTACCATATATTAATCTCTCCTTTAGATATACGCTATGTATAATCCACTGTGCCTTTTGTTGACCTTTACTATTCTATAATTCATTGTGTTTTTTTTTTTTTTTTAACAAGAATTAGAACATGGACATTCTTTGGTCTTAGAGGAAGCATTTTGCCCAGGAAATGAAAGTCTGCTGTTTTCTCTGATAACCTTCATTTTGTGTTTCTTTGGGATAGATTCCTAAGTCATGTAACCCGTGAAAAAATGCCAAGTTCTTTTATTAAAATCTCAGTAGAGTCTCTGAGACAGCAAAGAATTATAGCATTGGGACATTATTTGACCTCCAAGACTTTAAAGGTTATCCAATCTAAGTCTCTCTCCTCACAGATAAGAAAGGTGAAGTAACTTGTTTGAGGTCACACAGCTTGCAAGGAACACAGGGCAAGGAATAGACTCTACATCTCCTAATTTTTAACATATATATTTTAGGAGGGAGGAAGGCAGAGTAAACAAAACAAAGTTACATTTTTGGTGACTGTGTTCTAAGGAAATCCATTTTCCAATTTCATATTTTAAAGTTTTGTCATAAAGTTTAATGTATTTTAAAGTTTAAAAGAATTATCTATTTAACTTAATTAATTAATTAATTAATGTATTTATTTTAATCTGACCAGAGAGAGAGAAAGTGCTAAAGCAAGTCGCCAGGTCCGGGACTTGAATCACAGTAAGCCATGTGGGGGTCCAGCGCCTTAACCACCAAATCACCTGCCAGACCCCCAGATGCTTGATATTTTAACAACAACAACAAAAAAAATCCAACATTACAAAATAATCTTGGTACTAATACATACTATAAGAACACCTTCCCAGATCAAAGTTAGTAAACTCAGATGCTTCAGGGGACAAGTGGGTGATGGGAGTCAAAACCTATAGAAATGCATGCTTCTAGCAAACTGGAGCTTTTATATAAGCCTTGCCTGTTGGCCCTCAAGTCGACCCTCCCCACTTCTGTGACACACACAAAGTACTGGACTAACAGAGCAGTGCAACCCCTTGGTGACCAAGCTACGCCCCCTAGTGGCAGCTGTAGGTAGTTCTACTGTACAATAATACCTGCAAAGGATTCCTTCTTGTTTGCCAGTTAATCCCTGTCATATTGCAAGCAAGCACTATTTTTTTTTCAGTAGGTCTGAAATTAAATGAGTATTGAGATTGGGATTTCAAATCAATGTACTGCTTTTGAGAAGATAAGTTAGTTCAGATCTTGGTGAAATCTTTCTAAAATGTACCATACTGTGCCAATTCTTAAACTGTAAGTACGTTGGAAAGGCTGTCAGTCACTCACAACTTAGTATGAATTAATTCCTCTCACTTTTTTTTGCTCCTCACCCTGATCTGAGATCAGTCACATCTGGAGAAAGGTGAGGTAGAGGGAAAGAAGACTCACGTGTCAGGAGAGTGGGGAGGCTGGCCTCACTGCACAAATGGAGGACTGAAAGAAGGGGGTTTGCAAGGCAGAACAAGAAGCAAAAGAGAGGGTGGCAGTAGGAGACAGTGCCTGGTTCACAGTCTGTGTGAGCCTGGCACGGCTAGACTGCAATGTGAAGGAAATGGGCTCGCATTCAGATGCAGAGGACTCATAACCAAGCTCATTATATGTTCTTCGGAAGAAATTTGGCCCTGTATTGTTTCTTTATATGAGAATCTTTTCTTCCATTTGTCTTTCTTTCTCTCCTCAACCCCCAAACCATTACTCCAGATAGAAACACATTTCCTTATTTATCATCGGGGCCGGGTATCTTCAGTTTCATCCCCATCGTTCCAACAGCAACACAGTCTGTAGTTCATCACACACCATCGGAGCTTCAGGCAACATGCCCAACACATGTCCTTGGTTAGGGGGAATGAGGAGCAGAAGTGCTCTGAGTTGCACTCTTCAAAACCCGTTCTGCACTCGTGCCAACAAAATGAGGAAACTTTCCTCCAAAGCTGCCAGGAAGAGCCTCCAGCTGTCTTCTGAGCTGGAGTGCACCTGCACCAGAGGCTGCTTGTTACAGCAGCTGCCGGGACCCCTTGGGAAAGCAAGGCACATGTAGCGCCATGAGGCAGTGTCATGGATGACTTGGAGCTAAGACGCTTCTGGGGAAAGGATGCTGGGTGTCACATAGGACGGCCTGGGAGTCACGCAGGATGACCTGGGTTTAATTGCTAGTTCTGTCCTTTTCTGCCCAGGTGGTCTTAGGTAAGTCCTCAGCTTCCTTGTCTATAAACAGAGACTTCAACCCCTGCTCTGCCTCCAATTAGAGCTGCTCTTTCTTCAGCTTCTGCTGGGCACACCTGTGCATCCATTGGTGCAGTTACTCCTCACTACAGCCCTGCAGGTGGTCAGACACCATTATCCACTTTAGAGGTGAGAAAATCACAGCTCTGAGTGTGTAGCGAACTGACTGAGGTGGCGCAGCCAGGAAACGGCGTAGCTATGTCTGAAACCAGGCCTGCTTTCAGAGTTGTTTAAATTTCAAATGTTATGTTGTATGTGGAAGAGCTTTGAAATCAGAATCTGGAGATTGTGAGAGCGATTTAATAGCATAGGATCCTCTGGCTATGGGGTGTTGAGCAAGTTATTCACTCTGTCCCAGCCTCAGAGTTCTTGTCTGTAAAATGCAGACTGTCCCAGTACCTATCTCCTGGGGTTATTATGAGGATGAACTGAAATTGTGCTTGTAAAGCACTTAAAACAGTGGCTAGCACATTAGTCCCATGTAGGTGTTACTCACTGCTGCTGTAGTCAGCAGGGTGATTTTAAGGTTCTGATAATAAATTACAGAAAATAAAGTTTGTTCACAGGCTTTCTCTCATCTTACACATGTCGTCTTTTATTCACATCCTATTCTCATTTAAATGCAAAATGCCAGAAGGAAAGCTGATTATTAACTTCAATTTTTAACAGGAATATTTTTTAGCATGAGTAACAAATGTATTTATGCCTCTCTAATCCTCAACCTAAATAAATGAAATTCAGCACCTAATATTTCAATAAAAATGAACAGAGCCTTCTGCAGCCATGTCCATCCCCTGCCAGTTTTAAACAAGGCTCCTAGACTCTGACCCTCCACTCCCACCTTGCCTCCCCCACCTGCTTTTGCTTCTTGTTTGTTTCTTGGCTCTGCGCTGCACACTCCTTGCTCACCTCTCTCCCCTGGGTTGATGTCCATCTTCATCCACTCACTGTTGGGCCCCAGTACTCCTTTATTTCCTCTGTTTTAGCAGCTTCTGGTTTTCACTGTCACTTTGGTCTCATGCCAAACTCCGGGTTCTAACTGATGCCCATGGAGGCACACCCCTGTTGTAATTGATGGTGGAGAGAACTTTGGCTTTCCCCCGGCGGGGGTTGCGTCATCTTCCATTGCTCCATTTTTAGCTCTCTTGTGAATCACACAGGGGCATGTACCAAGCAAAATAGCAATTGAGGCTCAGACTGTCTCTCAATGTCAGACCTCCAGATGTTGCCAAAAACCCAGAAGTTCTGGTCATGTAGTTAGATTCTCATTTACTCAAGTGAACTGTTAAGGTTTCCTCATGGTGCGGCATCACATGGCCACGGCCTAGGACTCATGCAAGTTCAGAGCAGGAATCTGAGTACACAGATGTTGGGCATCTCTGCTGTAAATGTACCTTTTCTAAATAAGTAGCCAAAGGAGGCTTTTCTGGTTCATGTCAAAACTGGATTGTGTAACAGTTTCTTCAATATCATAGGTAGGTTTCAGTAATAGAAAAATGACAGCATGGAATTAATCTCTTTCATGACAGCAAAGTATACTTTTCAAATACCTTTTTCTCAGTGGCTTCCAAGGTGTCTGCAAGTCCTCCTTTTATCTACTCTTCCTCAATTTGTACGGCCAAAAAGAAACTAAATAATCTACAGAAGAGTTACCCAGACCTAGGATGGAAATCCACTAGCACAGATGTGCGTGGAGCAAATTATTAACTTCTATAGCACCTGGATATGGAGGTGATAAAACCTGAAACCTACCTCTTAGGAGAGTTAAAAGAGTTAATATATATGATCTATTGACACAAAGTAGAACCGTGTGAGTGTGTGTGTTTGTGTGTGTGTGTGTGTGTGTGTAGCTATATCAGTGGTATGCACTGATGGGGGTCAGACATGCAGCTCCAAATATGGCACCGTGGTGCTTGAGGAAACAGCAGAGGAAGGACAGTCACTCTCTTCTTCCTCGTACACTTCTCTCCTGATGCAGGACATAAAACCATTATTCCAGATGTGCCCTCCCCATACTCAGGGGAAAGGAATGTACTAATCTCTGAATAGACAGGGACATAGACAAGAATCTGTACAAACAAGACTTACTAAGTCTCCCCCATTAGATCATACCCTCTTTGTCCTATCATACTTCTCCATAACTATCTGCTTCTTCATCAAACTTAGCATAATAATACATAGTAATAATACCCATTTCTCTGGGTCCCATTTATGCCATCAGAAAGTGCAGTGGGTCTTTGTAAAGCTCATAGAAGATGCATACTATTAAAAAAAACTATATGTAGATTTCAAAATTTTTTGCACCAAAATAAACGTTTTTTATTTTCCCCCAAAACTTATTTATTTTCCTTTTTGGTTTTTGCCATAGGGTTCATGCACTTGCCAGAGAAAGATAAAGAAAGGGAAAGTGAGAAATGACCCCCTGGGGAGGATGGCCATGCTGCAATCCCTTCTCCATTCTCCTCCTAAGATTTTGAGTACACACGCACATGCACCTGTTGTGATTGTCAAATCACCGAGTCCAGGACTTGAGCCACGGTTGGTTATATTGGAGTCCAGTTGCCTTAACCACCAGGCCACCTTCTCCCCCGCCAAAAAAAAATTTTTTGAGATTTTCGCTATAGGGCATGTGCACTCGCCAGAAAGACAGAGAGAGACAGAGAGACAGAAAGTGAGAAATCACCCCGCAGGGGGGATGGCCACGCCGCAATCCCTTCCCTTCCATTCTCCTCTCGGGATCTTGGGCACACACACACAAACACCTGGCTTGAGTTTAAGCCACCGGGTCCGGGACGCAAACCATGTCGGCTACATGGGAGTTCAGAGACATAGTCATTATGCTAACTGTTGGTCCCTCCCCCCAAACTTTTTGATGTCCCCTCATGAAACTTATATTGAGTAAATTTGTCTGCTTTTCTTTTGTTAATCTGCCTTTTGTTGCAGGGGTCTCAATCATGAGCCTAGAGGTAGGTGAGGAAAAGAAATCTTTCCTCCCCTATAGCATATAGCATCCTTGTGTCATACACGTCCACAGGATGCTGTCCCTTCAGCTCATTTTGGTGAGCCATTGATACAAATATCTTTTTCTTTTCTTTTCTTTTCTTTTTTTTTTTTTTTTGGAGAGATTTTTGCTACTGGGTCCGGGACTCGAACCACAGTCGACCACATGGGATTCCAGTGACATAGCCATTATGCCAACTGCTGGTCCCCATACAAATAACTTTTTATGACCAAAGGGAATATTTAGAATTTTATCCTGATCCCAGGAGAAAAACTAGAGTTCTTCATTAAAAATATATTCTTGAAAGTGTCCTTCTTGCTCAGATCCTATGGGGTTATTTGGTCCATTCTGAGTGTGGGTGTGTGTATCACCTAATCTTCTAGTTCTTTCCATTGCCACAGTGTGTCTCCTGCAAGCCTTTGTTAGAAGCTGTCCTGGTAGCTGTCCAGTGGAGCTGGTTGGTGGAGCTGCTTCAACTGTCTGATTTCAGAATTTCTATTGGCCTCTAATGGTCACTCTCCTTCAAATATGTCCTTAGCTAGTTTAGTACTAGATGAGTTGTTTGCTCTGCAAATAATCTGAATGATTTCTTAGGTAAGAAAAGTTGTATTAAGGTGATTATTTCCCCCACAGAAAAGCATCCTCCTGTTGTTTGATGGTTGGGAACTTTATGCTCAATCTGTCAATGAGTAAATTCTCTAGGAGTAAATAAAGTCCTAGGGGGTGTAGTAAAGTGTGTGTGGGGTGTTAACTCTCTGAGGTACCACTTTATTAGTCATAATTTGAGACTCCTAAAAACATCTTATTTTCCTCTCCTCCAGAAGGATTTGCAGTTGTTTAAAAAAAGGTATGCCATACAAATTAAATAAACAGCAAAGAGAGTAGATATGGGTAAGGATTCAAAGTGAGAGAAAATTAGCACATGGCTTTGTATAGTTGCTATGGGTGGTTAGCCAGTTTAACTCCAAGTTCCCTGGTGGCCAAAACAGAAAGGGAACTGCTTTCATTTTAAGAGCTATAGCGTCATAATATAAATTCACACTCTTAAGCCAAGAGGAAATTCTATATGACCTTTCTCCCAGGAAAGCCATTACAATAACTCTCAAAGAGCTAGTTGACCTGAATGACTGGACAGCTCAAAACCTTAGTAACATTTTGCCAGTTGACTTGGGCCTAGGAAAAAAAAAAAAGTCACAGTGTTTATATGTATGCTTGCACAGACAAAACGACCTCAGAATCATTCATTTCTTACACCTAGGCATAAGGGTATACGAGCATGCCTCTGGTTCTTCCATGCAGCACCATGATGCAATATAGTATAATTGAAAAATAACAATAAGTTACTGAATATGTATGACTTTAGATCATTCAATGTCAAGGAAAGTTCTACTTATCTTTCAAGAATCTGCTTTCTTTAAGTATATCTAGCCTGTGAAATCTTGAGGCATTTTAGGAGTCCCTAGCACAACTGATAGAAGGGGGGGGGGGCTTCTTTTTTTTTTTTTTTAATTGTGACACAATGATAAAAGTGACACTTTTTGAGGCTGAAGCACAGGGGAAGATTCACGGTTCATAACCAGGGACCTCTCTTGAGTAGTCTGTGCACACATGTATCCATGATCCAGGGCTGGCTGAACCTGGGTGGAGTGGGGGTAGAATCATGTAAAGGCATCAAGACCCTATTTGGGGTAATGCCTCTTTCTTTCTCATAGAAGAAATGAATAAATAAACCCTTTTCAAATTTGTTTCATAGACAAAGAGTGACCTAAAGCCAGCAGGTGGTATAATAGTTAAGGTACTGACTAGATTCCCACATAGCCAACAGCAGTTCAAGTCCTGCATCCAGCAGCTTGGAAAAAAAAAAAGCCTGGAACATGTGCCTGTGTGCCCAAAATTCTAAGAGGAGGAGAGAAGAAAAGGAATTGTGGTGTGACCATCTCCCAGGGGTGGAGGGCAGGGGTAGGTGATGTTTATCTTTCCTTCTCTCTATCTCTCTCTGGCAAAGGTACGCTCCCTATGGAAAAATCTAAAAAATAAAAAGATAACAAAAAAGAAAGTAAGAATAAAAAAGAAATGCTTTCTATGGTTTTCCTCATTTAGTCCTTTTAATAACTATATGAAGTAGTTACTATTTATCATCCCCATTTTATAAATGAAGAAACTGTGTCCCAAAAAGTAATTTGCCTTTTTAATAAAAGTAAAAAGTGTTAAAAAGGAATTTAAGTTTATGGAACCAGCAGATGGCCTAATGGTTACATCACTGGACTCCCACATAGTTGATCACTGTTCGAGTCCCGGAGCCAGTGGCTTAAACTCACGCCAGACATGTGTGTATGTGTGCCCAATATCCTGAGAGGAGAATGTAGGAGAAGGGATTCCAGCATGGTCCATCCCACGAGGGATGATTTCTCACCTTCTGTCTCTCTGTCTCTCTCTGTCTCTCCAGTGAGTGCACAAACCCTATAATAAAAAATCTCTCTTTAAAAAAAAAAAGGAAGAATTTAAGCTTATTCTCTCAACCAATACACTAGAAGGAAGATCAAATCTGAGTATTTTAAGGAAGTAGGCCAGCCTTAGACTTGGGAAACATCAGATGTATCAGTGGTTGTGTGACAGGAAAAGAGTAAAATGTCATGTTTATTGAGCTGTATCCATTTGACTTCTCTTCCTTCCCCCCCTCCCCCCCAGAGAGAGAGATAAAGACAGTAAGAAGGAAAGTGAGAAATCATCACCCACCTCTCCGCCCCCAGGGAGGATAGTCATGCTGAATCCCTTCTCCATTCTCCTTCCAGGACTTTGGGCATGCACACACGTGATCCTAGCATGATTTTCAAGCTGCCAGGTCTGGGATTTGAACCATAGTCGTCCATGGGAGTCTAGCGCCCTAACCACCCATGCTCTATGCTGGCCCCTTGAATTTTGTTTTATTACCAATCCCAAGAATGTTAATTCAGTCTAAAGTCAGCATATTTTTTCATTGGCCTTACATCTTTTTATGGTTTTCTGGAGAGAAAGAATGAAAAAAATTACGCTAATATAATGTCAGTTTTTGCACTAACGTTTTGATAAATAAACCCGTTTCTAATGGGAAATGGTGCCCTTTTGATATTCTTCACATATTTATTAGGTCTTCGGGAATGTCATGACACATTTTTTTTATGTAAAAATACATAATGACTGGAACCGGCAGTTAGCGTAATGGCTATGTCGCTGGACTCCCATGTAGTTGACCATGGTTCGTATCCTGGACCCAATGGCTTAAAACTCACGCCGGGCAGGTGTGTGTGCGTGCCCAAGATCCCGAGAGGAGAATGGAGGAGAAGGGATTGCGGCGTGGCCATCCCCC
>NW_006159849.1:8126124-8132029 GCF_000334495.1 Tupaia belangeri chinensis
CCAGAGAGAGACAGAGAGAGAGAGAGGGAGAAAGTGAGGAAATATGCCACAGGTCCAGGACTCGAACAGTGGTTGACCATGTGGGGAGTCCAGTGCCTCAACCACCATGCCATCTGCCCGCCCCGAGGTGACCTATGTCCTCTGTATTGATACGCCTCAATTAAAGCATTACAATGATTTCTTTTCATGCTGCTCCTTGTCTAGACTGTGAGATCCCTGAGAGGAGGTTGTCACTGAATGCCATGCCTAACTAGGTGACTTTACAGTAAATGTTGGTCATAACAAACAATGAATTTGTGGTGCTAGACTGTGACACAATGATAAAAGTGACACTTTTTGAGGCTGAAGCACAGGGGAAGATTCACGGTTCATAACCAGGGACCTCTCTTGAGTAGTCTGTGCACACATGTATCCATGATCCAGGGCTGGCTGAACCTGGGTGGAGTGGGGGTAGAATCATGTAAAGGCATCAAGACCCTATTTGGGGTAATGCCTCTTTCTTTCTCATAGAAGAAATGAATAAATAAACCCTTTTCAAATTTGTTTCATAGACAAAGAGTGACCTAAAGCCAGCAGGTGGTATAATAGTTAAGGTACTGACTAGATTCCCACATAGCCAACAGCAGTTCAAGTCCTGCATCCAGCAGCTTGGAAAAAAAAAAAGCCTGGAACATGTGCCTGTGTGCCCAAAATTCTAAGAGGAGGAGAGAAGAAAAGGAATTGTGGTGTGACCATCTCCCAGGGGTGGAGGGCAGGGGTAGGTGATGTTTATCTTTCCTTCTCTCTATCTCTCTCTGGCAAAGGTACGCTCCCTATGGAAAAATCTAAAAAATAAAAAGATAACAAAAAAGAAAGTAAGAATAAAAAAGAAATGCTTTCTATGGTTTTCCTCATTTAGTCCTTTTAATAACTATATGAAGTAGTTACTATTTATCATCCCCATTTTATAAATGAAGAAACTGTGTCCCAAAAAGTAATTTGCCTTTTTAATAAAAGTAAAAAGTGTTAAAAAGGAATTTAAGTTTATGGAACCAGCAGATGGCCTAATGGTTACATCACTGGACTCCCACATAGTTGATCACTGTTCGAGTCCCGGAGCCAGTGGCTTAAACTCACGCCAGCCATGTGTGTATGTGTGCCCAATATCCTGAGAGGAGAATGTAGGAGAAGGGATTCCAGCATGGTCCATCCCACGAGGGATGATTTCTCACCTTCTGTCTCTCTGTCTCTCTCTGTCTCTCCAGTGAGTGCACAAACCCTATAATAAAAAATCTCTCTTTAAAAAAAAAAAGGAAGAATTTAAGCTTATTCTCTCAACCAATACACTAGAAGGAAGATCAAATCTGAGTATTTTAAGGAAGTAGGCCAGCCTTAGACTTGGGAAACATCAGATGTATCAGTGGTTGTGTGACAGGAAAAGAGTAAAATGTCATGTTTATTGAGCTGTATCCATTTGACTTCTCTTCCTTCCCCCCCTCCCCCCCAGAGAGAGAGATAAAGACAGTAAGAAGGAAAGTGAGAAATCATCACCCACCTCTCCGCCCCCAGGGAGGATAGTCATGCTGAATCCCTTCTCCATTCTCCTTCCAGGACTTTGGGCATGCACACACGTGATCCTAGCATGATTTTCAAGCTGCCAGGTCTGGGATTTGAACCATAGTCGTCCATGGGAGTCTAGCGCCCTAACCACCCATGCTCTATGCTGGCCCCTTGAATTTTGTTTTATTACCAATCCCAAGAATGTTAATTCAGTCTAAAGTCAGCATATTTTTTCATTGGCCTTACATCTTTTTATGGTTTTCTGGAGAGAAAGAATGAAAAAAATTACGCTAATATAATGTCAGTTTTTGCACTAACGTTTTGATAAATAAACCCGTTTCTAATGGGAAATGGTGCCCTTTTGATATTCTTCACATATTTATTAGGTCTTCGGGAATGTCATGACACATTTTTTTTATGTAAAAATACATAATGACTGGAACCGGCAGTTAGCGTAATGGCTATGTCGCTGGACTCCCATGTAGTTGACCATGGTTCGTATCCTGGACCCAATGGCTTAAAACTCACGCCGGGCAGGTGTGTGTGCGTGCCCAAGATCCCGAGAGGAGAATGGAGGAGAAGGGATTGCGGCGTGGCCATCCCCCCGGGGGGGTGATTTCTCGCTTTCTGTCTCTCTGTCTCTCTCTGTCGGGCGAGCGCACGTGCCCTATAGCAAAAAAAAAAAAAAAAATACATGATGACTTTCCTAATGACCCAAAATTTTGCCAGGGTGTCCCAACTAGGTTGATTACAAATATTTCTACTGATGAGATAGACTTGAAATATCACCACTGTGATTACAGGCATAAATAGTGTATTTCATTATTCATCTGAGTATTACTGTTAATGACATAGTAAATCTCAGAACAACTGTAGGCAATAAATAGATTTTTAAAAACAACTTTTTGGAAACAATTTATCCTACTATATTTATTAGATGTCTTAACACTGCAATTCTAACACAGTCTAAAGCTACTTTAAGTATATAAAACAATTTAACACTACTATGGGGATTCTTCATGAACCCAAAGGACCAATAGGTTTAAAAACAAAAGAAAAGACTCTAGAGAGGAATAGATATATTAATTAAATTTTCCCTTTACTCATATTCATTGTAATTTAATTATAACATAGGCACCTATAGTGATATCACATAGTAGACTCTTGATAAATCTAATTAAATAGAATCCTTAATGTTTCATCTTAAACTATATTATTGAACTCTGCAAATTTTTTTTTTATTACTTGCCAGACGGAAATAATTACTTGCACTCACCAGAAAGAGACAGAGACAAGAGAGAAGGAAAAGCACCTTTGCAAAGGGGCATGGTCACACCACCATTTCTTTTCCATTTCTCCATCCTGTTGGGATTTTTGGCACAGACACACACAGGACCAGTATGTTTTTCAAAAATCATGGGATTTGAACTGTGGTTAGCCATGTGGAATCTGAATCTTTTAACCACTAATCTATGGGGCCCGCACAGCTTTACCAGTTCTTAAACAATTGTTTGCTTTGGCTTAACTACTGATGGTTTAATAAGCTATCTGTGGGGACCAGCAGTTTGCGTAATGGCTATGTCGCTGGACTCCCACGTAGTCGACCCCGGTTCGCATGCTGGACCCAGTGGCTTAAAACTCACGCTGGGCGCGTGTATGTGCGTGCCCAAGATCCCGAGAGGAGAATGGAGGAGAAGGGATTGCGGTGTGGCCATACTCCCTGGGGGGTGATTTCTCACATTCTGTCTCTCTGTGTCTCTCTGTCTGTCTGGCAAGTGCATGCGCCCTATAGCAAAAAACCTCTCCGATAAATAAATAAATAAATAAATAAGCTATTTGTGAGTGTGTGCCAAGGGTGGAGTTTTGTTTGTTTTGCTATAGAGTGTGTGTACTCACTGGAGAGAGACAGAGACAGAGAGAGAAAGCAAGAAAGTATCTCATGGGAGTGCCACACCACAATCTCTTCTTCTACATTTCTCCTTTCAGGACTTTGGACATGCATGCATACATGCCCAGCATATTTCTCAGACTGCTGGGTACAGGACTCAAACTGCATAGTTGGTCATAAGGGATCCAGGTACCTTAACCACAACACCACCAGCTGGCCCTGGAGGGTTGTGTTTTTGTTGTTGTTGTTGTTTTGTCAAGAATATGCTTGGGCCTGGATATACAAGTATAGTTACATCAACAGTATTGGGAAGGTCAGTTCACATCTTTTTTTTTTTTTGGAGAGATTTTCGCTATAGGGCGCGTGCGCTCGCCAGACAGAGAGAGACAGAGAGATAGAAAGTGAGAAATCACCCCCCAGGGGGTCTGGCCACGCCGCAATCCCTTCTCCTCCATTCTCCTCTTGGGATCTTGGGCACGCATGCACACGCGCCCGGCATGAGTTTTAAGTCACCGGGTCGGGGACGTGAACCGCGGTCGACTACGTGGGAGTCCAGCGACATAGCCATTACGCTAACTGCTGGTTCCCAAGGTCAGTTCACATCTTTATCAATGTTTTTCTATGCAAAAATGCATCATGACTTTTCCAACAATGCAATAATTTGCAAGGATGTCACAAATAGATTGATTACAAATATTTCCACTGCTGAGACAGCCTTGAAATATCACCACTATGGCTATAGGCATACATAGCATATTTCATTATGTGCTTAAGTACTACTTTTGATGACCTAGTAAATCTCAGAACAACCGTAGGTGGTAAATACATGAAAAACTTTTTGGATACAATTAACTTATCCTAATGTATGTTTGTAAGATTAGTTTTCTTGTACAAAGTGTTCTCTTCTAGATTTGCATTTTATGGCAGAAACTGAAAGATTGGAAGGTGTAAAGACAGGCAGAGCAACTATGGATATGAGGGACAGTGTGGGAGCAGGGTGGGAAATGGGGAAGGGTGAGAGGGAAGGAATCAAGGGGAAAAAGAAAGTAAAAGGTTTAAGAGACAAAACAATGGAAAATAATCTGTCAATGATAATGTGTATGGTAATATCTTGGACTAAGTCAATATACCAGTGGATTCATGATGGGAAAATTCATTTGGCATGCTATAATGATACACAGCAATTGAATGTTAAGTAAAAAAAAAAAAAAAAAAAAAAAAGATTTGTCTGATTGTTTCTCCATGGTGGAGCTTAATTTGGTTCTCTATAACTGGCATTTCCTGAAGTTAGATATAAAGGCCTGAGTAGATTCATGTCCAATGTTTTGGGAGCAAATACTGTACAGGTGATGCAGTATATACTTCACATGACAATGCATCAGAGTCACATCATGTCACGCTAACCCCTCTATTCATGGGACATGTGATTGCTCTGAAAGCCAGTTCCTACTTTCGTAGGTACATTTCTCATTTTATAATTGAAAAAAAAAAAGGTGATAGGATGCCTTTATTTAATCTTAAAGAGATTGGACATATTTGCATATGGTATTGGCCAAGGAATTAATTTTCACTGTTGAAGAAACAGGGAAACAGGTTTTTCATTTGTTTCTTTGGGCAGGGTGAGGTAGACTCTATCAGTAGCCCAGAGGACATTCAGACCAAGGGCGTCTGGGACAATTTTGTTGCTGAAACCATTTTAATGATTAAATGTAGCCAAGGCCTAGCCTGGTGGCACAGTTGGTAGCAAACTGAACTGCTCCTGGAAGTCACGTGGCCAACCATCATTCAGATCCTAGAGTGACTTGAAGACACACTGGGCATGTTCATGCACACATGCCCAAGATCCTGACAAGCTAGAAGGGTGGGAAAAAGGATCATAGTACAAAACCCCCTGTTGAGGGTGCTCCTCTCTCTCTTTCTCTTTCTCTCTCTCTATCTTGCCAACACATGTGCTCTCTAACATGAATAAAATAAACCTTAAAAAAGGAAAAATAGCCAAATTTTGAAATCTTAGTAGGTAATACATTCATGTGTTTCAAAATGCAAAATGTATGAAGGATAAACTGTGGAGAGCAGCCATTCTGAAAAAACTCTCGGTGACCTTCAGATATATACAGAACCACTGTTCTTGAGCTTCATTTGCATAGCTATGAAAGCATTAAAATACAAATCTACTAAACTTCAGATACTGCAAAGCAGTATCTGTCTAAGAAAGCCACATATGTTATTCAAATTTTGCCCCAAAAGATCAGAAGAAACCAAATGGTGCCAGTCATTTTCACCTCATCAACCAATTAATAACTGAAAACAATGGGCTTTGCATTCCATTTCTTCTCCCATTTTTTTGACCTATAAAGTAATAAACCTGAGGCTGGGTCAGGGTCATGGCTTTCACCATCAGAGAAGTCAGATCCACCCAATCTGCACTTTTCTATACTTGTATGTCTTTGTGTGTTTTAACATTTATTTCTAATCCAC
>NW_006159849.1:8132060-8138786 GCF_000334495.1 Tupaia belangeri chinensis
TCCCTACCTCCCACTCAGAAATACATGTTGAGCTGAGTGGGCCTTGGCAGTAAACAGTAAAGAGTCTCTGTTCTAGTTATTTATCGCTGTATGAAAAATTACCCCAAAATATTTGGCTTATAACGGTAATGGATTTCATTATCCAGTGATGAAGCTGAGAGTGAAGGTGGTCAGTTTTTATTCAAGGTCTCATGCAGCTGCATATGGTGGCTGCAGCCCAGGCCATCTCAAAGGTTCCTTCACTCATCAGTCTGATGCCTGACCTGGGAAACTCAGCTTGGGGCTAGAGCAGCTGGAGCTCTTTGGACATCTCTTTTCTATGTTTCACTAAGTAGTTTCTCTACTGGTGGCCTCCCATTGACAGGGCTTTTTACATGGGAGCTGATAGCTCCTGGAGTGGTTGTCCCAAAGGAGATCACAGACACTCAAGGCCCTTTTCAGCCACAACTACAAACTTCGAGCAGCACAACTCCTACTGCACTGGATTCATGAGGGCAGTGTGCAAAGGTCCACCAAGGTCCAAGGAAAGGGTCACAGGTTCCACCTCCTGATGGGAGGAATGTCAAAGAATTTGCATCCGTGCTTCAAAACGATCACATTCTCCCTTATATCACATTTCCCCGCTCCCAGTTCACGTTTCCAAATGCAACCAATGTTGTTTCTTGTGAAGCATTCAAGAAATGCTATGCACAGTCAGCCTTCCATATCCACAGGTTCTGCATCCATCAATTCAACCATCAGTGGATCAAATTTCCTTGCATAAGTGGATGTGAAACACACAGAAACAGAGGATGACTACAAGGGACTTGAACATCAGTAGATGTGGGTGTTTATGGAGAATACTGGAATACTCCCCTGTGGACACTGAAGGACAACTATATACGAGATACACATATTATTTCCAGCTAGCATAGTGTATGCAATGTCCTGTACCTTGATTTCCCACCTTAACATTATCTTGTGAAGACTGTTCAAATCATTCTATAAAATAACCCTCATTTTTAAAATGCCTTTGTAGTGTAATGTTATATGGATGTATCATAATGTTTAACCTCCTTTGTTAATGGTTAATTTAGGTTATTTCCAATTTCTTAATATTATGAACAATGAAAATGTAAATCATTTCCATATAGAAGTGTAAAGCATTTTTGTGTTATAAATTCCTAGACATATGACATGGTCTGGATAAATGGCTTGTCCCCCGAAAGTTCATGTTTTGGAATTTGGTCCCCAGTGTAATGGTGTTGAGAGGTGCAACCTAGAGGGTAGTGACTATTATGGAGACATCACTCTTATAAATAGAGTAATGATGTCTCAAGAGATTCCGTGACTTCTAGCTCTGCTGAGACAGTATTAGTTCTTGCAAGAGCAGGTTGTTACAAAAGGACAGACAGCTGTCTGTCTCTGCACATGCCTACCATCCTCTCTACTTCTGTTGGCCATGTTGTGATTATAGCTGGCTTCATGCCAGTCTCACAACTTTGGACTTTCCAGCCATTATAATCGTGTGTTAAATAAACCTTTATAATTCACCCAGTCTCAGGTATTTCTGTTAACAACACAAAAGTAAATTAAGACAATAGAGAATTACAGGATTAAAATGGAACATACATTTTAAATTTTGATAGATATTATCATGTTGCTGTCCTTTGAGGATGCAGACATTTTCACTCCTGTCACGCACAAAAGGGCCCACTGTCCCCTACTTTTACAAAACAGAACATTCTTAATGCTTGAACCTCTCTCTCTTTTGCTATAGAGCACACTTTTGCTATAGAGCACAAGTGCTTGCAGGATAAACAGAGAACAGAAAGTGAGAAATCATCCCCGAAGGGAAAAGAGTGGCCATACCACAATCCTTTCTCCTCTGCTTTCCTCTAGGGGTTTGGGCATGCACACACATGTGCCCAGTATGAGTTTTAAGCCACCAGGTCCGAGATTCAAACCATGGCCAACTACGTAGGAATCCAGTGATGTAACCATAACATATCCGCTGATCCCAAATGTTTCAATTTTTAGTAAGTAAAATATGTTTTATTTGGTTGTCAGAAAAGTTATAATGCATTTTTGCATAGAAAAACAGAAAAAAATACATCATGACTTTTCTGACAATCCAATGGCTCTGGGCAGTTTTTAACATGCGTCTTTTTATGAGTGAGTTAAGTGTTTGTTTTCCTATGTTTAACCATTTACATTTTTTCAATTCTTTAATTTTTTTAGGTTTTTGCCATGGGGTTGGTGCACTCACTGGAGACAGAGAGAGAGAGGAAGAGTGAGAAACCATTTCCCAGGGGGATGGCCATGCTGCAATCCCTTCTCCAACATTCTCCTTTTGAGATTTTGGGCACATGCACACATATGCCTAGTGTAATTTCCAAGCTACCAGGTCCAGGACTTGAACTGGGGTCAGCCATGTGGGAATTCAGCACCTTAAGCACCACACCACCTGCTGGTCCCAGATTTTTTTCAACTCTTATAAGAGGTGTGAAAATTATTTTAATAGGGACCAGAAGTTGGCATAATGGCTTATGTAGCTGGACTTCCATGTAGTCGATCATGGTTCGTGGCTCGGACCTGGTGGCTTAAACTCACACCAGGTGTGTGTGTGTGTGTATGTGCCCAAGATCCTGAGAGGAGAATGGAGGAGAAGGGATTGCAGCATGGCCATCCCCCCAGGGGGTGATTTCTCGCTTTCTATCTCTCTGTCTTTCACTGTCTTTCTGGTGAGCACACACACCCTATAGCAAAAAACTCTCAAAAATCATTTTAGTATAAAATAGATGTTTGAGGTGAATGAAAAGGTGAGACACCCCACATTTCTCATAAACCTAGAGACATTTTAATAATTCACAAAGTCCTCTTTTTCTGAACCCTGCAAATCAGTAAGCTGTGAGCATCTGGACCTTCTGTGATGCCTGGAATTCTAATGTCTCCTAATTCATCCTGAGAGTCTCTGGTGGGTAGAAAGTGCTCTCTTGTATATGGAAATCTATCTTTTTAAGTGATATCTACTTTTTCATTAGGAAAAGTCTTGAAAAAAAAAGACTTTTTTACTTTCCCTTAGGGCTTAATATAAGACTTTCATTATTTTTACAAATCTTTCTCTTACATCCAGATTTGAAATGAATGATCTTTGCCTTTTGAATTTTGTGCATTTTCCTTCAAATTTCTCTTTACACTCCACTATTACTGTATCCTTCTTCCCCAGCTAATAGTATATGTTAAAGGTTCATGTGATATTGGCAGTTTGGTCTTGTAGTAACAAAACAACAAAATTCTGCTGAAAGGTATTAATGTTGGAGCCAGAAAACTTGCCCTTCATTAGCTGGCCGTGGTTGGTCAGTCAACATTCAAAGAATCAGTTTCTTCATGTGAAAATAAGAATAATACCTACTGGCCCAGCTGTGGTGGGGTAGGTAGCAGGGCACTGCTCTTGATGCTGGAGTCATATGGGAAGAAGACCCCAGGTTTAGATGCTGGGTTGACGTGAACATCCAGGTGTGTCTGTGACCAGATGGCTAGACCAATGGGGAATTGCAGTGTGATGAAACCCCATTGATAGTACTTGTCTCTCTTTCTCTAATAAAAACTTAAAAAAGGAGTAATACTTATTTAGAAAACTAGATTGTGAAGATAAAGAGAAAGAATGTTTCCAAATAATATGTAGAGAGTACATGTCATATTCATAGAGTACACAGGTGCCTTTGTGCACTTGGTCTCCTTAGTCCTCAAGAGGGTTCACTATTTCCAACTTGATGATGGTATTTGATTATCTGAGCTGCTGTTAACAGGCTACAGGTGGCTTAAAACAATGGCAGTTATTCCCTCACTTTTCTGGAAGCAGCAATCTGAAATCAGATGTTGGCAGGGTTGGTTTCTTCTGGAGGCTCTGTCAGGGCATCTGCTCCGTGCCCTCTCTCCCAGCTTCTGGTGGCAGCCCACAATCCTGGACATTAATAGTGTGTAGACACATCACTCTAATCTCTGCCCATAGCTTCACGTGGATTACCCCTCTATGTCTTCTCCTTTTCTATCTCTTATAAAGGCATTCTTCACTGAATTTAGGGCCCACCTTAAGTCCAAAATGATCTTATATTGAGAGTCTTAATTACCTCTGCGAAGACACTATTTTCACATAAAGTCACATTCACAGAAACAAGGAGTTACAAATTAGACATATCTTCTAGGGGCAACTATTTAATTCACTTCAGCGATAAAGCCAAAAACTAATCCAGATTCTTTCTGATTCCAGCTTCAGGGTACTTTGGACTCTGCCATACTCTTTCTCTCTGTGAAACCATTTTGCCAGTGTTAATGACTGCTTCATAGTTTCTTATTATTATTCTGAGATTCTATGGTTCCCTATGCATCTAATTTATACCAGGAAGTACTTTGGATACCTGGAAGAAATCACTGAATTCGGGGTCAGTCACGTAGTGCCACAGTTAAGCACTATGCATAGGGAGTTGGATACCACATAGCCGACTTCTGCTCAAAACCTGGCACTGGTGACTTGAAAAACACGCCAGGTGCATGTGTGTGTGTGTGTGTGTGTGTGTGTGCTCAAAATCCCAACAGGAAGAAGAAACAGAGGAAAAGAATTGTTGTATGACCATGGCCTACTGGAGGGTGTTTTCTTCCACTTCTTCCCACTCTCTTTCTCTCTCTCTTATGAGTGTATATGCACTCTGGGAATTAAAAAAAAAATAGAGAAACCACTTACTTCTACTAAATTTTTCATTTGCTTATAAGGGCATCCTCTGCCTAAATAATTATTTTTTCTTATTCTGGAGAGGTTTGTTATAGGGAGAGTGCATTCACCAGAGAGACAGAGGAACAGAATCACCCCCTGGGGGGAATGCCCATGCCACAATCCTTCCTCCTCCATTCTCTTGGGATCTTGGATCTGAACGCACACATTCCCAGTTTTAAGCCACTAGGTTCGGGACTCGAACCACAGTTGACTACATGGGAGTCCTGCAACATAACCACTATGCCATCTGCTGTTCCCTTCCTAAATAATTTTTGACTAGTAAGTGGGTTATGCACTTGGGGATTACTAAATCATCCAAGCTAACAGCATAAATAAGAAGACAGCTAAAATGTACTGAGTGCTTATTATGTTAGGCCATGCTAAGTGCTTTACATACATCAGTTCATTTTATTCTAGGAGGCAATGACTATTTAAAGAAGAAACTGGGGTTCAGAGAGGTTAAGAAAAATTTGTCTCAAGTCGCAGAGCTTCTAAGTGTGTAAATGAGCTCTGAACTCAGGAATTCTGACACCAAACCTGGCTGAAACTATAGTAGAGTAACATGTCCACTGTAGCTTCTGGCACCTAACCAGCTCCCCTGACAACCAAGCTGGCCTGGAGGTGGACAGACTTAACAAATGAAGACTTGTTAATGATGAAGATTAACCATGTATTTCTAATAGGATCAGACTGGGCATTCAGATGGCTCTTTGTTTTTTCTCATTTCATTTCAGGAGTGACATTGTTGAAAGATATTTGGAACCATTGAATGAAAAGCACTTAGAATTTAAGCTCAGTTTTTAGGAAGAAATAAAATCAGGGTATTTCCTTTCTGTCATTACCATTCCAGGCCCTTTGGTCTGGAATTTTCCTGTGCATTCATTACTCAAACCAGTTACTTTGAATTTGTCAGCACATTAAAAAGCAGTTTTGTTCAAGAAATATAGCATTTTCCCCCCACCACAAAGGCTGCATTTGTTTTGGTTTGTCATCAGCGTAAAACAAATTTTCCTTCAATGGGATAATATAATAAAAAGCCATGTGACTATAAAAGAGGATGTAGTTAGTTAGACCTAGTCAGCAGCACTGTAATTCTTTCTGATTAATATTTTAAAATCATCTTTAGCTAAAATAAGAAAGATAAATCATTAATATGACCCTAAAGTCTAAACAAAAGCTTATTGCTTTAGAGTATATTCATTTATTTTTAATGCTCATGTCAGTTTTTAAAGAATGGCTTTGTGAAAATATTTTAACTACTCAAAACATTAACTATACGGTTTGCCATTCCATCATCTTAAGCTAAATGATGAACTAGAATTGGTCATTGTTTTCTCTCGCCTGTAATGAAATTCATTAGTGATGGTGTATTTATAGCTTATATTGAAAAGGTCATCTTCTTTTGTGTAGTGTCTTCCTTTAATTAACTTAGGATCCTTGAAAAATAATTTAAACCTAAAGTCCATCTGATGTATTTACTGTTTTCCTCTTAAACTAACAACGTCACTTGTATTTAAAGGATCCAGCTGGCTTCAACACCAAAACAGTCTTTGTAAATCATGCATTCCAGAGGTTCTTGAGAACATATGCTTGGATTCAGGGCTGCACGAGGATGAGCAATATTGACAGACAAAAACAGGAGTTATGGCAAGAAAGGTAAAGGTTGACTCTCTTGTCCTTTCAGAGCCAGGAAAATCCCCTTCTCAGAATTAGATATCAACAAGTTACCAGGAACTAGAGGCAAAGGACCTCGAGTTGCAACTTATAAATTTATACTTTCAAAAATCTTAACACAGAAAATGCTAACAGTTGTATATCAGGTTTCTATTTTATCATTTGTATCACTTTGTCTGCATAAAATAAACACATGATGATGCTTGCTCAATACATTGTTTCACAGATTTTCTGTAAATTTGAAAGGAACAAAATGTCTGTTCTTGTGCATGCCGACTTGACAACAGTAAATTTCCCTA
>NW_006159849.1:8139254-8143949 GCF_000334495.1 Tupaia belangeri chinensis
AATAAAATGTCTGTTCTTTTGCATGCCGACTTTACAACAGTAAATTTCCCTACACCTCTTGGGGAAGATACTAGTTTTGTTGTGGAGCAAGGGAAGCTAAAAAGCAGAAAGCTTAGTGATTTGTTCAAGGTCAACTGAAGGTCAGGGGCTATTTGGCTCCAAACTTCCTGTGCTAGTTATTACTGTTGCTCTCAACTTGATTTATGACTTTATTAATAATTGGTTTTTCCTTAAATCTGGAGAAAATGAGTCTGAAGACCATTTTCAGAAGAAAACTAGCTTTTGATATTTTTGTTGTCAATAAACCCAATCTGCTCTTTTTGATTTCAGGTCTTTTTAAACTTTTTTCATTGCTCACTGAAATTGGGAGACTTGAATATAGATAAGTAAACACTCAGCTTTTCAATGGGCTGACTGTAAAAGTATTGCTGTGTTATCTAAATTCTTAGAGGTTTGAGGCCCAACACTCAATACTTACAACACTGATATAACCTGTCCATTGCCGAGTAGTGGGTCATACACAAAAAATACATTTTTAAAAATTGGTTTATTTCTCACGTGAGAGAGAGCAAGAGAGAGAAACACTCCCAACAGGATTATCATGCCACGATCTACTCCCAGCCTCAGCAAGTGTGGATCATGGGGTGCCTGGCATGCACAGGGAGATCTTAGGATGCAAACCCAAGCCTTCCCATGTGGGTCTAGCCTCATGGAGTATTATACTACCACTGCACCACCATCTGGCCCTAGAAATTATTCTTTATTTTCTTTTTTCTTCTATAGTATCATCTGGGTAAATATTAAAATACAAGAGTAATGACATAAATAACCTGCTCAATTTCTATTTTACTTTGATTCTCAAAACTATTAATCACTTCTATTTTTTATTATGTTAGAATATACACAACACAAAATTTACCATTTTAACCATTTTTTAAGTGTACAATTTAGTAGCATAATGGAATTTTGTACCCATTATGCAACAATTCCCTAGTCCCTCTAAGTACTATTCTAATAAATACTATTCCACTTTTACCTCCAAGGCTTTGATTAGTCTAAATATTTCACATGAGTAGAATCATACAATATTTGCACTTTTGCATCTGACTTCTTTCAATTAACATGTTTTCAAGATTTATCCATTTTTCTTTTCTAAAAAGAATTATTTATTTATTTATTTGCATTTGTTACTATTATCTTTTAATATGACAAGATGGAGACAGAGAGAGAGAAAGGGAAAGCAAGAAAGCAAGCCACCAGGACCAGGACTCAAACTATGGCCAGCCATATGGAATCCAGCACCTTTATCTGCCATGCAACCTGCTGGCCCTAAATTTATCCATTTTGTGTATGTATCAGAATTTCATTCCTTTTTGAGAATGAATAGTATTCTATTTTGTACATACCACATGTTTTAATATAGAAATAAGAGTTCAATCATAGTTCATCCAGGACTTGAACTGGTTCTCCAAAGAAATGGAATCAGTAGGAATCTACTGATTATCTCTATGTATATCTATATAATATCAGTATAATATATTTATTATACTATATGCAATTTAATATATATTAATATATACTATATCATATATGTGTGTGTCTATATATATAGTATATACATATGAGTATATATAATAAGGAATTGGCTCACACAACAGTGAAGCCTGAGAAGTCTCACAATCTGCAGTCTGCAAGCTCTAGACCCAGAAAAAAGCAATCATATAATTTGGTTCAAATCCTAAGGCCAGAGAATCAGAGGAGACAATAGCATAGATTCCAGTCTGAGACTGAAGAGCTCAGAAGCACAGAGGGTAGGAAAAAACAGCCACTTCCAGCACTCAGTCAGGAAGGCTAAATTCTTCTTTCCTCTGCTTTGTTTTTCTATTCAGGATTTCAAAAGATTGATAGACACTTACTCACATGGAGGAGGGCAAACTGCTTTACTGAGTCCACTGATTTCAATGCTAAGTTCATCCAAAAACACCTCACAGAAACACCCAGACATAATGTTTAGCCAAATATCAGTGCACCCTGTGATCCAGGTAAGCTGACATATAAAACTAACTATCCCAACATCTCTTCTTTGTCCATTCATGTCTGGGGATGGACAGTTGAGTCATTTCCATCTTTTGGCTATCATGAATAATGCTGCTGGCAACACCAGTGTACAATATCAATCTGAGTCACTGTTTTCAATTCTTTTGAGTTTATAACTAGCAGTGAAATTGCTGGGTCACATGGTAACTCTGTTTAAATTTTGAGAAACTGCCATACTCTTTTCCACTACTGCTGCCCCATTTTACATTCCCACTAGCAATGTAAGAGGGTTCCAATTACTCCTCATTCTCACCAACACTATGTATAATGTAAAATTATTCATCCGTTCTATTTTTAAATAATTATTTTATTTAACTTTATTTTTATTAATGATTTCAAAATTTGACCAGGGAGGAACAGAGCAAGAGAGGGAAAGTGAGAAAGCAAGCTGCCAGGTCCAGGATTTGGACTGAGGTCAGCCATGTGGGAGTCCAGTGCCTTCAACCACCACGCCACCTGGCAGCCCCAATCAGTTCTGTTTTGAACAAAATTACCTACAGAGGACATGTGTCAGATTTGGAGTGACCCATGATCTTCTTCATAGCTTTTCTTTTTTAATTTTTAATAATTATTTTATTTTATTTTATTAATTTGACCAGAGAGGAAGCGGGAGAGGGGGAAGAGAGAGAGTAAGAAAGCAACCCACCAGTTCTGGGACTCGAATCCAGTCAGTCATGTGGGAGTCCAGCATCCTTAACCACCATCCCACCTGCTGGTCCCCTTAATAGCTTTTCTTTTCTTTTTTTTTTTTTTTTTTGGAGAGGTTTTCGCTATAGAGCATGTGCACTCGCCAGACAGACAGAGAGAGACATAGAGACAGAAAGCGAGAAATCACCCCCCAGGGGGGATGGTCATGCTGCAATCCCTTCTCCTCCATTCTCCTCTCGGGATCTTGGGCACGCACGCACATGCACCCGGCGTGAGTTTTAAGCCACCGGGTCCGGGACGCGAACCACTGTCAACTATGTGGGAGTCCAGCGACATAGCCATTACGCTAACTGCTGGTTCCCCTTAATAGCTTTTCTAAGTGTAGGGGAACTATGGTATGAGTTCTGCTTTTTTAGTAATAGAACTTGAAGTTCAAATCTCTAACTTCCCTTTCAGGTAGAATAAAATCACATAACATAGACTACATAAATCAGGTACGCCTATCCAAGATTTATATTTCTTTGTGGTGAACAAAATACATAAGTGCTATTCAAAGTTTCCGTTTTGGGGGATTGAGGGGTGGCAATGAAGTCTTGCTTTGGGGTACATTAACTGTTTTAATAGATCTGGTGCAATCAAGTTCCTGTTGTTCAGGATGACAGTGGCTTTTTTCCATCAAGTCTTTTCTGTGGCATGATTTTAGATATTGCTCCTTGGAGATAAGCTTCAAGCTTATATCTTTAACCAGAAAAAGTCCCATCCAGTCTTACTCAAACCCTCAATTACATATCCAGCTGAATACCCATCTTGACCCTCCCCATACTACCCACTAGGCTTCTGCTTGAAAGCCTTCAAGTGGGGAAAGGTCATAGTCTTCCCAATCACTCTTCTCTCTCCTCTAGTCTTAGTTCTTGCAGTGAAGGGGCAGGAAAGATAAGTGAAGAAAAGAAAGTCTGTTCACCCAACTGGTGCTAGTGTAGTCCCCTCCCAGATGTTCTTTTCTCTGTGGCACATGCCTAAATACTGGCTCTCTGGTTCATATACATATATACAAGTGACCAGAAAACTATGGAATCTGCACAAACTGCCATTAAAGAACACCCAAAAGGCCCAGCCATGATGCAAGCTGGTGGGTGCCATTGTGCAGTGACTGAGGCTATAGGGGAGGTCCTGGTTCATTTCCTGGCTTAACCTAAATAGGCTGGGTGTGATGGCCCTCGTTTGTGGCCATAACTAACCAGGAGGCTAAGGCAAGAGGATCACAATGTGGCGAGATCCCAACAAAAACAACTGTCTCTATCCCTCTCCCTCCTGTTCTTTCTCACTCATAAAAACAAAACAAAAAAGAACAGCCAAGCAAAGCTGAAGGCAGTAAATGGATGATAAGCAAACCAATTCTCATTCGAGCCCCTCTGAGTTCAAGTTATCTAACATGCTAGTTACTGAAGGTGCAGCCATTTGAGGGCCTGTTCTCATGTATGGCCTTGGTTCCAGCTCTTCACAACGCTTGATCCATCCCCTGGCCTGAAATATTCATGCAGGTTTGACTTTTTCCACTCTCTCCCTGAGCTTTGGTCTATGGTAAAATACCCCCCAGTACTTCCAAGCGATCGCAGATCTTTATTGGATGGGTCACCTTCATAGGTGGAACACTAACAAGACCACAGGAAGGTTATGCACCTTTGCTGCATCAGATAATGAGAGAACAGACTGCTACACATCGGCATTCTCTCTGTCCTGCTATCCCCCACCATTTCTTTCCCTCTGCACATGTAGGCATAGGGCACAGATCAGCAGGTGCACTGTATAAACAGAACCTGAACTAAGGAATAGGTTGTCAATAAGACACTCTAGATTTCTTTCTTTCTTTCTTTCTTTCTTTCTTTCTTTCTTTCTTTCTTTCTTTCTTTCTTTCTTTCTTTCTTTCTTTCTTTCTTTCTTTCTTTCTTT
>NW_006159849.1:8144935-8153215 GCF_000334495.1 Tupaia belangeri chinensis
TTCTTTCTTTCTTTCTTTCTTTCTTTCTTTCTTTCTTTCTTTCTTTCTTTCTTTCTTTCTTTCTTTCTTTCTTTCTTTCTTTCTTTTTCTTTTTCTTTTTTTTTTTGGAGAGGTCTTTGTTACAGGGCGTGTGCACTTGCCAGACAGACAGAGAGAGACAGAGAGACAGAAAGCAAGAAATCACCCCCCAGGGGGGATTAGCCACGCCACAATCCCTTCTCCTCCATTCTCCTCTCGGGATCTTGGGCATGCATGCACACACGCCCGGCGTGAGTTTTAAGCCACCGGGTCCGGGATGCGAACCGCAGTCGACTATATGGGAGTCCAGCGACCGACATAGCCATTATGCTAACTGCTGGTCCTAAGACACTCCAGATTTCTGAGAGTGATATATGAGACCCTTTTAGCATTGAGGGATTTTGGGAAAAGGCATCTTTCTTTTTATCTTCCAAGGTGGGAGGAGGGAAAAGCCACAACACACTCATGTTCACCAGCAGCACCCAATTCATAGGATTCTGCCTTTTCTCTCTCTAACCTTCTCTTCTATAAACTAGAAGTGAGAAGGAGGATGGGGCACAGGCACAGGTGACGATGGGGTTACAGAGCCCATGTGGTCACTTCTCAATAATCCCCGGGAGAATTGCCTGACCCCAATTGGTTTCCTTTCTCTTTCAGATCTGAGGCATTTCATATCTCTTTATCTCTGAGCAATAGAACATTCTATTTAATATTCTATTGCATCCACTCCTTGAATATGTCTTCTGAATAAAAGTCCATTACTTAGTCTCCTTTCAGAATCCTTGTAACGTTGAACATTATCCAATGAATTACTAATTTTTGTCTCTAAGGATATTAACCAGCCTAAGAGAAACTCTAGAGAAACTACAGAAGACCAAAGGCAAGGAATAAAATTAAAAAGTGGTCAGAGAATAAAGATAGATTACATGCAAAGAAATGACTTTTATAGTGTTAATAACTTCTCATTGGCAGCAAAAGAGGCTAGAGGGTGATAGATTATTTCCACATCGGAAGATGAGGGTTTATTTTTCTCCCTACCTTTTGCATCTTTATTCAACATAGTAATAGTGTAGTTTTGTCTGAACATCAATGTTTACATTATAACGAATATAAGCATGAATTGCTTTTGAATATACATAACTTTCTTTGGCTCTCTAAAAGCCTCAGGGTTCTTGTTGTCCCCATTATTCTGATATTTCACAATAATATACCTTGATATGAATCTATTTTCATCCATTGTTCTGAGAACTTTGTGAGCCTTTCAGTCTGGAGGCTCATGTGAGTTCAGAAAATCTTAAATTACTGGGTTGCTGGGAAAGTCATGATGCATTTTGCCTAGTAAAACAGAAAAAAATATGTCACGACTTTCCCAATGACCTAATAATACTTTAATTTTTTCTCATTTATTTCCTTGAACTCCTTCTCTTCTTAAACTCCCATTATTCAGATATTGACCTTCTTACACTATTTTATATAGTTTTTAAATAATAGAATGTAGTGTTTTATATTTTCTTCATAAAATATGAATATATAAATGTAAATTTATAGAATATAGCAAAATACAATGTAAATTTTTCTCCTGTTTTCATTTTCTTTGCTTTAGTTCTACATTCTGGGAGGCTGACTCAACCTGAACTTCCAGCCTTTCAATGAGTATTTCAGTTCTGCTATCATGTTTTTAATTTTTAAGAGCTCATTTATGTTCTCTGAATGTTCCTTATTAAACAGCATTCCGACCTTGTTTCTGAGATTCAGTATCATTGCTTATCTCTTTGAAGATATTAATAATAGTTTTATTTAGAACTGCTCACTTCCCTTCATAGTTTATTTTTCCTCCCAAGTTGTCTTCCCTGTGGTTTGTTTGCTTGATCTTTATCTGGTAGTGAGAGGTACTCTTCATCTGTCTGGTAATACTTAGGTGCCTGGTCATGTTTGATTGTGGGTGAATAAAGCTGATTAGAAGATTCGAGTGAAAATTTTTGGAGGGTGATCTAGCTAGGCCATTTGTTAGGGCAAATCTTGATTATTAGTATGCTTGAGTTTTTCCTCTTGGGCTAGTCAGATCTCTCAGAAATGACCCTTCCATTCCTCCAGTTCTCCCACCTGGAGAGAAACGGTCGAGTCATAACCACGCTGGAAACTGTGTGGGTAAACAGGGGTGTACAGGCAAGGTCTCAGTCTTCAGTGTCTACATATTTATTTACTCCCCCTGGCTTCAGTGCAGTGCCCTCCAAGTCTAGTGTGCCTCTGTTTTACCATCTCTATCGAGTAAACAGCCATTCTTCTGCTTAGGTACCCTGGAGAAGTCATCCAGTGGTCTGGGGTATGGAGAGAATCTAGGAAGCTCGTGCTTCTCAAACAGCTTTTCTTTCTTCTTTTTCTTTCTTTCTTTCTTTTTCTTTTCTTTTCTTTTCTTTTCTTTTCTTTTCTTTTCTTTTTTTTTTTTTTTTAACAGTGAGACAAGGGCCTTTATTGCTCTGACCAGAGTGTTTAGTAGTTTAGGTGGAGTGTGCCTCTATCCTGGTTCCCACTTGTTCTTTCCTTGGAGTTCAGGACTCACCCCAGGAGAGAGAAGTATCCAGGCAGGAGTGGCAGGCACAGCCAGGATAAAACACACTCCACTAAGATGTAAAAGAAGCTCAGGGAGACGGAGGAAATGTGGGGGTGCTAGGCCACCCAGATAAAATGTCCTTTGGGGTGAACGGAAGCTATTTCCCCAACAAGCCCTTCTATGTTTGCCAAGAATGGGAGAGCTCCAGAGGAAAGCTTCCCCCAGAGATTCCGTATTGTGTCCTTTGAGTCATCAGCAGCTCCCGGATGGGATGTTATCTTTCGCATCCTTAACGCTCCACTCCAGGTAGGTTTTTTTGTTTGTTCGTTTTTTCTGTTCTGTTCTAGTTGTTTAATTTTTTTCTTCTGCTATTTTCTGGGGTTTTTTTAGCAGCTGATTGTGAATTTCCTTTGATTGAAGAATAAACTTTCTTCCTATACTTTCCAACATATTAATCTCATCTACCAAAGTCATAATCTCTGTGTCTGTAAGACGTGCATGCCTTTTCATTCTATTAAGCTGTTCTGTCTGTATGTCTGCAAGATTCACCTTCTGTTAAGTGTCAGTAATTTTGGCTTGAAGCTCTCGGAAGTCCTTCTTCAACTGCAGATCCATGGGGGCTGCCATCTTCGTCCACTCTCTTTGCCTGCTGAAGAGGGTTTTCTAATTCTCCTTATTTCAAATCACTGTCTTTAATCCTACTTCTATAGCGTTATTTGGTATCACCAAGTCCTAGACTCTTGATGATGTTGCAAAAATACCACAAAGACAAAAACAAAAGCCTGAGCCAACTTCATTCAAAACTGACTTTCTGTGATCTCCTTGGTCAGTTTTTAACCATCTTATTTCTATCTTTCAAGTTTACTTTTGTATTTTTGTCTCTTCTCCCATTCTCCATATCCTTAAAAGTTCATGTGCTTAAAACTAATGTCTATTTATTGTAGTTTTAATATGATTTCTGAAGAAGCAAAATTTGGATGAATGTTTAATCTGCCCTCTGTACCCAGAACTTAATATAGAGATCTATATCTAAGTGAGCTATCCTTTATGACTATGTTTTCAAAGACTAGGAGACATGAACTCTCAGATTTTTGCTGAAAATAGTTAGTGAAGAGTGTGTTTCAAAAATAAATTAATTAAACCCTGAAGGCAGAAGTGGAATTCAAGAATAAATAGATCTGGGAATCTGGTAATACCATGTGGCTGCCACCTTCAGGGAAACATTCCCTTCTGGAGAATATAGCAATGCTGGCTGAGTATGGAAACTTGGTAGAAATTTAGAAGGTAGCCCCTTCTACTACAAGACATTTCCACAGATAGAGTGAAAGAAACCATTTCAGTCCTATTGCTTTATGTTGGAGTGAAGCTGACAGGTGTGGGAACCAATTTTCTCAAGGAACATCCCCATTTGCCACCACTGCAGGATAAATTCTTTTTTTTTTTTTCAAGTTTATTTTCTTCATGATAAAGAGTGTGAGGACACACGTAAGAGAGATACACACTCAATAGAGTCCCATCATGCTGTGATTTTTCCACAGCCCTCATCTCATCAGAGGCAATCTTGGGCATGTGCATGTACCTGGCATGTTTCAGGCTTACCATCCATGGGACTTGAACTTGTGATTGGCCATGTGGCTTCCAGCACTACAGTTCAGTGAGCTACTAACTGTGCCACCGGGCTGGACCCACCATGACAGAATTGGATCCACCAATTCTGAACATTGGGGCCAGCAGGTGGTGTGGTGCTTAAGGATACTAGACTCCCACATAGTCGACTGGGGGTCGAGTCCCAGACCTGGTGGCTCGCTTTTTCACTTTCTCTCTCTCTCTCCCCCTCTCCGGTCAAATTAAAATACATAAATAAAGTTAAATAAAATAATTCTTTACCAAAAAAATGTGAATCTAATAATTAAAAATTCAGAAGTCTAATTTGAGTCTTCTAAAAGTGACTGAATATATTAAGTTTCTATATAACAAAATAGATTAAATAATGTGTATATAAAGTTGTAAAATAGGTAATATAAAAAAAATCAAACTTTCCAGTTTGGAGAGGTATTATGGGAGCTTCCAGCTATTTATAAAACAAGATACCCCACTTACAAGTTTCTTCTGTTTCTTTTTTTCAGAAAGTACCTTTTTTGGACACAGACAGATTTGCTCCTCAGGCTATCACCAGGGCCCAAGATAATTTTCTCTAACCTCTAAAAATATAATTGTGTTAGATATCTCTTCATATATTCCATTCCATTTTGTTTGCACCACCCCAGTTATTATAAATAAAGATTTCTTATTCTTTTCTTTTAATTTTTAAAGTTTTTTTTTTATAGAGCATATGTGCTTGAGAGAGAGAGAGAGATGGTGAGAAATCATCCCCTCAAAGGGGATGGCCACACCACAATCCCTTTTCCTCCATTCTCCTCTTGAGTTTCAAGGCACGTACTCATGCACGCCTCGTGTCATTTCCAAGCCACAGTGTCTGGGACTTGAACCATGCAGTGGCCATGTGGGATCTAGTCACCTTAACCTCTACTCCACCTGCTGATCTTTAAATAAAGATTTCTTGTCTGGGACCAGCAGTTGGCATAATGGCTATGTCACCGGACTCCCATGTAGTCGACCATGGTTCAAGTCCCAGACCCAGTGGCTTAAACTCACACTGGGCAGGTGTGCGTGTGTGCCCAAGATTCCAAGAGGCGAATGGAGAGGAAAGAATTGTGGCATGGCCATCCCCCCTGGGGGGTGATTTCTCACTTTCTGTCTCTCTGTCTCTCGCTGTTTTTCTGGCAAGTGTTTGCACCCTATACCAAAAAAAAAGAGAAAGATTTCTAGTCTAATCCTTAAGCCATTTTCCACATTACTATTTTTTATTTTTTATTGTTATTGTTATTATTATTTTTTAATTTGCTATAGGGCATGTGCACTTACCAGAGAGAGTGAGAGAGGGAAAGTAAGAAAGCAAGCCACCAGGTCCAGGAGTCCAATGCCTTAATCGCCACGCCACCTGCTGGCCCCAACACTACTATTTTTACTGTCCTGGTTGTTGGTACTTACAATGGAATTCACTCAGTTATTTAAATTTTATTATTTGTTATTTTATTCCTTTTTTTAATATCTTTTTTTAAATTACCAGAGGGCATGTGCACTCACCAGAGAGAGAAAGAGGAAGAGAGAGTACTTCCCCCCATGAGGCATGGTCATGCCACAGTCTTTCTCCATTCGTCCATCTTGTCAGAATCCTGACCATGCATACACATGTGCCTCCTAGAGCTAGAACTCAAGCCACAGCTGGCCACATGGGATCCAGTTTCACTGTGTAGTGCTTAACCACTGTGCTATGGAACTGGCCCTTTTCTTCTAGTCTAATAAAACATCAAATCCATAGTTTACTAATTGCCCAATGGACATTATACTACTGGGTTGTTGGAAAAGTCATGATGCATTTTTACATAGAAAAACATAGGAAAATACTCATGACTTTTCTGACAACACAACAGTGCCTGTGCTTCCCACTCCCAGATGCAGGATACTAGATGAAAGGCTATTTTATGGCTTGACTACATCATCAGTTTTAATTGCATAAGCCTACATCTGTGAAAAACTTCAGCTGTTAGATAGTAAATATCTTTATAGTTCTTACAGTGTGCAAGTATTTTTTTGAGTATAGTAACAATATAAACCTATGTTGTACTCCTGATCTCCCAGAGTGCTCAAGAGATAGGTACTATTATTATTTTAATTTTATAGACACGGAAACTGAAGCTTAGAGAGACCAAATAAAGTTATAATAATGTTATACGGATATTAAATGTCTGAGCTACAAGCTGAACCCAGTTAGTCTGGCCCCAGAGTCCATGGTCTCAGTGATAAAATTATGCTCCTACTTTCTAACTGTATTTAAATCATTTTTCCCCCTCTGTTAACAGTAATAATACTTAATTTTATTGATGATGAAAGTATTAAGCCAATGTGTTCTTAACCCTGACTCAGTGAAATAACTTTGGCAAGCTCTAAGGAAATACCAATGCTTTAGAAATTATGTCTCAGAAATGATGAATTGAATTGGTGAGGTTCAACCTTCATATTCAGATGTTTCTACTGAAATTAAGAATCACTGGATTAGGTTATTGAGGCATCTTGCAATGCCTAGAGGTAGAGTTTCTTCATTATCACAGGTTATCTGGACCTTGGGTACTTGGAAAGAATTGGTGTCATTCCACATCTTTAAATCCCCGGTGCTCCAGCCCTTTGATTGCAAGTTTCTGTGACTTGAATTTTCACTTCTAATGTATCTTTGTACACATCACACATGCCTCATATATCTATTCACTCTCTGTTGTCCCTCTAGTTGGTGTCCATTCTGTCTCTCAGTGCCCAAACTATCAGGTGACTATCACCTGATCCCATATAGTTTCAGTCAAATCACACAATATATAGACCCCCAGCCTGTCAGAAACTGTGATTCAGAGCTAAACAGGGGCTTCACTGCTCTTTTCAGAGAATTGTTTTTGTTTACCTACAGAATGTTTTATTATTCCTCTTTCCATGACAAAGCACTCAGACAAAACTTATAGAGGAGAAAGCATGCCACCCAGGTTTAGTGCAAGTTTTCCGCGAGCCTCCTCAATCTCTGGAGTCACCAATAGCAATAGAAAGTAAAATTCCAGTGCCCTCCACCTTCTTAGCCCCAACAGGAGATACAGAGTCTTAGCTCCCATGACCTGGGGGCAGTGTTCCGTCTTAGACTCATAAACAGACCTGCACCTCCCAACACATCCACTTTGCTGCCCATTCTCACTGCAAGGAGCCCTGAAATGCCAAGAGGATAGGGATTTGGAACAATGTGGGCACTGCTCACCTTCTCTCCTTTTAATACTGTCAGAGGGAAATTAATACCGGTCACAGAGCTATTTGTGACCCAGGGTATTGGAGAGATTCCAGAGAACAGATTTTTCTAGCTCTTCCCACATCTGGCTTTCCCTCAGCCCCAGAGAGGGTCCATGGAGCTGGGCTGGGGCAGACACAGGTGCAGGATCCAAGATGCTTCATAATCTCCAAGGCCCAGTGCCTCCTTTGACAGGTTGAATTCTTTCTGTTCAACAGAGGCTGCCTCATCTGCCTCTCATGAAAGGGTACTTCTGAGAGTTTGCCTCTCCCCTCCAATCTGCCAATTGTGGTGCTCTGACCTCAAAAGCCTGTCTTTACCCTCTGTTTGGACCTACTGCTCCTCTTTGGTTTGGCTCTATGCTCTCAGAGCACATCTGTGAAATTCATTCATTTCCATAAATATCCCCCTGGGTGACCTATAATTTAGAATCAGTTCTTTTTCTTCTAATCACAGGGTTGCAGTTTAGGATACCCCACGGCTGTGTGTACCAGCAAGAATTTGCTATTCCTTAGCCTTTCCTTCAACAAGTATTTAATGAGTATCTATAGTTGGCCATATACAGAGATAGCACAAGAGCAGATACAAAGATAAAGCAGACTTGCTCTGCTTTTTTCCCTTGGAATCTCAGCTTCTGTTGTAAATAACAGACATACACAAAGTCTTTGTATGCCATGTTACAAATGTTTATATTCCTCTCAAATTCACATGTTGAAAACCCCCAAGGAGATGGTATTATGAGGTGGCGCCTTTGGGAGGTGATTAGGTTATATGGGTAGGGCCATCGTAAATGTGAGTAGTGCCTTTATGAAAGATGCCTGAAGAGACT
>NW_006159849.1:8153797-8166448 GCF_000334495.1 Tupaia belangeri chinensis
CTCTTTCCCCCACTGCCTTGTGAGAATAGAGTAAGAAGGTGACTAGCAATGAGAAAGCAAGCCCTCATGGAATACCCAACCTTCAGAACTGTGAGAAATAAATTTCTGCTGCTGATAGACCAACCGGTCTCTGACTTTTTTCTTATAGCAGCTTGAATAGACTAAGACACAGCATAATACTTGCTGTAGCAATGGAAGACAGACATGGGAGAGACATTTGAACTGGATCTTGAGAGTGAACTGGAGTATGTTAGTTTGCTTGGACAGCCATAATTAAGTACCCCAAACTGGTTGATTTAAACAACAGAAATTTGTTGTCTCGTAATTCTGGAGGGCAGAAGTCCAAGATCAGTGAGAGTGGTTCCTTTTGAGGTCTGTGAGGAAGAATCTGTTTTACACTTTTCTCCTAGCTTCGAGCCTTCCTGGCCTTCGCCTGGAAGGGGGTAGAGTAAGAAGGGAGGAGGTCTGAGAACAGGATGTTTCAGAGTGTCTGCTCATGCCTTTCCCTGTGCAGACGGATGGCACAGAGCTGAAGAGAGTTTCGGTAGAAGCTGGAATTGGACTCACATTTCAACTCTGTACTTTTGGACAAGATACTTCAACTCTTGCCTGCCTGGGATTACAGGAGTGTGCCACCATGCCTGGCTTTGAGGTAGATTGGATTTCAAACCCAGTCCTCTAGGACTCATTCTGCAGAGTAGCAGAGTCTACCAGGTAGTCCTGTGGTGGCTGGGCCCATTTCACTCTTTGAGCTTAGTTTCCTTTGCTGGGTTTCTGGTAATCTTTGGCATTTCTTGCCTTATAAAGGCATCACCCTGATTTCAGCATTTTTCTCGTCTGTGTTCAAATTTCCTGTTTTCATAAAGACACTAATAATACTGGATTATAAGCCCATTCTACTCCAATATGACCTCATCTTAACTAATTGCATATACAATGACCCTATTTCTAAATAAGACCATATGCTGAGATATTGAGAGTCAGGACTTCAACATATGAATTTGGGTAGGTAGAGGAATACAATTCATCCATAACAAGAGTTCACCAACAGGATAGGGGGAGGAAGGTAGCCTGATTCTGAACCCAGAGAAGAACACATGCAAACACCTGAGGAGTGGAAATGAGGGCACAGCTAGGTCAAAGCAAGTGACCAGGGTGGGGAAAATGAGAGTGGCTGATAGGAGTCAGGTGGACTTGGGATGGAGATGTGGGTTTGAATAAGATTCAAACTAAGGACTTGTACAGTTCCCTGTGAACACTTCCCTGGGTCATAAAGAAACTCACCTTCCTGGCCTCAGCCCTGCCTAGGGGTAGAGAAAGGGATCTGTGAATGGGACATTTCCAAGTATCTGGTCATACCTTCCCTGTGTCAGATGGATGGCACAGAGGTCAAAAGGGTTTGGTAGTAGCTAGAGTTGGGCTCACTCACATCCTTGCTCTACTCTCGGGCAAGTCACTTTAAATTTTCGGGTCTAGTTTTTTCCTTCCATGAATTGATCATGAAACTGCCTGGCACATCAAGGACACTTCACATAACGTGGTAGTATTGTCACTGTGACCAGTCAGCCCAGGAAATTTTGATTTTTAAAAAATCAAAAGGTTGCATTCAAACTGTAGTGATGCATGCCTGACTCTCATCTAGGATTTGAAGTGAGTTGATGAAGGAGAGAAAGCATCCATTTACGTATCTATGTCCTCTGGAAACAATGTCTATCCTATGGGTTCAGGTTATTTGAGTGTGACAGTTTGAACAGTGAGTTACAGACTCATAATAAAAGGAGATTAGAAAGAACTGACTACTGTTGGGCTCGGCCTCTTGTGGCTGATGATTCACATCCACATCAGGCACATGCGTTCCCCTTGGGAGTGAGAGGCAGACAGTGCTGGGCAGTAACCAAGGGACACCGCCAGCCTTGGGGCAGAGCCCACAAACACCTCCTGCTGCAATGCAATGGAGATCATTAGTAGGACAAGCTACAGAGCCTGGATTGCTTTATGGGCTTATTTTCAACCTGATAGCATGTACTGAGTGGGGGCATGTTGGGAGCATGTATAAAGAGTCAGACAGCACAAAAGCAAGGCAGAGCATGGAGTAGAGACTTGCCAATTTAGTCTTTTCTTACTTCTGAATAAATGTATAAAGAAATCTATAAATTTCATATGAAGATATGCTCTGAAATGTTATTGGAAAACACCAACAATTTTAAAAATGGACCAAAATAAACATATTGATCTTATTTTATAAGTCAGTGGATGCATTTAATGTAATTCCAAAAAAAAGGTCAAACATTGAAATAAAAAAAATAAACACTGAGCATAGAGTGACAGTGAAAGGAGAGGTGAACCCAGACAGAGTACATCAGATAAAGAGAGAGAGAAAACAAGAGACAGAGATGGAGAGAGGTGGAGACAGGCAAAGACTAAAGTCCAGAGACAATGCCTTGGTTACAGATTAGAGGAAACCAAATATTAAAAGAGGAAAAGAAGAGGGAACTAGCAGTTGGCGTAATGGCTATGTCGCTGGACTCCCACGTAGTCGACCACAGTTTGCGTTCCAGACCCCGTGGCTTAGAACTCACGCTGGGCACGTGTGCGTGTGTGCCCAAGATCCTGAGAGGAGAATGGAGGAGAAGGGATTACGGCGTGACCATCCCCCCTGGGGCGTGATTTCTCGCTTTCTGTCTCTATGTCTCTCTCTGTCTGTCTGGCAAGCACACATGCCCTATAGCGAAAACCTCCCCCCCTCAAAAAAAAAGAGGAAAAGAAGAGATATATCAATAATATTAGAAAATACTTAAGAAAATGCAACCAAAGGAATATTACTAATGTGACCATGAGCAATACTGCTAATATTATTCCTAACCGCCTCACATCTGCTTAGGACTTAGACTATACAAAGTCCTCTCTGTGAGCACAAACACTGACCAAGTTGGAGGCAAGCTAAAGGCTTCCTATTCTGTTTCTGCCACTTAGAGACATGTGTCTTGGATAAAAATCACTTGTGTTTTTTTTTGCCTCAGTTTTTCTTCTCTTGAATGAGACCGCACGTGGGCCTGGCTACCCTCCTCTGGAGTAGTGGCCAGTGAGGCTCCCGCTCTCCGTCTCTCCATCTCCATGGTTCTATCTTAGTGTTATAAACTGAAGTGCAAGAATTGAATTTAACTTCTAACAGCTTTTGTTCTACCCCCACAGAAATTTAGATATATTCTCATTTTCATTCACTGCCAGCATTTGAAAATCAGAAGCTATTAACTAAATATCTGGATAATGGACTTCTTTTGGAAAATGGGCAGATGGGGCAGAGATGGCCCCAGTGATGTCCTTCAGTTGGGCTTTTTTGCTCTAGTTCACCATGGTACCCCTCACTCCATATTGGCATCCTGATACTAGCATGTAATGCATGGGTGCATGTTGGGAGATCCCTAACTCGAATGCCTAAGCACAGTCCCGTGTTCCAAATAAGGTCACATTCACAGGTTCTGGGAGGGAGACATAGCTTGTTTTCGGACCACCATTCAACCTATAATACCTAAGTATTGTGTGCTCCCCAGAAACCAGATCTTTACATGCATTAAAGGTCATTTGATTGAGCTAAATATTGGAGGTTAGAGATCTGGGTAGTTCCTACCTTGAGGCCTGGTCCTGTTCTAGTTCAGAAAGTTTCCTCACTTGAAATCACTCCTGTCCGGAGATATGTCACATCCAATGATTCACAGAGGCAATAGTACAAATGCCCAGTTGTTATTGTCATTTCATTCCTTATGTTACCTCCCTAGCCCCTAGATTTTTTTTTTAAGTTTATTTATTTATTCCATGAGTGAGAAAAATGAGAGAGAGGGAGAACCTCAACAGAATCTCGACATTGTGGTCCACTGCAGTTTTAGCAGCCCCTGATAAGGGGCACATGTATGCCTGGCATATTTGAGGAGGTCTCCTGGCACAAACTAGAGACGTTCCCAGGTGAGTGAACCCTGCAGAAAGTTACGTTTTACCACTGTGCCATCATCTGGCTCCAGCTCCTAAGCATTTTATGTTTTCAGCCCTTGCTCTACCTAAACAACGTATCTTATTGATACTATCTTCTGAGCCAGTCTCCTGTCTGAGAGGCAGAGAATGTGTCTTACTCACCCCTGGAGTCACCCTGGGTACAGTGTCTGGCTCATAGTAGGTGCTCTGGAAATGTTTACTGAACTCATCATTATATGACGGGAGGTGAGAATGGCAAAAAAAAAAAAAAAGGATAAGAAAGCAAACGGAAGAGAAAGTGAGTGCCGAGGCCAGCCTCTGAGTGGCCTAGCATTAACAGTGCATGCAGGGGTACAGTCATAAACACCAGCTTGCTTGCTCTCCTCTCACGGGGAAGCTGGCTCCCAGAGGACAATACCCCACCCACAGTGACTATGAGAAACGAAAAGATAGTGACACAGACTCCTGGGAGGAGCGCTGGAGTCTCACCATCCTCTCTTAGAAGGTTAAAAGCAAGAATTTGGAGATCTTCAGGCCCATAGTGGTACAACAACAAAGAGAACAGACAGCAGAGAGCAGTGAGGATGGGTCAAGCTCTGTGACTACGAATGGCAGGTGAGTACTGAGAGAGCAGGTCATTTCCCTGTGCATGGTGAAGGCTGGCCTGGTAAACAGAGATAGGTCTTTTTGAAGAGGAGTTTTTTGTTTGTTTGTTTATTTGTTTGTTTTGGGGTTTTTTTGCTTTAGTTTTTGTGGAGATTTTTGCTATAGGGCACGTACACTCACCAGAAAGACAGAGAGACAGAAAGGGAGAAATCACCCCAGCCCAGGGGGTGATAACCACAGTGCAATCCCTTCTCCTCCATTCTCCTCTCAGGATCTTGGGCACGTATGAACATGCGTCTGGCATGAGTTTAAGCCACTGGGTCTGGGACTTGAACTACGGTCAACTACATGAGAGTTCGGCGACAGGCATTAAGCCAACTGCTGGTCCCTGAAGAGGAAATTTTAGATCCCTAGAGCTTTCTATGTACTATGCAGTGTAGTACATAGCCAGGATCAAATCCTGGCTACAGGCTGGCTGGATGTGTGCCTTTTAACAGTATAACTGACACCCCCCACACCAAGTCCTATTTCTTCATCCATAAAATGGGAACAGTAATGATGCCCACCTTATAGGGATGTTGCATAGATTAAGTGTTATAATGCACTTTAAGTGCCCTACACATGTTTGCTTAATATAGAACACTATCAGGACCAGCAAATGGCATAATAGTTATGTTGCTGGACTCCCACATAGTAGACCACAGTTCAAGTACCAGGCCGGGTAACTTAAAACTCATGCCAGGTGTGTGTGAGTGCTTCCCCAAAATCCTCAGAGGACAATGGAGGAGAAGGGATTGCGGCAGATGATTTCTTGCCTTCTGTCTCTCTGTCTCTGTCTGTCTCTGGCGAGCATACGTGCCTTATAGAAAAAAAAATCTCTTAAAAAATACATAACGCTACCTGTATATGTTTCCTGTGGCTGCCTGAACAAATCACTACAAACTGGGTGGCTAAAAACAATAAGAAATTATTATCTAACTATTCTGGAGACCAGAGGCTGAATTTAAGTTCTGCAAGGGTATAGTCCTCTGAGGCCCTGGGAGAGAATCTGTTATGTACCTCTTCCAACTTCAGATGGCTCCAGGCATTCCTTGACTCGGGGCTGTATCACTCTAATCTCTGCTTCCATTTTAATATGGCCATTTATATGTGTCTGGACTCTCATAAGGACATTTGCCATTGATTTAGGGCTCACCTGTAATCTAGGACGACCCCATGTCAAGATTGCTAACTTGAATACCTCAGCACAGTCCCATGTTCCTAATAAGATCACATTCACAGGTTCTGGGAGGGAGACATAGCTTGTTTTCGGACCACCATTCAACCTATAATACCTAAGTATTGTGTGCTCCCCAGAAACCAGATCTTTACATGCATTAGTGGTCATTTGATTGAGCTAAATATTGGAGGTTAGAGATCTGGGTAGTTCCTACCTTGAGGCCTGGTCCTGTTCTAGTTCAGAAAGTTTCCTCACTTGAAATCACTCCTGTCTGGAGATATGTCACATCCAGTGACTCACAGAGGCAACAGTATAAATGCCCAGTTGTTTCAGTCTAATATGGGATGGATCAGATGGATCATTTTAAGTCTAGGGTTCTCTGTGGGGGTGACAAGAGACTTTGCACAGCCTGCTTTGAAATGTCCTTTCTCCTTTGGCCCAATTCTGCATCCTCTTCCACCCTCCACTGATGATGATCCCAAGGGCACTCCTAGTTAACATCTTACACACTGAACTCCAGATCGGAGTCTGTTTCCCAGACACCCCAAACTGTACCAGGTCTAAAGGTTCTTGGGAGCATGCAATTGCAGGCCAAGTAGAAACGTTACTGTTTGTATTTATGTATGATTCTATTTCCCATAGGTAGAAATAAAAAGCAATGTTGCCTTTAAGTTTTTAGTCATATTTTTAATTTCTTGGATATTTTCTTAGGATTTTGAAGTTCTTCATTTTTGTATGACTTGGGACATACAGCATGAATCAAAGGCAAATCTAAGATTTTGAAATACTCTGTAGGTACCTGAAAAGAGGAGTACCAATTTAATAGTTGCTAAAATGTTGCTTAGTTGAAAGTAGCATTTAAAAGTTTCAACTGAATTCATAACTGTCTTTAAATTTCTAATTCAATTCATCCTATATTTAGCACCATCTGAAGTCAAGAAGCCAAAAAAGAATATAGGCAAAGGAGATAGGCTACTGAGTCCGTTGAAAAACTCGCTCAAAGAATAAAACGGATCTGGATTTGAGTCTTATCTCAGCTACATGCTGTTCCTGAATTCTGCAATGCAGTTTCCCCATCTTTATGGGAATAAAATCATATCTACCCTATAAAGTTTTTGTGAAGTTTAAATCAGATTATTTACATATAATAGCAAACACAACAAATGTTTATTTTTATTAGCTATCACCTGAGGCAAAGCACATAAACACCCACACATATACCAAATAGCACACACAAAACAAATCTTAGCTCATTTGAGTCCTGCTAACAGAAAATGCAACACAATTTTTCCAAAAGCTTGTTTCTGTTTATAAGCCAGAGGGCCAGGTGGTCACCAGTGAGAGTCAGAAAGACAGAAAGAGAGAGTTAGAAAGCACCCCTCAGTGGAGCCTGGTCACACTGCAATCCTTTCTCCTCCATTTTTTCGCATTGTTGGGTTTTGGAAGCAGGTGTGCACACATGCCCAGCGTGTTTTTCAAACTGCCAAGGACCTGGATTCTAATTGCAACCATGTGAGATCTGGCACCCTTAACTACTAGGCCAGAGGACTAGCCGTGCTCAGAGTTTTAATGAAGGATCCCAAATACATTTTTCTTATTCAAAAAAAAAAAAACAAAAACATATATATATATACACATACATACACACACACACACACACACACACACACACACACACACACATATATATATTAATACTAAAGATGACATCTGAGTGGAGAACTCACCAGGCAGAGAGAGCTATGTGGCTCTTTGGGGAAGAGCATTTCAAGCAGGGGAACAGCCAGTACAAAGTCCTGAGAGTTCAGCTGAGCTGTGTTTAAGGACCAGCTAAGAGGTCCATGTGGCTGGGGGCCATAAGCAGAGAGGCTGAAGTCAGAGAAATAAAAGGGTGGGAACAAGTCTTGGAGGACATAGTAAGTCATTATGAAGGCTTTCAATTTTGCTAGATGATTTGGGAAGTTCAGTCTTCAGCAAGGAAGAACTTGGCCCCGTTTCTGTACGAAGAGGATGGCTTTGACCACCGTGTTCAGGATGGAGCAGAGTGAGCGAGAAAGAGGAAGCAAGGAAACCACAGCAGTCCCCCCGCTCAGCAACGGAACTTGTGTCTGGGCATCGCCACAGACGTGGAGCAGGGCCAGCACCTGCTTTTTATTTTTTAAAGTTTATTTTATTTCTTTCATGAGAAAGAAAGAGAAACAAACACTCCAAAGAGTCCTTACACTGTAATCCACCCCATCTCAGCTGGCCTGGAGCGCAGAGGAAGGCTCTGAGACATGAACCCTGGACCTCCCCTTGGGCCCAGTTACAGTACTGCTGTGCCACCATCCGGCTCCACCTGCTGGACTCAGAATCCTGAGCTGACGGGATTTGGTAATGTCTTGATGAGAAGAGACAAGTCTGGGATGACTCTATGTTTGTTGTCCCGAGTAACTGGAGGAAAGTATATGTATATTTTAAACTGAGATAAAGGAAGATGCAGGAGGAGAGCAGGTATGGAAAGCAATAGGAGGTGTTCATGTTGGGACTTGTTAAGTATGAGACAGCTCTGAAGCATCCAGTTGAAAATGTTGGGATGGCTAGGAGATAGAAGAGTCTCATGGAAGTTAGGAGTTATGAGCAGTCTGGGTTAGAAATATAAATTAGGGAGTCATCGCCTATAAATGGTATTTAAAATGATGAGGTTGGTTGAAATCACTGAGGAAGAGGGTAGAGAAAGAAAACAGGAGATTAAAGGACAGAATGTTAAGGGGCCAGAGAGATAACAAAGAGCAAAGGAGAGTGAGGAGGAGCTCACTCTCCAGAAGCCTGGTAAAGGCATGGGAGCAGGGCTTTGATGGCTGAATAGGAGTTTGTTGTGCCAGTGGCCTTCAAAGCATAGTCTGAGATCAGCAACATCAGCAGCAACCTCCTAGAAATTTGTTACAAATGTGCAGAATTCTGGGCCCCACTCCAGAGATACTGTTATAGTCTAATCAGTGAGAAATAAGAGGCCATCCAGACATACCCAAACTATTGGAGTCTATTAATAGGCCCACCGACTGCAGGAGGACTCATGTCTCTCCAAAACCCGCAGCCCTGAGTGTAGAAGAAGGGGGTTTATAAAGGCAAAAAATATATTTGGGTTGATGTGGCAGGGGCAGTAACTGTTGAGCAGGGGCAGGCGACAAGGGGAAGAGTGATCTTGCACAAGCATTTGCCCATCAGCAAAATTAAACACTGTTACCTGGGGCATCTTTAGGGTTGGGTACTTTCTAGTCCTTACACAAACACAAGGGAATCTTAATGGTCTTCATGGCTCGGGGCAAGGCATCTGGCATGGATGATTACATCACTAAGGAACATCTAAGGGTACAGAATTTGGGGGTATTTAGCAAAGAGAGTGGGAATGTTAGTCTCTCTATTTACTCTAGGCAAAAGGGGAAAGCAAGTTTCCAATACAGAGAGGCGTTCAAAATGAAGGTGCATCACAAGATGGAGGCGCACCTGCTTCAATACGGATCAGAAACTCTGACAGGGTGACATTCCCCCACCCCAGGGAGTCTGAGGCATCCTTGTTTTTTGTTGTTGTTGTTGTTTGCTTGTTTTGGTTTTGTTTTAGGCACCCTTGTTTTGGAACCACTGCCTTGATCACAAAATCACCTGCACAAATTATAGAGAATGAAAGAGGAGGCAGAGGAAGGAGTAGAATTTTTTACTGGATGAGAATATTGCTGGAGACCCACTTAATGCTCAAAGCAAACTTGATGCAAAGACTCCTCAAAAGTAACCATCTCTCCAACACCTTCACCCCTCATCCTCCCCACCCCAGTTTAGAATCTCCTAGGAATCAATCCATCATGGCTCTTTGGAGAAGAGGAATGCCCCTGTATCACCGGAGGGAATGCTGAGCACCAGGCATGCCAAACATTCCACTGGCTCAAAAAAGTGGTATTCTGGGGGCCATCGTGCTGAAACTCCCGAGATATAAAGCTTATTCCACCCAAACGTTTCCAAAATTTCCTCTAGGCTTCCTAGGAGAATTCCACCCCCTTTCATTCCGGAGAGGAGTTGTTAAAATTAGGGCTAGCCCTGCAAGACTGACATGCCAGATGCGGGGAGGCTGTCCCCAGAAATAAGCTGGTTCTCACCGCGGATGGGCGGGGCGGGCGCCTCCAGTCCCAATCCAGCGCAGGGCTCCTGCAAAGCCTGCCCCTTCCAAGTATCTGCGAGGAGATCTGCTCCTAAATCTGGAGCAAAAGCACGGAGTGCCGACCTCTTCTCTCCCCTCTCCCGGCCAGGCGTGGCTGGCCTTTCAAAAATGTGCAGTTGTCTCCTCCCTGCCCAGTCCCAGAGTCGCCCAGGACCGCGGTCTGAGCAGCGGCTGCACACAGCGCCACGCTGCTCTTCACTCAGGCACCCCTAGTTGGCCGCCAGCTCCCGAGTCGCTCTGCAGAGTCGGGCAACTCCAAGCGCACGCTTGGACCCTCCACTTCTTCACTTGGTCCCGGCTCCGCAGCTTCTCAGGCTCCCGTTTCACCAGAAGCAGCCCACCCCACAGGACAGAGAGCTTGCACCCTTTTCGCGTCCTTCTGGCCGAAGCGCGAGCATGCTGCTAAGGGGCATATTCCTGGCGGTGCAAGGTAAGGCCAGACCGGAGAAGACGCCCGGGGGGCACTTTCGCTACTCACTCTGGCGCCTGCTCCCCAGGGTAGCAGGGCTCGAGGTGCTGGCTGGGCCATTTGAGAGCGCCTCTAAATCCTTCTCTGCCGTCGCTAACCTGTCCTCTCCTGACCAAGCCTGGAATGAGGGTGGGCATTGGGTCGCGCAGAAAATGCGCTCCGAGGTGTGGGGGGAGAGCTAATGCATCCTTTCCCGTGCCGTATCCCCACTTTCCTTAAGTGGTCCCAGTAGCTCCCCGAACTGGTGCAAACGCTCTGGGACGGGAGCCTGAATTGAAACTCTCTTTGTACCCACAGTCTTGCAGCTTGCAGAAGCCCTGGACCTGCCGGCTGGGTCCTGTGCCTTTGAAGAGAGCACTTGTGGCTTTGAGTCGGTGTTTGCTTTTCAGCCATGGATGTTAAATGAGGAAGGTAAGGGGGCAGTGGAGAGGGGCCCATGTTAACTCTCTTTCTTGAGAATTGGCTTTTATTTTACTTTATTTTTCCACATGGATAATGTTATCTTGGAATTAATTTCCCTTGGAGGAAAAGCGTGAGTCATGGATCCTCCTTCCAACTGTCAGCTGTGCTACAAAGGATGGCCAAGGGAGAGATGAGAGAGGCCTTTTTAATTTACCTGGCCTCGGGGTGTGTGGGTGCCTCTAGAATTTGTGCCCTGTCTCAACACTCCTTATTGGAAGGGCAAAAGGAGGCACAGCTAATGATTGTCACCCACCAGCTGTGTGCCCATGGCAGGTCGGCAGCCTTTCCTTGCTGGGGAAGTTTCATGGTATGCATTCTCACCTAGCTCTGCAACAATGGTCCTGTAATTCATCGACGGAAACTCAGTTCTCAGACCTCACATTTACCTTGTGCCTGAAGTGATGTTTTTGCTGCGTGATTTCATCCTCGACCTCCTTCCTGCTCGTAATCCAGCACTGGCAAGAGCAGACCAAGTCCATGGAATGCCTGGGATTACTCAGCTGGTGGGCTGTGGTCACTGTCTCACTGATCCATACTGTCTGGTTTCCAGTGACAAATGCAGGGTCTTCAGAAGTGTCTCCTTACCCTTCATCTCCATAGTTAAAAATGTGTGAATCTCATTACCAAATGGCAGATACTGAGGTTCCTTCTTTCCTTTCTTTTTCACTTGTTCACTGTTATTTAGAAGCCTGGTGCCCTAGACCATCTGCACTGGAAAATAGCCTTTAAAAAACACAGCAGCAAAAAGGAAGCCAGTTAACCTCCTTCCTCACTCCGGTGTCTCAAGCTCCTAATCATCCAACCTGGCTCCCTGGAGAGGGCTGCAGCCCAGAACCCTGGCAGGATGTATAAACTGCCACAGGCTTCTGTTGGGGCTTTGCATACACTAGTTTCTCTGACCCTCCCAGGTGGGTAGTGTTAGCCCCCTTTTATGGGAGAGGGGGAAAGGAGCCCTTAGGCTTAGGGTATTCAAATGGCTTGCCCATGCCACAGAGCAGTCACTGGGTGCTAAGTGTGAGCTTTCTAATTAGGGGAAGAAACAGCAACTAGTTTAATGGTAATCTTTATCACCAGCCATTGCCAGGTCTTGACTGGCACAGTTTACTTAGGAGTAACTGGAAAGAGGCAATTTCTGATTTCTTATCAGAGGGGTTCCTCCTTTGCCAATGGCTTTGGGAAAGCCTCTTTAGCCTTATCACAGTACCCTTTCCCTGTTCTGGTTATAGGTGAAGCATTTGGAGAGATGGTCTTATATATGCTACAGGACTGGCTTTGGAGAGCATGATTCTCTAGCACAGGGCTCCTCCAACTATAACCACATCAGAATTCCTGGTAGGTGAGTTAGGACAGATCGCTTAGCCCTACCCCCTGAGTTTCTGACCCAGTGGGTCTCAGATGGGCCTGAGAACTTCTCCAAGGAGGTGTTCCTGCCAAGCTACATCTGGGGACCACACTCTGAGAAACACTGACTTGCACGATGTGTGTTCGCACACACCCCTGTGCTATTGGCCCCGGGTAAGAGAGCCACTTGCACCACCCTGGGAGTGAAAAGCTTCTTAAATCTTGTGCCCTACATATGTTGCTTGCCTCACTAGTACTGGCCTTGAGAAAAAGAAATTACTATCCCTCTTTAAACCAGGAGCCTTAGCCTCTGAGCCTTTAGCTCCAAGTCTCTCCATCGAGGGGCTGGAGCCCCTCCTGGGCTGCCTCTGGGTCAGTGGGGAGGGGCAGTGGGCA
>NW_006159849.1:8166616-8184297 GCF_000334495.1 Tupaia belangeri chinensis
CTGAACGCACCTACCTCCAGGGCCCACAGGAAGTGCTCTTTGCTGAGCTGGCATCTCTGCACGGCATGGCCGTTAACAGTCTCCCTTCAGGGAAAACAGGAAGATGCTTGTAGGAAAAGGTGATTACAGTTTAACAGTATAATGAAGGCACTGTGGCTTTCCTTTTTGCTTCCTTGTTAAGAGCCACTGCTTTCTGGCTCAGGACGGGGACTACTGGCTTGGCTGGGGGAAGTTAATTCATTCTCCTTTGAGCACTCCAGGGTGAAACAGGTAGGTTAGGCTTCCGTCTTTACAGATTTCATTTGTCAAAGGCCAGAACTTGAACATAACAGTCCAGTCTGGACTGTAGTCCAGGGCAGTGAGGTAGTTTTGTGTCAGTTGCTAAGAATTTATCACTAAGAATTTCCTTTATAAACCTATGTCTAGGTTGGTAAATTAGAGATAGTAAAATTGTCCCAGGTTGAAATCTGGCAAGCTGTCTGCAAGCTTCTCTGCAAATTTACAAAGAAATTTGAGTTCAGAGATTTTTGGCTCATAAGTACTTGAAATATCAATGACAGTAGATTAATTTATAATGCACTGAACAATGCCAAAGCTGAGTGAAAGGAGTTAAGTCAAGAAACAAATCTGAGGGACCAGCGGTTAGCATAATGGCTATGTCGCTGGACTCCCATGTAGTTGACTGCGGTTCAAGTTCTGGACCTGGTGGCTTAAACTCATGCCAGGTGCATACACATGCATGCCCAAGATCCCGAGAGGAGAATGGAGAAGAAGGGATTGTGGCATGGCCATCTCCCCTGGCAGTGATTTCTTGCTTTCTGTCTCTCTGTCTTTCTGGTGAGCGCACGCACCCTATAGCAAAAACCTCTCTGAAAGAAAAAAAATAAAATAAAAAAATAAACAAGAAAAAAAACTGCAAATTTAAATTTCATCAGGGGAGGATAAAATGTGGGAGAAATTATAATAGAAAAGTCCCCTTGTCTCAAAATATCTCCCCCACTGCCTAAAATTGTGTTCCAGGTCCACTCTCTTGGTTTATTTAGAGAGGCTTAGTTCTCTAAGCATCTTTGATTGTAATTTCATTGTCCCTCATTCATGGCCATTTTGAAAGATGCTTTATCTCCACTGGGCATAGAATAAGTTCATTTTGATCAGACTATGTGTTGGCTTGCTAGTGGACTGCAATGGAGGATGCCCCAAAGGCAATTGTACCAGTACCGGTGGCCAGACGCTGCCACCCAGTCTTATCTGCTTCCTAATTTTGCCAATGTTTGCCCCATTCTCCTGGATATTCTCTATGAATATTTTTATTTTCCCTAACTTGTCAAGGGAAATGAAATTATGTCATAGTCAAATTTGAACTCACTTCCAAATCTTAGGTTTGAATTAAATCCAGGGGAAAAAAAGGAGAGGGGGAGGGGGATCCATTTGACCCTGTAAAAATCTTCTCTATTCATTCATTTATCCTATAAAAATCATCATTACTCATTCACAGTCTGAGACTATTGGAACCCCTTTGAATAAAGAGCAGAAATCAAGACTGTTCATTCCATGTCCCTCTGCCAGCTGTGAGGGCAGAAGCCCTTTGGCTGGGGATTCTTGGAGACTGTATAGTTGGCCTCTCATCCAAACAGTCACAATTCAAATCAGCGACTGAGTGCATTTTGGCCTCATTCTCGTTTAAGGACATTGTGGCCTTGCACCTTTAACCCAACACTCTGAGGGAGCCATTGAAGGCACTGAGGAAAAAAGGGGAGTGAAACCAAACCAGGTACTGCTCCTTAATCAGAACACTGATTTGAATCACCTAACCACCTGGGAGGGAGCAGCAGATGTGAAAATGTGTCTGGTTAAGAGGAAGCAAAAAAGGAAATTCAAAGCACTAGCTGGGAAGACCTATGGTGTTTTTCCACGACAACGATCTGGTCTGAGAAACGGCCTAATACCTTGGAGTAAGTGTAAGTATCTGAGCCAGCAGGGCAGGCTGTGGGTTTGTGGCCAGTGCACAGAAATCACATTCTAAGTACCTGTGTGCGTCTTTTTCTGAAACCCTCTTCCTTCACTCAAACTTCTTCCTTCTCTTTTAAGGACACAATCAGTTACTTGGTCATCTGAGTTTCGGTTCTGCACTCAGTCATGTGCCAGTTATTATTAACAGTGATAAATCCTGCCTGGTAGTTCTTGAGGCCCAGCTGGAGCCAAAAGTCTGGCCAGAATCCCAAGGGACCTTCCTGGGAGAGAAGGTCAATCCCCTCCTGCCTGTAGAGTGTAACTCTTGCCCTGAACATGGAGGGCTAATTCTGTATCCCACCCTGACACCTTGAAATTTATCATAAGGCGATTCCTTCCCCCATGAGGGGCTTGGTCCAGCATTATATCCATGCATTGTTCGCTTAGACTTCTCTGAGCAGAAGCACAACTCCCACATTTGTAGGGAACAGAACCCAGCACAAGCCAGGGCTGTTTTCTGGATGCCTCTCAGAACTTTGGTCAGGTTGTTTCTGCAGTGTCACATACCATTTCCTGGTGCTGCCCGGCGATTGCTGGGGCAGAATGAGCATGGCTGTTACATGCTGTGCCCGGGGCCTTAGAGATCATTCAGGGCACACTCCTCATTTTATAGAGGAACACACTAAGGCCCAGATAGGTTAGCAGTCATGGTCACAACCACGTCAGTGGACCCCCGGGGCAGGGCCTTATCTCCTGGGCTTTCCACCAGTTCTTTCCTCCAGCATTGCTGCCTCTGCCAACACCCCTGTCTCCACTGGGCCCTGGAGTTTTACTGTGTTGGAAACTCTTCATCAGAGACCTAATTTTATTTCAGACATATGGAAGAACATGGATTTCAAAGATTCAGTGCTTTAGGCTTACCAAACCCCCCAAAACACTTCATTTAATGCCATACTGAGTAGTATTTATTTACTCTTTCAGGAGTGTAGGAATCCTACTTGCCTGCAGTCTTCAGCATATAGAAAAGGCCATGACACATAGTAGAAGGTCAATAAATACTTGTTGAATGAATGAATCTGTTAAATGAATGAATTCAGTACTGGATCATGAAAATGTCCTGTGGGGGTCAGAAGGTGGCATGGTGATTAAGGCACATGGCTGGCCATGGTATGAGCTCTGGGCCCAATGGTCGGAAAATCACACCAAGCGTGGGTGCATGCATGCACAAAAATCCCAGGGGGAGAACGAAGTAGAAGGGACTGTGGCATGGTCATCCCTGCTGTGGGATGATTTCTCATTTTCCCTCTCACTGTCCTTCTCTGTCTTTCTCTGATGAGTATATGCACCCTGTGGCTAAAACTTAGAACAAACAAACAAACAAAACAGGGGGACCAGCAGTTGGCGTAATGGCTCTGTCACTGGACTCCCAAGTAGTCTACTGCGGTTGGAGTCCCAGACCCAGTGGCTTAAACTCACGCCAGGCAAGCGTGCATGCATGCCCAAGATCCCAAGAGGAGAATGGAGGAGAAGGGATTGCAGCGTGGCCATCATCCCTGGGGGTAATTTCTCACTTTCTGTCTCTCTGTCTCTCTGTCTTTCTGGCAAGTACACGCGCCCTATAGCAAAAAAAACTCTCAACAAACAAACAAACAAACAAGAAATGTCCTGTGCAATCCTGGTTCACCTTGTCCTTTCAAAGGTAGCTCTTTATCACAACTTAAGCCTAGTGGTTAATACAAACTCAGGAGCTGGACAGCTTAGATTGGAATCCAGGCTCTGACCTTTCAAGCTGTGTGACCTTGGCCAAATTATTTATCTCTCTGTCTCAATTTCCTAGGCTGTATCATGAAGATCATAAAAGTGCTTATTTCATAAGATTATTGTGGCGATTATATACATTGACATGTCTCACACATAGTGAGCACTATATACATAGTATATATGTACTGTGATACTCTTACTAAATTTGTATTTTATCAACATTATAAATAAACACTAGTCCTTTTACTTCGTACTATTTTCCAACACAGCTTCTGGGTAGCTAAGGAGAGTGTAATTTTCTTTTGCTAATAGTTTTCCACTTGTTCTTCAGCCAAAGGAAGAATCTTGTTCTCATCTGGCTCTATTTTAAGCCTTGGTCTCATCTCACTTTTGTGTGGTTGAACAAAGTGTGGATGTAAAGTAATGAGACTAAGCTTCACACGTGGCTTATAGGCTTTTCCAAAGGATTACTTTTTTTTTTTTAGAATTATTTTTTATTTAATTTTATTTATTCATTCACTTAGTTTTATTTGACCAGAGAGAGAGAGAGAGAGAGAGAGAGAAGAAGACAAAGAGAAAGTGAGAAAGCAAGCCACCAGGTCTAGGACTTAAACAGTGGTGGGCTATGTGGTAGTGTCCAGTGCCTTAACCACCATGCCACCAGCTGGCCCCCAGAATTACCTTGTTCTCTATAACTTACTGCTTTTTGTCAAAAATGCTTTGCTGCCTGTCCCATCCCTCTCCCATCCCGCTGTTCTCACTGTGTGTCTCACAGAGCTGGTGCTTCAGCATCAGTTGGCTCCATTATTTTTCTTTAATTGCCAGAGGGTGTGTACACTTATCAGAGAGAGGAGAGAGATCCAGCTCTCTGTGCACAGCACTGCACCGCTGCACCATGGTGTAAAAAAACGCTCCACCATGGTGCCAGCCCCAGCTTCACTACTGATGGTGCTGGTGCCTTCTATGGGACCTCTAGCCAAACTCATCTCTCATTTTCCAGGCTCTTAGGCAGGCTCCTAAGACCAGCTTGGTCTTGAGTTTTCTTGCCTGACCGTTCCACCTGCCTAGACTAGTAGTGTCTGTCTGCCTCTCCCTCCCTTGCCTGACTTCTGTGGATATAATCTCTCCCTGGCCAGCCTCTTTCCTACCAAGGCTAATACCCAGTCTGGGCTCCTCCCTACACAAATGAAGAGTTGCTGAGTGGAAGGTTGTTACCCAGTTCCTGGCCTGATCTCCAATAAGACACCTGGGGATTTTTCGGATGTTTCCCTTTTTGTAATTGCAGAACTCAGCAATGCTCACAGTATGTTGGGAGGAAAAAATAATTTCTTGTCATAGGACTTTATGCTTTCATTGCCATTTTCAAATCTCTTAGCCAGCAGTTACCAAGTTTGGTGACTTGCATCTTGGGATATAATATTCATAAAAAGTACTGTTTCTTCAAATAGCAGAACTGCTTTTGGTAGGTCATCCCAGCAGCTCCTTTATATCTCTTAATAAACAATATAAGATTTTTAAGAATTCAAGTGAACTTATTCATGTTGATAGAGGATGGGCCAGCAAGTAGGGCCAGCAGGTCATTGAACTTGTTTTGGACATCCTTGCTGGTTGACTCTGATTATCAGCTCTGAAAACTATCTCACTACTCCCCCTCAATGTTTGTATGCTTTCCTTCTTGTTGTTTTTTCTTTGGAGATATTTTTGCTACAGGGTGTGTACGCCCGCTGGAGAGACAGAGAGACAGAAAGTGAGAAATCATCCCCCAGAGGGGATGGCCATGCCACAATCCCTTCTCCTCCATTCTCCTCTTGGGATTTAGGGCACATGTGCCCAGCATGAGTTTTAAGCCACTGGGGTCAAGATTCAAACCCCAGTTGCCTACGTGGGAGTCCAGTGATGTAACCATTATGCCATCTGCTGATCCCAATACTTTTCTTAATCAAGTAAATGTACTTATGCATTCAGGTCTGGGCTTTTAGAAAGTTTAATTATCTACTACCTACCTATTTCAAGAAGAAGATAATGCTTAAGACAGAAAAATTGATTTTCAGTAATAAAGAAGGAAGTTATTTAAGAGTAAGGAACTTTTCCAGTATATCAGAAATTTCAATCACATGAGGCATCCTGTTTCAGCTATGTAATGGTTCTTGGCCTTGGCTAGATGTTGAAAGTCACCTAAAATGGCTTTAAAAATAGTCATATCCAGGTCCCATCCCCAGGAGATTCTGATTTATTTGACCAGAAATGGGGCCATTCTTGCACTGTTGAAACACAAAAAGTCTAACCAATTATCAAACACCCTAGGTTATTGTAATACATATCCATGATTGAGTCCTGCATTGGGGTGGCTGCCAGCTCCCTGGCCCTTTCAGATATAAGGGGGAAAATATCTCTTGTTGCCTTTTTTAAACCAATTTGATGGTTATAAAGTGCCCACAGGATAACATGCAAACGCCCTCGACTGACATTCAAGGTCCTTCAAGATTTGCTCCAAATTATATTTCTACTCTTCCCTCCCACTAATTATTATTATTATTATTTTTGGAGAGGTTTTTGCTATAGGGCATGTGCACTCGCCAGAAAGACAGATAGAGACATAGAGACAGAAAGCGAGAAATCACCCTCCAGGGGGGATGGCCATGCCGCAATCCCTTCTCCTCCATTCTCCCCTTGGGATCTTGGGCATGCATGCACATGCACCCAGTGTGAGTTTAAGCCACCGGGTCTGGGACTCAAACCCCTGTTGGCTACATGGGAGTTCAGTGACATAGCTTTATGCTAACTGCTGGTTCCCCTCCCACTAATTCTTGAAGTGCTATTTATTCAACATATCTTTCACTTTTTTGACTCTTACTCTATTTGCACTGTTTCCACACCTCTATTATCCTGCCTTTTTATTCTCCTGTCCCATCCTGGCCTATTTAAATTTTATCTATGCTTTTGGGCCGGCAGATGGTATAGCAGTTACATAGCTGGACTCCCACAGGGCCAACCACAGTTCGAGTCCTGGACCTGGTGGCTTGAAACTCATACCGGGAGCATTTGTGTTTGTGTGTGTATGTGTGTGTGTGTGTGTGTGTGTGTGTGTGTGTGTACCCAAGATCCCCAGAGGAAAATGGAGATCCCCTGGGGATGATCTCTCACTTTCCTCTCACTGTCTCTGTCTCTTTCTCTCTCTTCCCAGCAAGTGCATAGTACTCTAAGGCAAAAACCCTCTTAAGAGAGGAAGGAAGGAAGGAAGGAAGGAAGGGAAAGAAGGAAAGAAGGAAAGAAGGAAAGAAGGAAAGAAAGAAAGAAAGAAAGAAAGAAAGAAAGAAAGAAAGAAAGAAAGAAAGAAAGAAATCTTATCCATGCTTTAAGGCCTGGTTCTTTATTAAACATTTCATGATTTTTCCAAGTGAAATGAACCTCTTTTTTTCCTCCCCTTCCCCTTCCCACGGCTTTCTTCATTTTCTATCTTGTAAATCTTATTAGCGTTTTCATACTGGATTCTCTACCCTGCCACCTCATCAGAGTGTTGCATCTTTAAGAACTGAGATCACGCCCTTCCCACACCCAAACAAGCAGTACATGATACCAACAAACACGTTAAATGTAACCCATCTCTAAAGCCCTTGTTGAGATTGATAGAAAATAAATAAATAAAATAAAACCCTTGACATTTTCCCCTACAGGGAAAAGAGGCTGGGTTTAACAACCCTGCCTACCATAGGACCTCAAAGACTTTGGAGGCTTATGTTGTAATTTCCAAATATAACAGTGAAGCAGTATTTTAGCTTGCCTCATCAATACACGGTCCCTTTCATCCCTGACACGCCAGTGGACAAATAGCTCTTGGATTATTTACCCATTAGCACTGTCTGAGCCCCTTGATCCTCTGCCATCACAAACGGTCACAATGCAACTTTGAGAGTGACACTGCTGGGATGAAAAGTAATTTTTGGCAAAAGATTATCAGACTTTGAACTGGCTATTGAGAGCTTGTGTTTCTAAGGAACTCAGGTGTGGATTTCAATAGTAGATACTTGGGTGGGGAAAAGTGAGTGTGGATATTTTTCTGCTCTGAGAAGTTCTTACATAACAATATGAGAAATGGAGAAGTCAAGGACTCAGTTTCATCATTCAGTGATGTGCCAGTGTATCTGCTTGTTCTACTTTGCAAGAAATTTATGCATTTGAGGGGACAGTGAAGCTAAGAATAAGATAATAAGATAAAATAAGTGGTATCATACTATAACATCATAGAATTGTGAGTGAATCATGTTTCACAGAAAAAAGCTACTAAAGAATATTCATTCTAGAGGTAAGCAGGTGGCTTACTGGGTAAAGTGCTGGACTCCTACATGGAAACCCATGGTATGAATATTCATTATATCAACAAGCTTTTGAGCACCTACTACCCATCAGGCACTGTGTTAGTGGTGGGAGCACACAGTACATGAATCCACAGTGCACAGAGTACATGGAGCACACAGTCATGATCCCTGCCTTTGGTGGCAGCCATAAGCAAATAAGGACGCACATATCTGCAATTATGGTAGAGAGTAAAAGGAGTTGTATACTAGCCAAAGATTTTCATTGCAAATAGCCTAAGTTGGCTATTGAAGCAGAAAAGGAGTTTATTTGGAGGGGTACCAGTTGGCTCTCACAATCAACAGAAAATATAGTGTATTTGGACAAGAATATAGAGCAGCAAGGTATAGGCAATATCCTTCTGGAAAAACCATTTGACTTTTTCACTGAACGTTTGTTATCCTACTATAGCACCTACCTGCTTGTTTAGTAGGTGTGAAGTAGCTCAGAATAAGGGAGATAAGATTGGTAAGGGAAGCTAATTGGGGGTTATCCAGTGGTCCAAGTGAGGAAGAAGAGAGCCTGAATTTGAGCAGAGGTATGAAAGGGAAGTAGTAAATAAAACACCATAATGGGTATTAAATTGGCAAGACTTGATGATTGTATGGGTGGGTGTTATGAGTCAGAGGGAGAATGACTCCCAAATTTCTAGTTTGGGCAGCTGTCTGTTTGGTGATGCCAATGGTTGAGAGCATTTCAAGGCAAACATCATGTTTAGGGTAGAAAAGATATGATCAGTTCTGAGTTGCCTAGGAAACATCCAAGGTAGAGGTTTCTATGAGAACTTTGATGTATGACTGTCAGTCATATGTAGTCTGGGCAGGGAAACTTCACCATAAAGATAGTGGTTAAAATCTTAAGCAGAGATGATATCATCCAAGGAGAATGAACAACATTATTAAAGTAGGAAACTAAAATAGAGCCTTTAAGGATTAGGCATAGGAAGGGAGTGGGAGTATTAAAAAAAAAAAAAAAAAAAAAAGGAAGGGTCACAGAAGCCAAAGGAGTTAGGAGCTTCAAAAGGAGAATGTAACAAATAGGGCCCAGTGCAGTAGAAGGGATGGGTGTAGTGCAACTTGGCTATTGCATAAATAGTTAACCACTGGTTATTGAATAAGTAGTTTCAGAGGAATGATGAGGGCAGAAATGGAATGCTCTGGTGGAAGAATGAATGGGAAATGTAGATGGTTGGTAGAGATTGCTTACTAATAAGCTTGGATATGAGACGGGAGAAGTTCAGGCCCAGGAGTGGTGTTTTGGGCAGTGGAATGCTGCTGTGAGATACAATACTGGAGCCACATGGGAGGCCCCGATCCTGATCCCAAGTTGAGCTGAACACTCTGGACAATCTTGCTTGAGTTCATGACCCTGAGAGGCTGAGCGAAGGACTGAGGCATGATGAAATCCTGTAGAGGGTATCTCTCTCTCTCTCTCATGAAAAAAGTAAGAAAAATGAATTTTGGAAAAAGAAGAGAGAGTTTCAACTTTATATATAAAGAAGCAAGATGAATGTTTTATGTTTTTTGTATTTGTTTTGTTTTAGGAAGGGAGACTTGAGCTTTTTTTTTTTTTTTTTTTTTTTTTTGGAAGGGACAAACAAAGAAAGAAGATTCAGGAAAGAGGGGGGCTCCTTTACTAGCTCTGGATTCAACCCAATTTCTACTTTGACAATTCAGAAACCTCAAGAACATATGAATTACTTGGTGCCTTTTAACCCAAGATCCCTCCTCTAAATGGCTAATGGGCACTGGATTGTCAAGTTCAAAATGTGTGAAATTCTATTTTTATTGTAAATACAGAGGAAGTATGAGATTTGATGAATCTGTGATAATCATGCTATATCCTATATTTTACTCATTAAAAATCAAAGCAAATATTTTATAAGGTACAGAAGAAAGTTTTAAGTCTAAGGGAATTTTAATGATTTAACCTTCAGTCGTAGTAGTTTCCAATGAGAAGTATGAAGTGAAATATAATGAAATAGTTATACAATAGTTTCCTATTCAGTTAGGAAGGTAGCATTTAATAGTGCTGGCCAAGAGCATTTATTGTTATCATCTCTAACCTTCACTACAGTCTTGAGATAGTGATTATCAGCATTTTATAAATGAGAAAGTATGAGACACTAAGCAACCCAGAGAGTGGGCATATTGACCCAAACCCACTTAGCTCCAAAATCTCTAGCTTCACTTGGCCCTAAGCAACCTCCTACTGGTGATACTGCCTTGCCTTTGTTCTTCCAGAGGTCAATACCAAGGAAGATAGGCTTGCCAAGTTTATGCTTTTCTAAAGTAGTGGAGAGGCTGCCCCTGGAGTACAGTTGTTAAACGCTGTACATAGAAAGCCAGATCCCACATAGCTAACTGCAATTCAAACCCCAGCCTCAGTGGCTTGAAATTCTGTGCTGGCACATGTGTGTGGATACCCAAAGTCCTGATGGGATAGGGGAATAGAGGAAAGAAGATTGGGACATGACCATGTCCCATTGAGGGTTGCTTCCCACCTCCACCTCATTCTCTCTTTCTGATGAGCACATAAACCCTCTGGCAATTAAAAAAAAAAAAAAAAGATAGTGGGAAACTCTTGCAAAATACTGATGATATTCCAACATTCCAACTCCTTCTTTGAGTTCTAGGCTCTAGCTACAATTGGTACGTTTCCCATGCCGTGGCAAGCCTTTGACAAGAATCAAGTAGAGACAGGGAAATGTATTCTTTACTTATGTTTTTCATAACAGAATAGAGTTCACTGTTGGAACAATTTGAAGAATTCTCTTCTCAGTCCTGAGCCTAATTTTAGAAGAGCACTTTGGAGAAAATTTACAGCTTGACCTAAAATACTTGGACAGTCTTACAGAATACTCCTAAACTTCAAATTCATCTGATCCTACTATGAAGGGACTAAGAGAGTACACAGATAACTGTGTTTTTGCAAGTTGGTTGCCCTATTAGACAAGTGTTTTGGTACTACTCATTCTTTACTTTGAACAGAATAGCAATGTTTCTATACAGCAATATGATATATAACTTAGCTGGATGGCTAGAGAAATTTCCATTCCTTATTTGAACAACTTTTGCCTCACTGCCAAAAAGAGCTAAAGTGTTATTTGGGGCAATGCTTACAATGAAGATGACTTTTCTTTTCTTTTTTTTTTTTTTTTTTTGGAGAGGTTTTTTTCTGTAGGGTACGTGCACTCGCCAGACAGAGAGAGACAGAGAGACAGAAATAACCCCCCGGGGGGATGGCCACGCCACAATCCCTTCTCCTCCGTTCTCCTTTCCAGATCTTGGGCATGCACGCACACACGCCAGCGTGAGTTTTAAGCCACCGGGTCCGGGATGCAAACTGTGGTCAACTACATGGAAGTCCAGTGACATAGCCATTACGCTAACTGCTGGTCCCACAATGAAGATGACTTTAATACACTCTCACTTGACTGAGAAGCTACCTCCTTTGCTTACCAATATTTTATGAATAAGCCCATCTAGGTTGACACTGTAACTGAGGAAGTTTTCTTTCTTAAGCTTCTTCAGATTTCTTTTATTTCTCTGACTTTATTAAAAATGGATAATAGGGTGGACCTCTGGGGAATTTTCTTTTGAAGTGTATTTTGATCCTGTGCTAGTCATTTTTAAAGTATAAGCTTTAAGGAAAGAATCCCTTTGGTTTTCTATTATGAGCCCTGAAAATCAAGAATAAGCATCTGAAATCACACTGTTTCCTTTTTTCACAAATTATGATAAGAAAAATGTGAGTTAAATTTTAGTATCGTTTTTGTAAAAAAAAAAATCTATCTTTCTATTTATTTACTTCATGAGTAAGAGACAGAAAGAGAAGGAGAAGCAGAAGCATCCTCAATAGAGTCTAATACAGTGATTCCCGCTCTCCAGCCTTTCCCAGCCAGCCCTTCCCTGTACATGTAACTGGCATGTACAGGTCAACCTGGAAACCAAACCCCAGTCTTCCATATGGTTTCCAGCATTCCAGAGCATTATGCTACCACTGTGCCACTGCAGCTGGGAGATACACACACACACACACACACACACACACACACACACACACAAATATAATTTTTTTTTGACAGAGTGAATGAACACTGAAGATTAGTGTACTGAAGAATTTGAACTCACATTTGATATGTAGGAAAAACTGGAAGAAAAAAGAACCCGAGCATATCCTAGGTTGTATATATTATCTGTGCAGATTTTCATCTTTGTTATCAACATAAAATACTTAACAACCTACATGGTTCTGTACTGAATATTGTGTATACAAGAAAAATGATGTTAGAGATACATGAAGATACATTATATTGGTATGAGGCATGATTCACTTTTAATGTTGAGCTTATGAACAAGAAGTTATTTGTTTTTTATACAGATGCTGGGGAGAGTGTTGAATTCAATATGCAATTCTGATAGCTGTCAAACATAAATCCCAAGTTTTTAGACCACGCTTATTCAAGAATCACTAAAAATGTCTTAACTTCAGTTATGCTCCAGTTTGATCCAGTTGGCCTTCTTGCCTACTGAGTATGTTATTAAGAAACTTTTGAGAGAGGATGAGAGTGACCTATTTGTCTAACAGCTGAAAGTGTATAGCTCAGTTGCTAAGAAAAATTTCCCATCCCTGAGAAGTATTTCCTAAGCCTCTTCTCTAAAAACTCAGTTACTCACAGTAAAAATAATTGAAAGATAAAGAGGGCACAAAATGGCTTATATTTTTAATTAACCCCTTTATTTCATTTTATTTATCCATAAGTCATGCACACTTTGGGAATATATTCGTATAATAAAAGTAAGTTTGGACACATTTATGAGCAATCTCTGGCTGAGCATAATATTAGCATAGCAGTCTAAGAATCCTTAAAAAATTAATGGGCCTTTTAAAAATAGATAATATTCACCATCATTCTATCTAAATGTGTAGTGAATAATAGTTATGCACAAAAGGCACTGGGTTTGGGACTCAAATGATTTTAGAGCTTTTTCTTGGAAACATCAACGAAGGAAAAAAGCCTGGAGAGCAAACGGCAGGGAGTCAGACTTTCAATCTTCTTTTAGTCTGAATCACCAACAACCAGGTATGTTACAGTCCAATCCCTCAGCTGGGAACTGAAGATGATGCCTGCATATTTTCTTTAAATATTTTGGGAATGGACATAGCAGTGAGCATTTCATTTTTATTTTATTATTTTTTAAAGAATTATTTATTTATCATTATTTTTTGTTTGTTTGTTTAAATTTGCTATAGGGTATGTGTGCTCACTAGAGAGACAGAGAAAGAGTGAGAAAGCAAGCTGCCAAGTCCAGGACTCAAACTGTGGCCAGCCATGTGGGAGTCTAGTGCCTTAACCACCATGTCACCTGCTAGTCCTGACCATTTTAAGTTTTTATCCTTAAAGCTCGCTTTAGAATTGCCAAAACAGGGACCAGCAGGTGGTGTGGTGGTTAAGATCCTGGATTCCCACATGGCTGACCCGGACCCAATAGCTTCATGCCAGGCACATGGGTATGCATGTCCCAAATCCCAAGAGGACAGTGGTTAAGGGACTGCAGTGTGGTCATCCTCCCAGGGTTAGGAGTAGTGATTTTTCACTTTCTCTCTCTCTCTCTCTCTCTGGTGAGTACACATGCCCTACAGGCTGAAAAATGCCAAAACAAACTCAAAGACCAAAGCAGCATTTGCAGGCTTTTACTGAGCACTGAATGAGCATGTTCACTTTGGGCTTGAGTATACAGCAGGAAAGTTTTAAATGGCAATTATTTATTGAACATTTATTGGGCAATTATTATATACCAAACACTGTGTTAGATGCCTTGCATGTGGTATCTCAAAAAATTCCTATAATGGCACCCAGAACCAGGAGATGGTGTGATTATGCCACTGGACTCCCACGTAGTTGACTGCAGTTCAGCAGCTTAAACTCACACTAGGCATGTGTGTGTGTGTTCCCAAAATCCTGAGAGGAGAATGGAGAAGAAGGGATTGCAAAGTGGCCATCATCCTGGGGGAAGGGGATGTGAGATTTCTCACTTTCTGTCTCTCTGTCTCTCTCTGTCTCTCCGGCGAGCACATGTACCCTATAGCAAAAATCCCTCTTAAAAAAAGAAAAAGAAAGGAAGGAAGGAAGAAAAAGAAAAATTCCTATAATGATCCAGCAAGGACGATACTGTTTCTTCCCAGATGAAGAAACTGGGGTTTGAAGTTTTTTAACCTTTCCAAAATCATGGAACAAGTAACTGATTGAGACTGGATTTTAACTTACATTTGTCTCCAAAGACTAAGGACATAACCACTCTGCTATGTTCCCTGTCTGTTTTCACTCTCTTGACACGGAGTCTCAAAGGATCTTTGTGATAGAAATCATAATAGCAGTGACAATAATAGTTAACCCTTTTGGATTTCTCTTGCCCATATATTGGTCAAAGAGTTTTATGTTACTAATTTTTAAAAATTTCTTCTGAGAGAGAGAGAGAGATTACCCCCATATGGTCTTGATGCCATCATCCACCCCCAGCCTCAGCCAGCCCTGCATCATGGGCATGTATGTGCCTAGCATACTTAGGAGTTCTTCATATCTGAACTGGGAGCCTTCTGTGTGAGATTGCCTCACAGTATCATATTTTTCTGCTGTACTACCATCTGGCCCCAATTTAACGTATTTAGCTTTCCTAACAACTCAGTGAGGTGGGTCCTATTTTCATCTCTATTTTAGGGCTGAGGAAAGTAAGGCCTACAGAAAGCTCCGAGTCCCAGAAGTCAAAGGTAGCAGGGCTACATTTTAAGACAGATTCTCTGGCTCCAGTCTGTGTTCTGTGAAGGATGTAGAAATTATAATATTCATTTATTTTTTATAGTACTTTGTGGGAAGTTTTTCTATTTGAGTTCCAATGTGAATGACCAAAATACATATATAAGAACGTTACCTCTTCTAGATTCTCCCAAACACAGGGGCCCACCACTAAATAAATTATAGTTTGAGGACATTTAAAATCATTCTTTTCTATTATAAATGGCACAGGTCCTGGGACAGCAGAAGAATTTTCTGTCTGGTTCCAAGTTTAAATGAGATTAACTTGAAAACTCCTGTGAGAGTCCCACACTCCAAAGATCCCCACGATCGCTCTGCATTCTCTGGACAAACTCCAACAGAACTTGTGTTCCTTTATGATCTGTATGGTTTTTCTTCTTTTGAAAATGAGTTAATTATTTCTATGCAAAACAAAAAGGAAGAAAGACGAAAGAACAATGTGGTATGGGGGAATCTTCAAAAAATTCAAGTAAAATGTGTATTATGAAGCTAGGTGTGGATTTCAAAAATGTTTTGCACTTTAATTCCATTCTTCCACACAAAGTTTTTTAAGTTCCCTCATGTTTGCCTGCTTGGATCACACAAAAAGGCATTCAAATGGGTAGCCGTGAAGCAGGAAACAGCAGATGAGCCTAAGGACAACAAAAATCCTTCACCTTGGAATAAAGGCAGAAAGTGAGAACAGTCTGTCTTTTCATTCTATAGTGGACAGTGTCTTTTGGTTCATAGTTTATGAACATGCAGCTGTCCTTTAATTCTAACAATGTAATGAGGACTTTTTACAGATGAAGAAACTAAAGTTTAGAGAGTTTGTTTTTATGTTTCCAAAGTTCATTCCAGGCGATATAAACACGTGTTTTAGGATATGGTAGGATAAGGGTCTATGGTCATCTTAAGGTGGTCTTGAGTGATCTCCTCTCATCTCTTCCCCTCCCACTGACTCTTGGTCCTTTATGACTTATTCTCCAAGTCTAGAACAGGTTTATTCATTCTTTCCTTTCCTTTATTTTATTTTAGATTTTTTTGCCACAGGATGTGTGCACTTGCCAGAGAGAGAGACAGAGAGAATGAGATAGAGAAAGTGAAAATCATCCTCCAGAGCAGATGGTCATACAGCAATCTCTTCTTCTCCATTCTTCTCTGGAGATTTTGGGCATACAAGCATATGTACTTGGCATGTTAAACTGTTGGGTCCAAGACTCCAATCATACAGTCATCCATGAGGGATCCAGTGTCTTAACCACCATGCTACCTGCTGTGCACTAGAACAAGTACTTTCTCCATTCATTCAGGAAACTTATCATGAAGCCATTATCACTAAATTGACATCATGTTCTGCTAACCAAAGCCAGTTTTGGTAAAGAAGAAATAGAGAAAAAGCTACCAACCCTAAATTTCGTGAGTTTTTTGGCCTCAGTCCTTGAAGAATATATTTTTTTCATCTTTTTTTTTTTTCTGGAAACAGTGTGATGGCTAATGGCTCTTTTAGCATCTATCACAGGCTAATGATTATGTCTTGCAAAGCCTGCACTGCCACACTCAAATACCAGTTCATGTGATCCATTCTGAGAGTTCAGTACATGCTTGATTCATGGGTAACTGGAATAGATAAGAGTGTGCAGTAGTGTCATTTCCTGTGCATTCCTGGAACCCTCTTCTGCCAGACTTTCACATGGTCATCTCTTTCTCATCATTCAAAGCTTTAATTTAAATGTTACCTCCTTCTCTGAGCACCCATCTCAAATATGACCTCTCACACAGGTCCTACCACTTCATCTGAGTTTAATTCTCTTTCTAGTAGATTAGCTGTCTGATATTTTTCCTGTTACTTATTTGTTTATTATGTACCATCCCTGTGAAACTCTAACATTTGTGAGACCAAAAACCTGTCTCAGTTACCTTTTTTTTTTTTTTAAGAGGTTTTTACCTTAGGACACGTGTACTCACTGGAGAGAGACAAAGACAGAGACAGTGAGAGGGACAAAGAGAAATCCTGGCCCAGGGGAAGATGGCACACCACAATCCCTACTCTATTCTCCTGGGATCTTGGACACACATGCACATGTGCCTGATGTGATTTTCAAGCCACCAGGTCCAGGACTTGAACCACGGTCGACCATGTAGGAGTCCAGCAATGAAACCACTACACCATCTGCTGGCCTCTGAACCTGTCTCACTTATATCACTGGTTCTTCCATGCCCAACACAGGCATGGCACCTAACAAACACTCAATAACTGTCTGAGAATGAATAAATAAGTCTTGGTCCCTGCAGAGATGCAGCTGTAACAAACTATGAAAGCCAACATGTCTCAGGATTTATTAAATGGAAAGAAATCCAAATGAACTTGACCATCATAGGGACTTTATTCCCAAGTGATGTGTTTCCCAAAGCATTTATCTAGGCAAAAGCTGTGTCTAGAAAAGATTAATTTTTCAGTTATGCGTTCGTTCTGCTGTTTTGATGCCCTCAACTCTAGCTTTGTCTACTGGTTTAACCACTAGGGGGAACAGAGACAGAATAGTATTTTCTTCATTTGACAAATCTAGAAAGCAATTCTTGTACCAAAGAAAAGATAAATAATGTAGAAACTAAATTCTAAGACATTGCCTCACTATGAATAAGGGGTGTGTTTGTGTGTGTGTGTGTGTGTGTGTGTGTGTATGTGTGTGTGTGTGAAGATTAAATCCTTAGCTAGTCTGTGGTCTGAGAGTGATTTCTGGAAAAGTGCCTAGGTCCTCCCAGCCACGGTTGTGTATGAATTATTCAAACAACAGTCTTACTTCTCTTCCCTTTCCCT